>NC_072484.1:32742619-33055000 GCF_027574615.1 Eptesicus fuscus | reverse complement strand
CAGGCAAGGGCAAGCCTGGACCGTGGGCCTAGAGGCCCGGAGTTCCCAGGCCAGGCGCCCGACCTCTCTGGCCCCCCTCAGGTGGGACCCATTCATCGCTGACACTCTCTGCGTTTGCCCCTCCCATCATTTCTGCTCACTTCTTGCTTCTCCCTCTCGCTGAAAGGTAATGAGGAGGAGGGGTCCTATCGGAAAGGCTGAGGCGGGACTGGCTGAGCCCTGAGTGCTAGTCCTGGTGCTGGATGAAGAGCACTGGACACAGTGTCAGGTGAGCTGAGCTGGGCTGCTGCCTTGGTTCTGCCTCTGGTTTTCTGCGTGACTTTGGGCAAGTTACTCACCTTCTCTGAACCTCAATTGCTACCTCCGAACGATGAGGAGGTAGACGCTCATGCCCTCATTCTACTGTGTGCCAGGCCCAGTGTAGGCCTCGAGGAGACTCCGGGGAACATGATACATGGGAGCTCACACTGACAACAGACAGGTAAACAACACATAGGCTGTCATTTTTGTTAAGTGCCATCAGCACCCTAGAAGTGCCCTCTGATGGAGAGTAAGAGGTGGTGGGAGCTGACCTGCTTTAGACAGGAGGCCAGGAAAGCCCTCTGAGGAAGGTCACATTTGAACTAATGCCCGAGGCTAAGCAGGAACCAGCCACGCAGCCCTGGCAGAGGGACCATCAATGGCAGAAGCCCCCTGGGGGAACTAGTGAGCATGTCCTGCCTCATCTGGGAGCAGGGCATGAGCAGAGGCCAGGGAAGGGGAAGAAGCTGGAGTCCCAGCCAGTCGATGGGCACACCTGCCCAGGAAGGATCTGAGCAGGAGCCACCTGGTCCGATTTCTGTGTCGTCTCTAAGCCCTTGGCTGTGATTGGGCCTCTCTGAATGGCAATGGCTCAATGCAAGGGGGGCCGGAGACAATGGCCCCAGCTGCTCCCCAGCGGGCCCCTTGCCCACTCACTCACTCACTGGGCTTTGCTCCGGAGGCCATGCAGCTGAGCCAATACCTGGAGGTTCCTGACCCAGCAGGGCCCCACCTAGGTTAGCTATTAATGAGCAGAGCATGGATGAGCCCCAGGGAGCAGCAGGGAGGGCCCCACTTGGGAAGGGTAGCCCTGAGTCTCTGGCCCCATATCCCAGCAGGCCCGAGTCCAGTCCCAACTCTGCCACTTTCTTGTTTTGTGGCCTTCGACAAGTCACTTAGCTTCCCCGAGCCTCAGGTGACCTTCTGGAAAAGGGGCTAGGAAGACTCCTCTCCCTGTCCCCACCGACCCTCCTCGCCTCTGGTTCAGTCAGCTCTGCCTCACTCACTGTTTCACAGCGCCCCGAGCTCAGCCCTGTCTCAGGGCCTTTGTAATTCACTGCTTCCTCCACCTGGAACTTTCTTCTTCAGACTCAGTCTTCATTTTCTGAGTCTCTGCTCGATGACAACTCCTCAGAGAGGCCTCCTGGGCCACCCCAGTCAAAATAGAGCCCCCCCCCCCCCCCCGCCCCACTCTGCATCTGTTCCCCGTGCTTTATGTACTCACAGCACTGCTAGATCGCACCCCTGTAGTCAGCACATATTTCCTTGGTGCCTGGCACTGTCCTAGGTGTGGGGAAGAGCAGAGAATAGAGCAGACAATCGCCGACTGCCCTTCCCAGAGGGTGCGTTCTGGTGGGTGAGACAGACAAAGACAAAGAAAGGGGGAGGAAGGAAGGGAGTTTGGTGAGAGGTGGGCCTCACAGAGGCAGTGACATTGAAGCAGGGACCTGAAGGAGCAAAGAGGCAGAGGTTGGGGATCTGTGGGAAAGTAAGAATGTGCCTCCTCCGGGCAAGGACCAGGAGTGTCTTCACGATTGCTCCCGTCTTGGCACCCAGCACATAGTAGGTGCTCAGGAAGTCTGGCGTTGTCACAGTGGGTGGTTGGAGGACTAGGACCACCACAGAGCCTCTCACAGGGGGCCATACACTGAGGCCCTTGGGAAGCGCACCCACCGCCACGGGGTCCACTGACCAGGGCGTGAGGGAGCCCTTCACGGGAGGAGCCACCAAGTGGCGAGGGCTGGCAGCGGAGGAAGAGGAAGGGGTGGTGGCTGGGGCTGCTCTTAGGGGCTCCCATGCCATAGGGAGTCAGCACATTCTACTGGGGGCCATGGGCAGCCATTGAAGGGCTTGCGGGGGGGGGGGAGGGCGTGGACAACATGATTAGATCCAGGCTTTTAAATACCCTCCTGGTGTCCATTGAGGAGAATAGAGTGGATCTGAGAGAGGCTGGGGGACAGATGACAGGAGGCAGGGAGACAGTGGGAAGTGGGAAGGGCCCTGGGAGAGCAGGAAGGCCTCGAGTAGGCCCCGGTGTGGCTGGGGAGGAATTGGGTCGCATTTATCATAAGCAGAGCTCCCACACCCAGCGTCCATATAGTGCTCTTCCCACTCACTCATTCACCAGGCGCATCTGAGCCCCCGACTGCCAGCCAGGCCCTGTTGCAGACCCAGGGGAGGCAGTGGGAACACATGAGCCCAGGACAGAAATCCCCGCCCTCCTAGCAGGGTCCAACTGTAAACATGGTGAGTAAGGAAAATATATGGCCTGTGAGAGTGTCAGCAAGTGCTCAGGGGAAAGAAGAACAATGCGGGGAGGGGACAGAAAGGGGCAGGTGGCAGGTTGGAATTGTGGATAAGGCACCAGGGAAGGCCAAGGAGATGTGTGCTGCTGGGGGAAGATGCTCCAGGAAGCAAACACCCTGAGGCAGGAGCCGGAGTGGCGGGAACATGGGGAGGGGGAGGGAAGCAGGAGGGGACCGTGCAGGGCTTCAAAGGTCTTTATAAGGACTGGGCTTCTCTGCGAGGTGGGCCACTGCAGAGTAGAGAGCACAGGAGGCTACGTGGGACTCTCCTAGCCATAGGGTCCCTCTGGCTGCCATGTGGAGAATAGACTGCAGGCAGCAGGGCAGAAGCCGGGAGATCAGGGAGGCAGCTGGGGTGAAGATCTAGGCAAGGGATGACGGAGGCCGGTCCAGGTGGAGGCTGAGGGGATGGTGAGGAGTGCTGGGAGCTGCGATGGAGTTAGAGCCGGCAGGACTAGCTGATGTTTCCCATGTGGGATATGAGACCGAGAGAGTCAGAATCAGGGGGAGGGAGGAATCCGGGGTGGCAGCAGTGTTTTGGCGTGGGCCTGCAGAAGAAGGGAGTTGCCATTCATGGGATGAGTAAGGTTGAGGGTGGAACAGGTCACTATGCAAATCTCAGAACAGGCCAGAGAGGCTGCGGGGGGCGGGCTGTGGAAGAGAACGGTGGATGCAAGGCTTTGGAGCTCAGGGGAGACATCAGTGTGGGGGCTTTAAAGTCAGGCAGGGAGGAGGGTAGATGGAAAGAAACAGAGGATAGGGGCTGAGCCGGGCAGCTGAGGAGGTGGCTCCTGAGCGGTGGGGGCAAGATGGAGGAAGAAGCAGAAAGGAGACTGAGAAGGGGCAGCCAGAGGAGTAGGAGGAAAACCGGGAGGTTCTGACAGCCAGCAAGGCAGGCGAGGAGGAGCAGAAGCAACCACATGGAATACTGCTGAAGCGGCCTAAGGGCGGCGGGCTAGCAATGCGGAGGTCCTCGGTTTCCTGGGAGGGGGACGTGAAAACCCGGGTTCAGGGAGGAGTGGGGACACGAGGAGCTCCTGTGCAGGGTGGGAGAGGAGCGAGGGTGTGGGCTCAGAGAGGCACTGTTTGAAGAGAAAAGCCTGCAGTGTGCATGCTGTTAGGGCTGCTGGTAGACAGGCAAAAGCTGGGGAGACCTAAGAGCTGGGGAGAGCTGCTCCCGCCCCAGGTCACACAGCTGGGCCGTGATGGCAAATCTCCGTAACTCTGCCATACCCTTCACGGGCTGGCCCGTCCTCCTGTTTGACAGATAAGGCCCAGAGAGGTTCAGTTACTAGTCTCAGTTCACAGAGCTGTTGAGTGACCAGATTGGGACATCGATTTGACAGGATCTGGGGGCCAAGAGGCAGCGGGGGGTGTCAGGAGTGACTCCTGTTCTCGGCGAGGTTGCCTGGGGCTTCGGGTGCCACTGCCTGGGCTGGAAACTGGGAGCGGAGCAGGTTTTCAGAAGATGCTGAGCTCAGTCTGGGATGTGCATGCGTTTCCCTCTGTGCAAAATGGGGCTGGTCATAGAGTTGACCTCACCGAGTTATTGTGACGCAAGGAGTTGACGTAGGTAAAGCCCTCAGAATGGGGCCCCAAACCCAGTAAATGCCACGCACGGTGTTGGTTCTCATTTTTCTGAATCTGCCTGGTTGGATGCCCAGTGGGACTTCCGAATGTGCACCAGCCGCAGGCTCGTGGGTGAGCCAAGCAGGACAAGAGGGCTGATGAACACGGACCCCTCTGGGCCCTTCTTGGAGGAGACGTAGCTCTGAGTTTAGTCCCTGGGTTTGAAGGCCCTTCTCCAGGGACCCCAGGAACCCTTACAACGCTCCAAGGGTCTGGCTTCTGGAGGATGGGGAAGGTGCTGGAAAGATACTTCTCTTCTCGAAGCCGAAGCTCTTCATCTGTACGATGGATGTCCTGATTCTCACTTAGTGGTGACTGCAAGATGTGCTGAGTGAGCCCTGGATTGAGAGTGAGGAGGACTGGGCACCCTACCAGCTCTGCCCTAATTTGCTGTGTGACCTTAACCAAGTAGCCTAACCTCTCTGGGCTTTACCTATAAAACCTGGATGATGTAAAGGTGCCTGCAAACTGATAACTTTATTATTACTTAGAATTTCTTTCTTTTATTCGGTGGCAAGTCCCCAACTATACCAGGGAAGTGTTCCAGCTTTGGAGGTCTGCTTGCCATCAGGCAGGGCAAGGGCTGGAACAAGTAGAATGCGGGGTCACCTGGGTCAGAAGGGTCCCACCCTGGGGCAGCCCTGCCTCAGGCACACTCTGAGGTGTCTGGGGTGGCATCTGGTGGCCTATGTTTTATTGCTCTGGGACAGAGAAATTGTGGGTCCTATTTTCCAAGTGTCCCCATTTTATAGATGAGTAAACTGAAGCTCAGAGGGAACATAACATACCTACCTTCAGAGCCTTCCTCTTGCCACAACTCCAGGCCACTCTACGGAGCTGGCGCTCAGCGGGCAGACCTCAGCCCCTCCAGGGCATGCATCAGTCTTCCCTTGGTTCCCTTATTCAGCCCCAGCATGTGCCATCTCTCCCTGTCAGGCCCTGTCCTGGGCAATGGGGATGCTAAGAGTACTTGGATGGGTCCTGGCCTCCTCTAATGGAAAAGACACAGGAACAAAGAGAAGTTGAAAGGGGTTGGGACACTGGGAAGGAGAGATTCATTCTGATTTAAGGATCTGGGAAGACTTCCTGGAGGAAGGGGCACCAGAGATGGATCTGGAACATGAGCATAACTGTCACCATCTTTTGAGCAACAGCTTTGGGCTTCAGGGCATGGTCTTATCATACCTTCCCAGTCCCCAGTGAGGTAGTTTATTACCCTTACTCCCATTTTGCAGGTCAGAGAACTGGAGTGACATGTCCAAGGTCACATGGCTTGTGAGAGAGGCCTGGGCCTATTCCCAAGACCTCCCTTCCCCAGGCTGAGGAGGCAGGGCAAGCCCCCACCCCGCAGCCTCCGCCTAGGAGGCCCAGGTCTTCCTCTGGCCGTGTCCCAGCACTCAGTTTCACTTCCCAAAACATAGACTTATTTTGGATCCTGCTGACTTCCTTTCTCACCCATGGCCGTTCGGGCTCTGAGGACTGGGCAACCGTAGAATGGACCTGGTGCCCCCGGGCCTTTCCCAACGCCCCTCTTACACCACCACCCAGAAGCCTGCTCTCTGCTCCGCGCACTGACCGCAGGGGCTGCTGCACAGGAGCTGCTCCCCCCGCCCTCCCCAGGAGCCAACTCAGAGGTCCTGCTTCCAGCCCATGTTCAGCCCGAACTGGTCAGGGTGGGAGGCGCCCAAGTCCCAGACCCACTGTGTCCTGGTCTCGTCACCTCAAGCAAGTCATGTCCTTCCCTGAGCCTCAGGGCCCTTCTCTGCGACAGGAGGCTAAGGCAGCCTCCCACCCAGAGTTGTCAGAACCATGAGAAGTGAGTGGAGTTAACACCTCCGAACCAGACACTCTTCTGGGCACTGGCGAGTCAAAGATTCTTGCCCTCAGGAAGCTGACATCCTCCTGTGGGGTGAGAGTAAACAGTACGAACAGGCTAATTAGTGTCATAGATGAAATTTGTGGAGAAAATGAAGCTGAGAAAGGGATGCGTGCTTGATTCGGGGGTGGGGGGGGGCTGCCGTTTTAAATAGGGTGGTCACAGGAGACTTCCTGAGAAGGTAACATCTGATGACTTGAAGGAGGTGATGGAGCCAGCCCTGCAGACATTGAGACAAGAGGAGAGTGTGCAGCAGCAACAGCCAGGTGAGGGAGAGAGACTGGAGTCAAAGGGCCAGAGCATGAGGCCCTCGGGGCTGAGGTCAGGACTCGACCCCGAGGGAGGTGGGAGCCACAGAAGGCTTCAGAGCAGGGGAGGGACGTGATCTGACTTGTGTTTTAGCTGTTTCCCTGTGGCTGCCTGACAGAGGGTATACTGCAGGGGCCATGCTGGGGGCAGGGAGAGGCTGGTGCAACTGTCCTGCTGGTGACCAGGGTGGTGAGAGGTGGTCGGATTCCAGTTATATTGTGAAGGTGGACCAAAGGGTGGGGGAGAGAAGGGGAGGGGGGCAAGGATAGCGCCCGGGTTTTTACCCCAAGTGACAGGAAGAATGGACTTTGTGTTTACTGAGATGGGAAGGCATGGGGGGAGCAGACTTGGGGGTGGAAATCAGGAATTCGGGCTTGAATACGTCCTGCTGAGGTGCCCTCAGCAGGTGGGCAAGCAGGTCTGGAGGTCGCAGAGAGGAGCAGACTGCTTCCAGTGTCAGCCACCCGCCCAGGTCTCTCTAGTCCCATCCCACCTCCTGTAGGCCAGTCAGTCCCTGGCTGCCAGATGGGTCTCTAAGGAACTGAAGCCAGGTGGCAGATAGACCTTTCCAGTCCAATGACTTCCCACTGCTCTGGCCTGGAGGCCAATCCTCTCCCTCAGCCGGCTCTCCCTCAGCCGGCTCCCCTTAGCTCATACTTTGGGCCTTTGTCCGTGCTCTTCTGGATTCCGGTCTGCCCCTTCTTGTTTGGTGGCCCTGGATGTGACTCATCCTTTTTCTAGGCCTCAGTTTCTTCATCTGTAAAAGGGGGAGCATGGGCTCATTGAATCCTAAAAGTGGGGGCTTTGGGAGCCATGAAGAAGCGGCCCTTCTGTGCTCTGCTCATACCTGGGTGGACCTTGGGAAAGATGCTTCACGTTCCCCACTCCCCCTGGTCTTCCCCGCCTGCTGGGTCTGTTGCAGGCGCTGACTGCTGGAGGAGAGAAGCGTGGTCCCTGGAGGAGAGTAAAGATTCCGACACACCTGTGTGGCCTAGGGCCAGTTCCTTTCCTGCTCTGATTCAGTTTCTTCACCTGCAGGATGGCGTTTGTGATCTAGAGAGGTCTGGCAGCCACTGAGCGCCTGCCTGCCTGGGGCCTGGACTGGGTGTCCTGACTGTAGGGATGAGAGACTCGGCCCTGCCTCAGAGTCGAATTTGCCCCATGGTCACTGGGTGTGATTACCAAGCAGGGCACAGTCAGGATCCTGCCCCAGGGGACATGGGGGCTCTAGCAGAACTGCCCAGTTGTCCTCAGCCCACAAGGCCTGACCCAGTACCTCCCTCTAGGCCAACACATCTTTCTTCATCCTTTGGCCCCCGGGTCCTTCAGAGCCAAGCTATCACCAGAGCAGGCTCTGGGCAAGAGCCTCCTTTCTGCAGGTCACAAGCTATGGGACTTGGACAGTCACTTGCCTAGGCCTTGATTTTCACATCTGTAAAACGGGATGATGGTAGAGTCTGCTTCCTAGGGTGGTTGTGAGGACAAAATGGGTGAGTAAAAAATGGTCGGTGTGAGCAGTGAAGCCCTTCTCATGCATTTTCCGCAGTGGACCCGAGGGCGAGAAGCAGAGGCCCCATCCCTTTGGTATGCAGAAAGGAGTGAATCACTTCCTCCTGCTCTAGCCAGGTCAGCTCTCCAGTTCACATGTATTAGAAATGATCCCAGACCACTCCTTGCTTTGTTCTATTTATGTGCTAACCCAGATTTCCTCCATCTCACAGATGAGGCACAGAGAGGTAACGTGCCCCAGCCAAAGCCACACAGCTGGCAAGTGGTAGAGCTGGGGTGTAAACCCAGGCAGCCTGGTGCTGTGCCAATACCCAAACCCTTAGGATGCTTCTCGCCAGCATCATCCACTCTTAGAGATCACCCTGTGGTATTATTCATCATCTGAAGCCACAAGGTCATCCTGGGGTTAAGCCCAGGAATCCTCTCCCTCAGCCCAGCAGGAGCAAAGGCTGTGAGTCCAAGAACCACATTTCCCATCCCATCCTTGCTGCCGCCTGGCCCAGTCCATTTCCTTTCCATGCCTCAACTTCCACCTGAGTCAAGTGGAGAATAGAAAGCCCTTCAGCTTTAACTCTGGGTCCTGTCCCAGCCCTGTCACACGTTTGTTGTGTGACCTTCCTGCAGCAAGCATGTCCCTTAGGGCTGCTTCCTTTTCCGCTATGTGGAGCTGATGGTAACTGTCTTTCTTGAGTTCTCAGGATGGCTGGGAGAGCCTCACTCCCATGAGAGCCTGGGTATGGGTGAGTTGTATGCAGGGGCTCCCGATGCACCCCCAAACATCCTCTCAAGGTAGGGCCTGTCAGCAGTTCACCTCCTGGCAGAGAATGGGGAGGGCATCCACCCATCCATCCATCCATCCATCCATCCATCCATCTATCCATCCATCCATTTGATAGCTATTTATTGAGCATCTACTCTGTGCCAGGCCCTGTGCTGGGCACTGGAGACGTAGCTGGGATCAAGACAGATCCAGTCCCTGTCTTCATAGAATTCACAGTCAAGGGGAGAACAGCTATCAACAAGGAAATCACATAAATGTAAAATGCACAGGTGGTTAAGTATTACAAAGAGGGGTATGGAGGAGTACCCCAGGAGAGTACCCTCCGTGAGAGTGAGTCATGGAGGGGAGTGATCTTAGGGAGGGGTTTTGGGAAAGTGACAATTCAGCTGAGAGCTGTTGGATGAGTTGGAGTTTATTAGATGAACTTGTGGCAAGAGAGGAGGGTTTGAGCAAAGGTCCTGGGGTGGGAGGGAGTGACATGTCCAGGGTGACATGGCTTGTGATAGGGGCCTGAGACCATTCTCAAGACTCTGGCAAATTCAAGGAAGCAAAGAAAGTTCAATGTATCGGAAACCAATGGCTGACGGTGAGGTGAAGGAGCAGGGGAGACTGTACTGGTTAGTCATGGGTTTCACAGTTTCAGGAGAGAAAGGAGGGATCTTGTAATCCTTCTGTCTGTACTCATTCTGATACAGATGGGGAAACCAAGATTCAGTTGGATAAGGACAGGGCCAAGGTCAAAGCAAGTTGGGGGCAGACCCAGAGTTAGAACCCAGACTTCTTCACATCTGCCAAGGCTCTATCTGCCCTGGAGAGTGGCCCAAGAGAAAGGGGAGAAAAATCAAACATTAATTTAGCACCTACTATATGACCCAGAGTCCTGTGCATGTGTGCATGCATGCATACACACATGCACACACATTTCTCTGGGCCTAAAGCCAGGGCCGTGGCTCTGGGAATTCTTTCTAAAAAGAGAGGAAAAGGAACCTAGGAAGGTAATTTGATCCAGTTCCCTGCCACTGGCCTCAAGGCCTCATCCCATTGTTTCATTTTAAATCCTCCAAGGTGGCCCTGGCCGGTTTTGATCAGTGGTTAGAGCATCAGACCTTGGACAAAAGGATCTTGGGTTCAATTCCTGGTCAAGGGCACGTACCTTGGTTGCAGGTTCAATCACCAGTCCCAGTCAGGGTGCGAGCAGGAGGCAACTGATAAATGTGTCTCTCTCACATATGTCTCTTTCTCTCTGGCCCTTTCTCTTCCCTCTCTCTCTGTACCCCTCCCCCATCCCCCCTCCCTTCCACTTTCTCTAAATATCAATGGGAAAATATCCTCACTCCTTGGGTGCGGATTTAAAAAAATCCTCCATGGTGACTAGAAATTATAACTCCAATGTTGTAGATGAGCAAACCAAGGGAAGGAGAAAGTAAGGCACTCGCCTAAAGTCCCACAGAATTCATCAGCCAAAGCTGCCCTGACTCCTAGTTTCGTGCTCTTTCCGAGGTCGTGCATAGCCCAGGTGTGAGCTCTCTGGCAAGGAGGAAGTCCTTCCTGTTATCTAACTGAAATCTCTCCTGCTTTACTATGTCAACTTCCCCTTAGTTTGGATGGCTGACGATGTGAAGAAGCACTGTGATCCTTCTCATGGTCCGTGACTGTCATCCTGGAAGAGACTGAGCTGGGGGTAGGAGACTCAGAGATACTCCCCTCCACCGAGTCTGAATCCAGGGCGCTCGTTTGCTGGTGAGGTGGGGAAGATAACCAGGCCATTTGCCACTGGGGCCTTCCTTCTAAGAGAAGGTTCTGGGAAACCACTAGAAAGAATTCCCTGGGGACGAAGTGCTTCTAGATTATCCCCAGGACACACACTCTCCCCAGGATGCAGCTGCCCAAGGGCTGAGCTCGAGGCCCGTAACCAGCAAAACCCAAGGCCTCAGACCCACCCCTGGGGCCAGAGGCAGTCTTGCGTTTCACCCACACACATGCCTGTTCGACTTGCTTGTCAGAAACCACTCAACAAAATCCAATTTATAGAGCCAATATGAAATGGAAGAAAATACCTCTAAACAAAAAATGTCTCCTTTCAAATCCGAGAGGAGGAAGGCTCGACAGCTGGGCATCCAGGGGAGCAGTCTCCACGTGGGGACCCAGATTCAAACCCCATGGAAGTAAGCCCAGCCCGGACTTGGCATTTAGTTGACATCTTTCTCCAAAGAGACCCATAGCATCCCAAAGACGTCAGGGTTCAGTGTGTCCAGTACAGTCAAACCTCGTTTCTCGACCATCCCCCATCTCAAACAATTTGGTTCTCAACCAAGTTGTTTACAGAAAAAATGTATCGGTTGTCGAACCAAACTTCGGTTTTCGAACCGACAACCCTTTCAAGCGGATACCTCAGCATGACAAAAAGTGTCTCTCGGGCAACAAAGGAGAGAATGCTTTTGTTGCTGGTGAAATCAAGGATTAGCACGATTTTAAAACACAGAGGCGATCAAGAGTGCTAATGTTGCTAAAGGTGTGAAAGAAGCGATGATCACAATTGAAGAGGTAGAAAAACTGTTGTTGATTTGGATAAACAAAAAGCAGTTAGCATTTCGGAGGCCATGATATATGACCAAGCAAAGATGCTGCATGCTGACCTGAAAGACACCCCTGGAACGAATGCTAAAAATGATTCATTTAAGGCGAGTAGGGGGTACTTGGATAAATTTAAGAAAAGTGTTTGTTTATAGATTAAACAGTACATTAGACATGTACTGTATATGGAAAAGGTTAAAACAGGGAGTCATTTGGGGGTCTGGAATGGATTAATTCAACTTACATTATTTCTAATGGGAAAAAATGATTCGGTTTTCGAAACAAATCGCTTCTCAAACAGCCTTCTGAAACGAATTAAGTTCGAGAACGAAGGCTCCACGGTACTAGTCTTTCCTGAGAAAGCCGCGTCGTGGAAATGCTGGCAGCCATTTACTGAGGGCCTGCTTTTGTGCTGGGCACTGTGCTACGTGCTTCTACACAGACTACTTCCCTTGACCTCACAGCAACCCCGTGAGGTAGGTGCGGTCATTGACAACACCTTACCGTTGAGGAGCTCAGAGCAGTTAAGCCATTTGGCCAAGGTCACATGCTGGTGAGAGTGGGGACAAGACTCAAAGGCAGGCAGTCTGGCTCCAGAGCTCTTCTCCTCTTAGCATTTTGCTACAGAAGTGAGTTGCACCTAGAACGGGCCTGCAGAGTAGAAGGGAGAGGTGTAGAGGGGAGAACTGCCTAGGTGAGTCTTTGTCCCTCTCTGGCTCTTAATTTCCCCATTCCTGAACCTGGGTAAGATGATGGCAAGCTGGTGTATAGATTCACAGTGTCCGTCAGCAAATTAAAGACCCGGAGAAGTCCTAAAGTGAAACAAGACAAAGCAAAACCAAGCCGAAAAACACCAGTGAGTGGTTTTCACTTGAAGAGTTGATCAACAAAAATAGTTACCTAATGGCTCACAAAGGCCTCATGGCAGTATGACCTTGAGTTCAGCCCCAGTCAGTATGTTAGTCAGTTGACAACTATTCATTGGTCCTTTGAGAGATAAGAAGTGAATAAGACATGACCCTATCTTTGAGGAGCATCTCATCTGGGGAGAAGGTAGCCAAGCAGAAGACAATAGTCAGACCCTATAGTCATTGCTCTGAAGGAGACCAGCTGGGAGCTTGAGGTGCCACGGGGAATTTCACCTCGCCTGGGGGTCAAGGGAAGTATGGCAGACAGGGTAACAGTCAAATGGGATTTTGAAGGGTGAGTAGAAGTTCTCCAGGAAGAAAATTGGAGAGGGGATGGCAGTCCCAGTTCGGGGAACAGCATATATAAGTCATCCTGGAAGAGACTGAGAGGACCCGAGGGCAAGAAGCAGAGGAATGGAGAGTTCAGTGTGACTGGCAGACCAGAACAGGACAGAGAAAGACCTTGAATGCTAAGACTTTATTCTGTGGAATAGTAGAAGTCATAATTGAGAAAAGAAGAGAACCTTTGGGTTGAGGTAAAAGGGAAAACCTATAGGCCAGATCAGAGGGGCCAAACTGCGTTGAACAGACAATGTGTGTGGCAAGGATCTTTGGGTTGCAAGATATCCAGCACAGAGACCTAAGTGAAAATAAAAAGGGTTTTCAGGCACAACTGCATCCAGGGGCTCAAATGGTGTTGTCAGAAATCTGGCCACCATCGTCGTGGTCAAGGGGATGAGATGTTTTCAGTGGCCAGGGTTCAGGTCAGTCCCGCTCCGGCTACATGCTCTGAATATGGGAAAGGGTCCGTTTCTTAAAGGAATTCCAGCTTACTGGGAGAAGAATATTGCTAGGCAGGTGAAAGCAACAGCCGACCACTGTGGATGGTGAGGGCTGTGGCTTCTGGTGGAGGATGGGCCCTTGCCCAGCCCGGGCCTCTAAGGCTGAGGCGTGTAACCGAGGACTTGTATGGTTGGGGCAGGCTTCATGGAGGAAATGGACCTAGGAGGAGACCTGAGCGGCGTAGGATCTGGACAGATGAATGTTATTTGGGGGAGGGATCTGTGAGAACAGAGGTGAGAGGGAGCCAGTGAGCGAGCCAGGCCCAGAGATCTGGTGAAGGGGAGTGGAGGGAGGTGAGGCTGCAACTGGACGCCTGCCCCCCTCTGCCCTAACTCGCAGGTCAGGGGGAAACAGTGGCTTCATTGCTCAACAACCTCCTCTGGCCCCCATGGCCCACCCAGTGAAACCCAAAGCCTGGCCAAGCATTCAAGACCCCAGAATGTCCACTGGCCCCTCATAGGGCCCCTCCACTCTTCCAAGTGGGCACCAAACACCATTCTCTTTTCCACCTTCAAGCCTTTACTTCAGCTGTTTCCCTGCCCTAAAACACTCTCCCTCTTGGGTATTTTCTCCCATACCATGAAGGCCAGTTAAAGGCGTCGGCTGTGGGAAACCTTTAGGGAAATGGGCCTCCTCTCACTTTTGAACTCCCAAAGCTCTTTATTTAGTTTAGTGTTTTGGGTTTTTTTACTGTCTCCTTAGTCCAGCCAACCTGATGGGGGCAGGGTGGCGGTAACATGGGGACAGGGTGCCTGGGCTTTGGAGCGGGTCAGATCTGGGTTCAGAGTCTCCCTCAGCCACGCACTAGCTGTGTGACCTTGAGCGAATCGTTTGACCTCTCCTTGATGACATTTTATGACCTACAAAATACGAACAAGACCTCATTGAGGTTTAAATGTGGTTATATGTACAAATTTCCTGGCACACAGTAGGCCCTCCTGCAGTTCTCTTTTTGTGGTTGTTCAAATTATGAATTATGTCCATCTCACCCTCTAGGAGTTCAGGTCCGGTAGGGAATGCACCCGTTTTTTTCCTGGTCTCCCAGTGCCTGCTACTGGGTACTTGTAAGGGCGGACCTATCAGCTTTCCTGGGCTGTGCAGACCTACTCTCCCCACCCTGCCCCACATGCAAGAAGCTGGGGATAGGCCCCAATAACCCACACATCCTCCCTGAGGCTGACCCGGCAAGCTGCTAGGTGCCAGCATCCAGCATCAATAAATTACTGGCGAGTTCAGGTGACGGGACAGATCCAGTGTCAGCTGCTTCTGTGTCCTGCAGGAAGCCTCAAGCCATGGTGATCCCCCTCCATAAGCCTCCCCAAACAAGGGCTTCATCACAATAACAGAGCTGTTCACATGGCACCTACTGTGTGCCAGGCCGCATCTTGGTATTTTGTACCACATTTGATTGACATCTCACAATGGTTCTGCAAAGTCAGTACTAGCTCCATTTTACAGATGAGGAAACTGAGGCTCAATGAAGGGAAGTGACTTGCAATAGGCAAAATTACAAAAAAATAAATAAAAAGCCTCCTTCCTTTTCAATTTGACATAAATCTTCCTGGATCTCATTGCAATTTTTAGTTGTAGTACGTGAAGCATGCACACACACACACACACACACACACACACACACACACACACACTTGGGCTATATCCTCAATAGATTCATTCACTTATTCAACCAAATATGTACTGAACACCTACTATGTGCCAGCTGTTCTGGATATTGGAGATACTGTAGTCAACAAGATAGAATCCCTGCCCTTTTGGAACTTACATTCCAGTGCATGAGATGTCAGAAACAAGGAAACAAACAATACATGTTATAATGGGAGGTGGTGCTGAGTCTGTGAAGGTGAATAAAGCAGGGCAGGGGAGAGAGAGAGTCACTGAGGGACTATTTTTGAAAGCACAGTCAAGGAGGGCTCCTCTGGGGAGGCGACATTTGAATGAAATCCTTAGTTTTTGGAACGGGGAGATCCTGGACTCAAGGGGCTCTCGAACTCTGCGAGGTGGGCAGAATCTTTTCCCTCTTGGTTATGGTTCCACGGGCACCAAGGCGTGGGCCATGATAGGAGTGGAGACATTTTCCTCCTTCCCTCGTGTCTTTGCCCTGAGTGCCTCTGGCCAGGAATCCTTAGGGAAGGGCTTCTCAAAGATGCTCATCTAAGCCCCCATCAATGTGATCTCACAGCACCTTTTTGCTTTTCAATTCTCAACCCATTTGTCATAATCTTTTGTTAAATCCTCATCTGAGCATATATTTTTTATTGATGAGAGAGAGAGAGAGAGAGAGAGAGAGAGAGAGAGAAACATTGATCCGTTGCTTCTGGTACACACCCTGACTAGGGATTGAACCCACAACCTAGGTATGTGTCCTGACAGGATTCAAACCCACAACTTTTTGGTGTATTGGACAACACTCCAACCAACTGAGCTACCTGGTCAGGGCATTTGTCATAATATATTTTTAAAAATATATATTTTTTATTGATTTCAGAGAGAAGGAAAGGGAAAGAGAGAGACAGAAACATCTATGATGACAGAGAATCATTGATCGGCTGCCTCCTGCACATCCCACACTGGGGATTGAGCCCACAACCCAGGCATGTGCCCTTGACTGGAACTGAACCTGGGACCCTTCAGTCTGCAGGCCGATGCTCTATCCACTGAGCTGAACCAGCTAGGGCTTGTCATAATCTTTTAAGTCGGCTAGTCCCTGAGCTTCACCAGGGCTGAGGCCAGGTGCATCTTGTTTGTAGCTGTATTCCCAATACCAGGCATGGCATCTGACACACAGAGGATGCACAAACATCGGAATGCATGGTAGACGGACATAGTGATAATAGGAGCTAACAGTTATTAAGTGCCTATCCTTGCAATCGCCCAGTGAGTTAGGACAAATTACTACGCCCAGTTTACCGGCACTGAAAACGAGGCTGAGAGAAATCTAGGTGCTCATGTAAGGTCACTCAATGGCAGAGCCTATTGGGAAGAGCACACTAAATGCTGATAGACGGAATGACTGGGGAGAGGCAGAGAACGCTGCGGACTTCAGTCTGAGATGTGCGCTTTGAGAACCAGCTCGTTCGTTCGTTCGTTCATTCATTTATTCATTCGTTTATTTGTTCAGTACTTATTGAACTTCAGCGCCTGTGCTGGGTGTTGGTAGGTACAAGCGACCAGGCAATCATGATACTGTGTGGTCAGAGCTGGGATGGGAAGGGCCCAGAGGGCTGTGGGCAACCACAGAAGCCCCTGAACCAAACGGACCGGCAGGAAGCCTTTCTGAGCGAGGTGGGCCTGGAATAGCAGGTTTGCGTGGCCAGGCAGACTACGGGGGAGAGGCTTTGAAACGGGTGGGTGGCAATGGCTGCACAAGTCCACGATGGAGGTGGCACCAGTGTCTGGCAGTGACAACCAGTCCTCTGCAAGGCTCCAGGGCCTCCTCCCAGCCGTTGGTGGACAGGCCCCTGTGGGTGCCTGAGTCACACTGCCCTCCCCCAGGCCTGGAACTCGGCCACACCTCAGGCCAGGTTGGGACATTCTCACTCTGAGTTGCAGGCATTCCTATTCACCTGGGCCCGGAGTGGGAGCTCAGTGAAAAGCAGGTGATTTGGGCCAAACCAAAGGCCAGGTGCCCCACTCTGCCTGTGACCCTGAGCCTGTTCCCTTCTGTGGTCCTCAGTTTATTCATCTGTAACAGGCCGTTTAAACTATAAACTCTCTGCAGACCCTTCATCACTTACCTCTTGTGACCCAAAATGTTACTGTCAGTATTGGAAGTACTATGAGCCCTTTTTGCTTCAATCCCAGCCTCCCTTGGACATCTGGACTAAAGTTTAAAAAATATATATCCAGGGGCTCCACTGAATGATTAATGAGACAACCTACTATGTATGTCCTTTTGGCAGGTTTCTGGTATGGGAAGGAGGAACCACTGCCCTCTAGGATCATGATTGCCCACCCCACCCCCATGCTGGGCATTGTGAGAAACTTTCTACCCAGCATGCTCTGGGGCAGGACCCCTGCTAAAGGATGCCACTGAACAGGACAGAGGTCCAGGGATCTGTTTCCACAGAAGTGGGGATGGCTACAGCAGGCCGTTTTACTCCCTGGCTCAGCCACCTCCACTGAGGGCGAGAGGCTGAGATGTGGCTGGTGTAGAGTGAGCTGATACAGGGGAGGAGAAACCAAGGCCTCTGACCTGCAAGACCCTTAATCATAGACTTGGACTGCAGCTGCCCTCCACTTCTCGTTTCCTCTCTGCTCCTCAGTGTCTCCCCTATTTAAAACTCACCAGTGGCTTCCCTTCACATATAAAATGCAATCCAAAGTTTCCCCCATGGTTTCCCGTCTTCCCACCCCTCCTCACTCACCTCACTGTAGTCACACTGGCCTCCTTTCGGCTTTTAGAAAATGTCAATGTCTTTCCCACCTCGGGCCTTTGCACATGCTGTTCCCTCTGCCTGGAATGCTCTTCCCTCATAACATAGCATAGTTGGCTCCTTTTCATTTAAGTCACTGCTCAAATCTACCTCCTCGGAGGGGTCTTTCCTCATTCCCATCCATGATTTGTTTTCACAGCTCCCCACTTCCCTCATGGCCCTTTCCCCAAGCTATAACCATTGATAGTTGGTTTGTTCAATGAATGATCTTCCCCCCGCCTCCCCCCACATCAGTAAGTTTCAAGAGGGCAAGGACCTTGGTATCCCATGGCTATCTCCCCGGTGCCTGGTGCATAATGGCTGCTCAAGAAATGTTTGCTGCATGAATGAAACATGAAAAGTATCAACAACGCTCATCCTCTTCCTTGAATACTTTGCAGTCTCTATGAAGGAGAAAAGGGCACTTATCGGTTACCTGTTATATACCAGGCTCTCTCACATTTTATTCTGCTGAGCTTTTACATCCACGACACTCTGTCCATTGTACAGACAATGAAGTTGGGGTTCAGTGGCCTGTCTGAGGTCACAGACAGCCAAGGGTGGACGGATGGGTTAATTCAGTTAGGAGGCAGCCAATGGTTATGAAAGGCATGAAGAATGCCATGGCATCTAATAGTGGTCAGGATGTAATCCCACGTCTGTTCGACTCTACCCAAAGCCCATGCTCTCTTCACCATACCACACCTCTGCCACCCTAGAACACAGCCCAAGATTGACAACCATGTTTTCAGATTCTGAGAGGCAGAGAAAGATACCCAGATGACATGGAGAGGCTGTCTGGCTCAACGTGGGTCTTGGAACTGAACAAAGAGACTTGGTCTCAAATGGGGGACCCTACCACGTAGGCACCAGGGCATCCTTGCTGAGAGTAATCATTTGCATTGCTGGACTGAAGGAAGCCAGCTGTGGGGATGTTAAGGGGTATATTGGAAAAGTCAGGGCATGGGTTTCCAAATTACACAGGAGCCCCTGCACCCCTGGAGTTGGGTGGCCTTTGGGTAGTGCCTTCCCCTCTCTGAGCCCCAGTGGTCACCTCTGAAAAATGCCAGTATGGAACCAAAAAGAGCTCTTAGGAAGATAAAGAGGAAAAAAATGACTGTGGAGTTGTTGGAATATATATAAAGTAACATGGAAATGTAAATTATCTAAAATTAAGTCAATGTGAAATGCAGAGAGATTGGGACTTGGACAACCTCTCGGGTTCTTTCAGCATTTATTGGCACCTACTGTGTGCCAGGTGTTGTGGTAGGGCCTCGGGAATAGAGATGAGTCAGACATGGGTCCTGAGCTCCCTGTCTGGGGAAGGGAGCTGGGCACACGCAGTGTTGGGACTCCTTCCAGCAGGAGGGTAGGGGGAGACTTCTTGTGTGATGTGGTAGCAAAAGCTAGACCTGAACTGAAACCTTCCCCTCCTCCCCGAATGACCTTGAGCAGGTCAGGCCACCACTCCAACGCCCTAGGCCTCTATCTGTAAAAATAGGCCTGTCCCCTTTGCCTCTCAGAGTTGCCAGGACATGGTACACTGTAGGTACCAGGGTGGGGGACCTTGGGATGGGGGTAGCCAGTAGTTTCTAGGCAGAAAATGGTCCTGCACTGGCCCAAATCTGGGCCTCAGGCTTGAGTGGCGACTTGCAGGGGAAGCCTGGGAATGTGTGGGCTAGACCCCAGGGAACAGCAGGGAGAGGAACACAGCCATTCCTCATGACCTGTTAGGAAAGGAGGGCAGAAATGCTGGGGAATTGGCCTGTACCTTTATTTATGTTGGTAATTTCATTAAGGAGGAGGGGGCCGGCTCTACTCAAGCTCAGCCCTGCCCAGGGAGGAGGGGGATGGCAGGCCACCTGAATTGACTCAGCAAGAGATTCTAGGCCAAGGTGCACCCACGAAGACAGGTTATTTCAGACTGAATTTATGGGTGTGTTGAATGTCGCCATAAGCCTTGGTGGGGTTGGACTGAGTGAGGCCAAGGGCCAGTGTTGAGACTTCCTTGGGGCCTGGGGCTGTCCCACAGCAGTGGGACTGGCAGAAGCAAGGTTAGCCAAACTTTGGGGAATTTGGGGTGAGGCTGAAGGGAGGAAGTTGGGGGGCCCTAAGGGCAGTGGTTAGGGGTTCCCCTGGGGAACACTGCTCTTCTGGCTCTGGGCTCGAACCAGAGAGGTCAGACCAGTTTCAGGGAGGGAAGGGGCCCTGCCCTGGACTGCCAGTGCCCCGCTAAAGTCAGCCGGGGGCGCCCACTGGGAGAGGCAGGGACGCTAGTGGCCGGGTGGGGTCTGTGCCCTACTCCCTGTGAGACCGCAGGTCCAGACAGAGTGTGGCCTGGGAGGCTCGGGCCAGGCCCGGCCAGAGGAAACTCAGTCCCTGGGCTGAGCACTGTGCGCCTGCGGCTCCTGTCCTCTCTGTGGCTGCGGGCGCGGCAGCCCCCGCGCCCCCAGGGGCCGGGCCAGGGCGGAGGCTGGGCCCCGCGGGCGGGCGCGGGAGGGGGGGGGGGACGGCGGCGAGGGCTGCGACGCTCTAACAGGTGGGATCCCGCGGCGTGGTGGAGGCGGGCGCGGGAGGAGGAGGAGGACAAGGAGGAGGAGGAGGAGGAAGAACAGCGGCAGCGGGAGCCTGAGCAAGAGCAGGATGAGCCGCGCGAACTGACAGCCGCCGCCGCCGCCGCCGCCGCCGCCGCCGCCCGCGCCCAGGCTCGGTCTCGCTCCCCGCGCCCCGGGCCGCTCCCCGCCTCCCGCCTCCCCCGGCCGCCCGCGGGGCGGCCCGCCCCCTCTGCACCTCCGGGCCCCGAGCTGCCTCCATCGCTCCTGCATCCCGGCCGGGGGGGAGGAGGAGGCGGAGCAGGAGGCGAGCCGGAGCCGCCGCCGCCAACGCCGCCGCCGCCCGAGCAGGACAGAGCGCGTTGCAGCCCCGTGCGTCCGGCCGCCGCCCGTGCCCATCCAGCAGCCGCGCCGGAGCCACACCGCGGGACAGCCCCGGCCGCGGCGCGCCCCGGCCCGGCCCGGCCCAGCCCAGCCCAGCCCAGCCCAGTCCCGGCACCGGGCGGCCAGGCGGCCGGCCCGCCCCCGAGGGCGCCGGGCGCGGCGAGAGGATGCCGAAGCCGACGCTACTGCTGCGCGGGGGCTGGGAGCGCGAGCGCAGTCCCGGGGACTCAGAGCTGGGCCGCCAGTTCCGGGACTGGTGCCTGCGCACCTACGGCGACTCGGCCAAAACCAAGACGGTGACACGCAGCAAATACCAGCGGATCACCGAGGTCCTGCAGGGCGGCGGCGGGACCGGCGCGGGCAGTGGCCCGGCGGCCGGCGAGAAAGGCAAGTTCCAGTTCTGGGTGCGCTCCAAGGGCTTCCGCCTGGGCAGCGGCCGGGAACCCAAGATGGGCCAAGTGGTGTATGTGCCGGTCAAGACGGGCTCGGTGAGTGCGCGCGCGGCGGCCGCGGGCCGGTCCCGCCGCGGGGCTCCGGGTGGGCGGGGGCGGGGTGTGGGTGTGGATGTGTGTCCGAACCTGTGTCCCTGAGGCTTTCCGTGGGTCTGGCCCGCCCGAGACGCACGCTTCCCTGCTCACCCGCCCGCCCCGGCCCGCCCAGGCAGCGCTCCGGGTTCGGGTTGTCCCTGCCCCCCTCTGCGCCGCTGCCCGGCCCGTGGTCTTGCGGAGCGGGCCGTCCCGGGCTGCTCACCCCAGTGTGTTCCGTCCTCCTGTCCCCTCCCCCCGCCAGCAGGCGGCTTCTCCGAGGCCCGAACCCCCCCCCCCCCCCGCCCCACTGCCCGCCCCGGGGCTGCCTGTCCCGGGCGCCTCGCGCTCCCGCCCCCGGGCCGGCTGGGCGGTGTGTGTGCGCGTGTGCGTGTGCGTGTGTGTGTGTGTGTGTGTGTGGAGGGTGGTGCCGCGGGCGGGGGGCAGGGGCAGCCACGGGACGGGGAGTCCGCTCGCCTTCCCATTGCCCGGGGAGGGGGCTCGCCCGGGCACTGTCTTCCCGACCCCACCCGGGGTTGGCCCGGGGAGGGGCAGCCGGAGCCGCAGCCTGGCGCAGGAGCAGCCTCCCGCGGGTGGGTGGGGCGCCCCCTCCGCCCCCCGGGCCCCTAGCTTTCCCCCTCCCTGGGACGGGGGCGGCCTGACCTATCCATCCCTTCCCCTCCCCCGTCCCCGGGGCAGCCCGGTCCGGGCGGGGTGGCGTGGGGGAGGGGGCGGGGAACCGCAGCCTCTGGGAGGGAGGGAGGCGGGCGGCCGGGCGGGGGCGTCCCCTCCGGCCCGGGGCGCCCTGGAGAGGGCGTGCGGCGCGGGCCCCGCGGCTCCCCCGCCGGGACCTCATTGTTCTGCAGCGGGTGGGGGCTTGGCGGGGGGGGTCGGTTGCTCCCGGGGCGCTGCTGAGCTTTGAACTTTCCGTCGCGGAGACCCTCCGTTAGTGCGTTCAGCCCCCGGCCCTCCCGGGCCGGGCCGGCCTCCCTCCCTGCCCCCCTCACTCCCTCCTTGGCCTCGCCCGGCCCGAGTGAGCGAGCGGGGCCACCCCGCGCCGGCCTCCCTCCCTCGCTCGCTCTCCCGCTCCCCCCTCCGTGCTCCTCCCCCGTCCGGCCCGCCCGCCCCGCGCTCTGCCCGGTCCCCGGCCAGAGCGGGCTCTTCACACACAATTGATTCGGTCGTTACGAAAAGTGCACTTGTCCCCTCCCCCTCCCCCTCCCCCTCCTGCGGCCGCCCGGGCCCGGCCCGCGGGGTGAGGGGGCCGCGAGGGAGGGAGGCGGGAGCCAGGGAGCGGATCCGGAGGCGCCTCCCCCCGCGCCTAGGGGACGGGGCTGCAGGCCGCGGGGAGTGGGGAGCCGTGAGCGCGGAGGGCGGGCGGCCCATCTGCGAGGAGCGCTGATAACCGCGCTGCTGCCGCTGCGGCCGCCAGCAGCCCATCTGCGCCGCTGCCGCCTCGGGCCGGACCCAGAGCAGAGGGCCGGGCCGAGGGGCGCGCCGCGGCCGATCCTCGAAGGGGAAGGCTGGGGCAGTGTCCCCTCTTCCTAGAGTCAGGGACCCCTTTGACCTAAATCAGTGCTCTCCCCAAACACGGGGAGTCTGGGTCATGGCCCCCTCCCCGATCGAGTCAGAGATCCCTCCCCCAGCCTAAATCAGAGCTCACTTTCCCACAGGGGGAGCATGGCCATTGCCTCTCCCCAGCCTAGGTTGGCCCTCCCCACCCTAACAGCTCTTACCCCTCCTCAGTGCTCCCCCACCTTGGCTAGTGTCCCCAGCCTAAGTGTGGGTTTTGGAGGTCAGTGACCCACCAGATGGCTGGCTGGGTCTGTGCCCCCCACCCTGGGTCATTGCCCTGAGCCATCTAGGCTTCCCAAGTCAGTTAGTGCCCCCCCCCCCCCCCCGCCCCCCCCCCCCCCACACACACACACACATCAGGGTTATTCCTCACTAGGGAGCAGGGAGTCTTAGCCCAATCTCCTTCTTAGTCTGAGGCAGGAGCCCCCACTCCTGGAGTTGGGGGCCAGGTGACCCTCAGACTTGGCAGCTGGTTCATAGGTTCTCTGTGTGGGTTGACCTCTCCTCTAGAGAGTGGCCATCATGGGGCAGTCCCCTTAACCCCTTAGCCAGACAGCTGTCAAGGTGGAGCAAGAACACACTCGCCCATACAGGCCACATGCAGAAATTGGGTGCTAGGTCTGGGCCTGGGTTCTGCCAGCCCAGCCAGTCTTTTCATAACCTTCAGGAGGCCCACACTGACCCGCCCTGGCAGCACGGGCCTCAAAAGCCTCCGCCTGGCTTCCCGACCAATAATAAGCCTTCCCCAAGGGACCACCTGCCTGGGAGGCAGAGAAGGGGACCTAGGCCTCCCTGCCCAGGCTGCCAGGAAGACGACAAACACAACAGACATGCCGCCCTGTGACAGCCTGCCCCTCGAGCTCCCCACGCCCTCCTGCCTGGCCTGCTGGTCCCCAGAGAGCCTGTTAGTTACCTGCCACTCGCCCAGCCAACCGGAGCCAGACACAGGAGATGCCCCTAGTCTTGCCACCCCCATCTTCAAGCACCATCCTGGCGCTCAGTTATTATTTTTACATTTCTATTTTCCTTTTCACTGATCTAAGAGGAAAGAATCCTGCTGGGAATTCAGGGGCAACCATGGCCTCTTCCTGGGAGGGGTTGAATGGGACCTTCTTTGACAGGTACAAAGGACACCCCCCCCACTTCACTTGCCTACACACACACACACACACACACTCACACTCACACTCACTCTTAAAGTTACCGTTGTCTCTGGTGGCAGTTGGGAGAGATCCTGTAGTTTTGTCCTGGGTGGGTTTTATGAAGGTCATTGGGCCATAAACCTTTGTCCAAGGCATTTGTTTAGCACCCACAGGCCTTGTGGGGAATGCTGGGGCATTGGGGTGGGTTGGCCCCTGTGCCTGCTCACGGGGCACCCCGCTGGTGGGGGAGGTGGGCACAACTGAGGATATGATCAAGAAATCAGGCAGAACATTCTCAGGGAAGAGGGGGTGCAGTGTAGGAGTTGGATCATCCAGCAGCTGAACAAGGCTCCCCGGCATGGGCGAGGTCCCAAGGGTGGCCATAGTGTGTTGTCTCTTTCCCATGCCGCTGCCCCCTCCATGGGCCCCTTTCCTCCTCCCACAGCCATATGCGGTGCTGTGGTTGGGCCCTTCCCTGAGTCCCGGCCAGCAGCGGGTCGATGATCTGACACCACTTGTCCTGTCCCATCTGGCCCTGAGCTTTTTCTGGGTGTGTGTGACAAAGGCTTAATCTGTCCGGACCGGCCGGGGGCTGAGAGGAGGGCAAGGGGAATTACACTCTGCCTGGGCCTCCTGCAGCTGGGGCCCCGTGGGGGGTGGGGCAGGGCGGGGGTCGAGCAGAAGCCTGGGCGTGGGGGTGGGTGGAGAGGCAAGTTGGTCTTCAGTTTGCAGGTTGTCACAGGAAATAGAAGTAGAGGCGGAGGGCTGAGAGGAGGAGGGCGGAGTCCTCCGCGATGGGCAGGGGTGCTCAAGGGGATAAGATCTTTTTATGACAAGAGCCAGCCGGGCCTCCTGGCTGGGCAGAGCCTGGGTAGGATTTATTATTTCTTGTGTTTGGACTGCTCTGGCCTCCCTGGCCTGCCAAGCAGGGGAAGCAAACCCCTCAGAGGCAAGACCCTCTGATTCCGGTTCCAGTGTCGGCCACAAAATGAACCCACCCCTTTCCTTTTCCTCTGGTCTCTTAGGGTGGGACTGTCCCCAGGGCCTGCAAGGGCCACAGGTTATGTCTGGGGTGGGGCCCTGGGCCATCTGTCAACTCCCTGGACCAGAGAGCCCCAGGGCTGCTTGGAGAAAGATGTTCTCAGCCCAACTCTACCCTCTTCCAGATGGGAAAACTGAGGCCGAGAGAGAGGACGTTTCTGCTGGTAGGGAGCCAGGACTGGAACACAGAGCTCTGTGCTCCACTGTGGCTTCTCTGTGGCCCATCACGTGCCAGGATGCCTCCATTAGAGCCCCGTTCCCTGAGGGGAAATGCCGGATTGCCAAACTCCACTCTGAACACTAGGCTCTTTTGAGCAGGACCCCAGGTGTTCCGCTGGCCAAATTGACTAATGGTGGTCTTTTCCCAGTTTGCAGACGACGTTCATTTAGTGGAGAGCATTTTCACAGTCTTCAGTCTTTCTCCCCAGAGCTTTTGTGTAAACCTTTGGCACCTGCGGCCGCTGGTCTGGGCGGGAAATGGCCTCTGACTTAGCACAGTGTAATATGTGCTGTGACCTTTGGCCGAATACCTTAGTATTTCTGCTTTTCTTCAAATTATCACCACAGCGACCCTTTCTGAGTTACAACTCTGTGCCTGTCACTGTGCTGAGAGGCCAAGACACAGGGGCTTATTGAGTTCTCACAGCAGCCCAGGTCAGTGCTGCTATTATTGCCATTCTTCAGGTGAGTAAACTGAGGCTGAGGGAGGCTCAGAGCTTCCCGGAGGCCACTGCTGATGGGGGCAGGCCCTGAGCTCCGGTACTGCCCTCACACATGTGCGTTCTGACCCTGTCTGAGGTGTCTTGCAGCCTGACCCAGTTTGAAAACCTAGGTCCTTTATGACAGACTTGCAGTTCATTACACCTGAGTCTGAATTAGTTGAGGAGAATCCCTCTGATCAGCATGTCCGTAATCTTAAGCTGGTGCTCGAGGCAGGATTGGCTCCGTGTGAGATGTCTGAGGGCTTTCCTGGGTTCACTAGGATGGGAATGGGGTAAGAAGGGAGGAGGCCTCTGCTGTCCTGGGTCCTGGGGGGACTTTGGGGAGAAAGAAGGTTGGCAGTGGCATCTGGCAGGGCCCAATTTGGATTTCTCATGGCAGAAGTGGGCTGTTTTGTTAACTAAGCCTCAGTAATTCTGAATATGGTCTTGGGGCCTCTGGGGCTCTGTATTTTGGATCGTGTGTGATGCTGGAGGATCGGGTTCTGCCTTCCTGGGACCTCCCTTCTGGGTTCTGGGTCACTGTCTACTGGGGGGTGGAGACCACATGCGGCCAGACCTGGCGTGAACATCCCCTCCCTCGTGGCCCCCTATAAGCTGTCTAACTGTCCCCGGATGTCTGGGAGTCAGGAAGCCCATCTGGGACCCTAAAAATGCTTCTGGGGGGCCTGAGGGTTAGGGAGCCGATGGCTTGGGCTGCCCAGGGACAAAGTGGCGTAGCCTCAGGCAAACCTGGGCTTCTCCAAGGCAGCTCTTACCGGGGAGGTGGTACGATCGAGTACTGTGCACGTGTGTGTGAACTCGTGGTAGAGCACGTGTGTGTGTACGTGGGCGCTGTGTGCGTGTGCCTGTGCGGGCAGCAGTGTGACTGTGTGGGCGTGAGTGTGCATGTGCCTGTCCGTATGCAGGCTGGAGATGCTGTCTGCCTGGGGCAGTGTGTGTGTGTGTATGTGTGTGTACAGGTGGAGGGGAGACTGCATGCTCATGAATGTGTGTGATTGTGAGCGTCTGTGTTGGCAGATGTGCAAGCACCTGGGGTGTGGGCATTGGCAGACCGTGAGTGTGACTGTGTGTGCATGCACACATGTTCAGGATCCTATTGAAAAAAAAAAAACACATCAGGCTGGCCGCACCATATTGGCAGAGGTGTCCTTCATCATAACTGAGCCAGCCTGAGCTGCTGCCCTGGCCTCTGCTGCTCCTCGGGTCTCAGCAGCTGTGAAACCAAGTGTGAGGGAGGGAGTGGACATAGAGGTAGCACCATGTCCCTGTCCCCATGACAGTGGCCAAGGCGCCTCTCTGTTTCCAGCCTTCTTCCTCTGCCTCCTCTATGCCTTGCCCAATTGGACGGCAGGGAAAAGCTTGTGACCTTTTGACATTGTGGCACTTAGCCCAAAGCCGGGCACCATGGCAGGTGGGAGAGAGGGCTCTGGGAGAGAGGGCTCTGAATTTGAAAAGGGGGGGGGGGCCAGGACCTATGGGATCCCAACTCAGCCACTTCCTTGCATGTAGACCTGAGTAAGTAGCCTGTTTGATCTCCAAGCCTCAGTTTCCTCACCTGGAAAACAGACTCCAAAGCCCCACCTCCAGGAGGCTCGGTAAACTGGAAAAGGCCCTGCTGTCATTTGAGGAGGTCCCTCTGCTAACTTGTGTCGGAGCAGGTCCTGCCTCTGGACCCCAAAGCAGGAGAGGGAGCAGAAGGAAGCTGGGTGAGGGCCCAGGGAGGCAGGTGGCTTATTAGAACAAGGCCTCCTGAGTCTGCTTTCTGCCCCTGGCCCAGCCTGACAGAGAGAGGAGGTGAAGGGCTTGGGGTCTCAAGCCACAGGGCCCTGGTTTCAACTCCCAGCTCTGCTCTTTCGCCAATCTGACCTTAGTTTTTTTATCTGTAAAATGGAGCTGATAATCTTATCTCCTTCATAGGACTGGTGTGAAGATGAATGCATTAACCCAGTGGTCGGCAAACTCATTAGACAACAGAGCCAAATATCAACAGTACAATGATTGAAATTTCTTTTGAGAGCCAAATTTTTTAAACTTAAACTTCTTCTAACGCCACTTCTTCAAAATAGACTTGCACAGGCCATGGTATTTTGTGGAAGAGCCACACTCAAGGGGCCAAAGAGCCGCATGTGGCTCGCGAGCCGCAGTTTGCCGACCACTGCGTTAACCCATGTAGAGCCTGACGCATGTAGCAAGTCCTAGGAAATGTTAGCTGCGATGTGATCTCACTGAGCCTGACTTTTTCTCATCTGGAAAATGGGGATGGTGATTAAAGATATCATGGATATTAAATGGGACAGTGGAAATAAAGTACCTAGCAAAGTTCTTGGCGCGTTGTAGGTGGGCAGCAACTATTAGTTCACTAGAGATTGTGTCTTACTTATTTCTCTATCTTCAGTGCCATTGGGGGCCTGGTTAATGCATTGAACTTCATAGAACACCAGTAAGTCTTGGTGAAGAACATATGTTTGGCATAGGCCCCCAGAGCTGGGGATATGAAGACTCAGGGTCTCTCTCTGCCCTTGTTGAGCCTCAGTTTCTCTAGGTGATGTAGGGAAGTCTCCTGTGGTGCCTCCTGCCTCTGAATCCCTTCCTGATGTGGGGAAGCCAGACCCCAGAGGTCAGGGTGCTAGAGAGAAGAGAGTGAGGGCCTTACCAAGGTCTGTAGTCACTTGGTAAGGGTGAGCCTACCACAGGCCTCTCATTCCCATTCCCATTCCCACTCCTGCCCCCGTCCCTGCCTGGAAATCCGAGTTCTGGACTCTGGGATCCTACAGGGAACACGGTGAGGCTGGGTTAATGATTTTCTCCCTGGACAGGGGTCTGAGCACATCTCCCCTGTTCTTAAGCCCCTGCCATGTGCCAGGTTCTTTATTTCATTTACTCCCCCCTGGATTCTGTGAGGTATTTGAGAATCTGGCATCAAAGGCCAGGGCATCCCCCGAGTCCCACAGTAAACCGGTGGCAGGGCGTGGGTTCCATGGCTGCCTGACCCTCTATGCCCCTGGGGCGTGGAGGCAGGCTCACAGGTGCTGAAGCCCACCCCAGGCTCCTGATGCCCCTCATCCAAGGGCACTCTACAAGAGCTTCTCAGAG
The DNA here is from genome assembly GCF_027574615.1 of Eptesicus fuscus. Classification (NCBI taxonomy): domain Eukaryota; kingdom Metazoa; phylum Chordata; class Mammalia; order Chiroptera; family Vespertilionidae; genus Eptesicus; species Eptesicus fuscus. The sequence goes on along the minus strand of NC_072484.1, from coordinate 33,026,502 downwards.
CTCCAGGCAGCCCTCCCACTGGCCCAGACGGAGCCTGGTGGAAGACAGATGCCACCTTTTCCCCTTAACCCTTCCCTTCTCATCGCAGCTGCAGCCTGGGCAGGCTGCTGGGGTTGGGAGGCAGGGCCTGTCTGCTCCCCACAAGGCCAGTCCTCTGGGCCACCCTGGAACATGGGGTTTCTCAGCTGTAGATGGGGAAGCTACGGCCAAGAGCGGAGAGAACAAGCTCCACAGAGCACCAGTGCAGGGTGTGTGCCCGTCTGGTTTCAAAACCCGGCGGGTCATTCATTCAATCGCTTGCTCACTTATTTTGCATCTTCCACTGGCCTCCCCATCTTCGCAGCTCCATGCTTTCCTTGCTCAGCCATGCCTGGAGTCATTGTTACTTCTTTCTCCTCTGACTGCCCTCCCCATTCAAGCATTTGCAAATCCTGTTGGTTCCACCTTCTGCATACATCTCAAATGTTACCTGCTCACCCCCGCCACTGCCACCAGCCTCGTCCAAGCCTGGAGATGCATCTGCCTCCCCACTAGGCTCCCTGTGCTCACCCTGGCACCCCTGTCATGCCCTCTGGCTCACACAGCCGGAGGAACCTGCAAAAAACAAATCAGATTCTTTCCCTCCTCTACTCAGAGTCCTACACGGCTCCTGTCTCACTCAAAGCAAGAGCCAGTCTTTCCCAAAGCCTACAAGGCCCCGGCTGCCTGCGGCCCTCACCCCCTTCCCCTCTGCCCTTGCTCATTGAGGCTCAGCCACACTGGCCTCTTTGCTGTCTGCAAACCACACACAGTTCTGCCCCAGAGCCCTTGCACTGGCAGTTCTCCCAGCCCGGAACCCTCTTCCCCCAGGTCTCTACGTGGCTGGCTCCCTCTCCTGTGGCTCAAATGTTACCTCCTCCCTGACCACCCCGTCAAGACCATCTTAGGTCCCTTGGACCTTCTCCTCCTGCTCCTTTCTAATTAATTTTTCTCCTTAACTCTTATCACCTCCTATCTTATTTATTTATACTAGTTTATACGTTTAGTGTACGTCTCTTCCCAAGGCTATGAGCTCTACCAGGGCAGACCTGTCTGTTTTCACTGCTGTAGCCCCAAGACCCAGAATAGCCCCTGCCCCCTGGGGGCTCCCCACTATGGGGTGGGGGATGGAAGGAAACAGCAATGACAGCAGATGTCTCAGAGCCGACTCTGAGGACCACTCATTCCATCCTGCACTCAGAGGGCCTCAGGAGCCCCAGGCCCAGACCATCCTCCTGCCGGAGGCTGTCCGGGGTGTCCTCAGGGAGGTGACATTTGGGCTGGACCTAGAGGCCGGAACAAACTTTTCAGCAAGAGCAGAACAGGGGAAGCTCATTCCATGGAGTGGGGCAGGTTCAGGCACGGTCAGCGCCCAGTGTGTGCGATGGTGGCCCGGCCACCTTCCGGGAGAAGTCTGTTCCGCGGAACGTTTAACATGGGATAGAGGCCCTGGCCAGTTTGGCTCAGCGGATAGAGTGTCAGCCCAGGGACTGAAGGGTCCTGGGTTCGATTCTGATCAAGGGCACATACCTCAGTTGCAGGCTCGATCCCCAGGCCTGGTCGGGGGCACAATCGGGAGGCCACCAATCGATGTGTCTCTCTCACATCGATGTTTCACCCTCTGTCTCTCCCCCTCTCTTCCACTCTCTCTAAAAAAAATCAGTGGAAAAATATCCTCAGGTGAGGGTTAAAACAATAAAATGGGATAGGGATGGGTAACGGGTCAAAAAAGCTTGAGAAGGACGTGGAGTGCAGAAGGGATGCGCTGGTGAAATTGGTTGAGGCCAGGTGGAAGAGAAGGAATGCAAAGCCACTCAAGAGCTAGTGTGTCACCACCAAGGAGAGCAAGGAGTTATAGGAGGGTGTTTAATGGAGGGGAGATAAGGTCAGAAACGAATTTTAGAAGGAACCCTCGAAGTGCTGTGGGAAGGAGATGTGTTCCGGAGAAGGAGGAGCAGGAGGCTGAGAAATAGGTGCAGAGAGAGAAGGCCAGGCCCAGAAGGTGGTGGCAGAGCTGGGGTCCAAATCCAGGTCTGTTGGCTGGCAACCCTCTGGCCTGCCCTCTGGTTGCTCTACCTGTCAGAGCCCCTGTTGCCTAGGCAGACCCCCCTCCGTGAAAATGACAGTCCCCTGTTTAAGCACTGCACGCCGTTCTTCGGCCTGGGTGGGGACTGGGTAACATGGGAGGTGGGGGGATAGGGTGGCTAGAGGATCATGTATTCTTGGGTGGGACGAGGAATGTTTATGACACCAGAAATGTAGGAAGACGTGCAGATCTGGGGCTGAGGCACAGGGGCAGGGTCCAGTGGGCAGAACCCAAGAGCTGTCCTCCAGCCTGGCCGTGGGTGGCATGGGAGGGCCTAGAGGAGACCTGGTGGTGACTCAGGCCTCGATGGGGGTAGCTTGGAAGTCATCCTGTTCACGGGGCCCCCTTCCCAGCTTGGAACCTTTCCCGCCGCAGCTGGGACCCGATATGGGCTCCGGGGAGGCCTGTGCTTGGGCAGATGACTCATCGTTTTCTCCGTATCCCTGGGCTGAAGAAATGTTCAAAGAAACATGGGGCTCTCCCTTTGCCAGGCCAGCCCCCGCCTGGATGCTGGTGGGTTGAGAAAAATGCACTCGGGCCTCGAGCTTTGTCTGCGTGCATCTCAAGGACGTACCTCCAAGAGCCCCTGGCTTACACACTCTTACCTGGGCCTCAACCACCCTGGGAGGCCATTATGGCCCCATTATACAGGTTAGCAAACCAAGGCACAGCCTCTGCTGGGCACCCAGCTAAGGAAACACTTGGTGTTTCAGTTTCTTCATCTGAAAAATGGATCTTATGATTATCCCTCCCCTACAGGGTTGTTGGGAAAACCAAAAGAGAGAATTATGTGAGATGCTTAAACAGTGGGATTGTCATTTTCGTGGGGATGTGGAGAGGGGCCCCAGGCAACAGGGGCTCTGCCAGGTAGAGCAACCGTAAGGAAGGCCAGAGGGTAACATGGCCAACAACAGATCCATATTTGAATCTCAGCCCTGCTGCCAGTTTCTGGTTCTGGGCAAATGGCTTCCCTGCTCTGATCCCCTGGCCCCTTCTGTAGAAGGGGGTGATAGCCCACACCCTGAGGGGTGGTTAGGAAGATGGCACAAAACCAAGCTGGCCAGGTAGGCCACAGAGTAGGGGCTGCTACTCCACCTCAGGGTCCCTTGGAGGACCACCCTCCCCACTGTGAAGATCTCCGAACTACACATGTTAGTCTCTCGAGGGTGGTTAGGAGACCCTGTGTGGGTGAGAGGAGAGCCTGGGCCAAGGTGGGAGACGGGGAGGCAGCTCAGTGAGGTCAGGCCCGGAAGCTCTGTGAGGCTGGGGCCTCCCTGGGAGATCTGGAGGCTGGGACAGGAGCAGGCCAAGGGGCAAAGGGTTTTATGTTGAATGTGAGGCTCCTGCAAATCAGCATAGCAGTGGGCTGTGTGTGTGTGTGTATGGGGGGGGGGGGGGGGGGGGGAGAGAGACAGAGGCTGGGTCCAGGCTCTGCCGTTTACTGATGTGCAATCCTAGGCAAGTCTATTCTTCACTCTGAGCCTGTTTCGTCTTCTGTAAAATGGGGTTATAACCGCTGTGGCTTCACTTATTCCTCCTCCTCCTCCTCCTCCTCCTCCTCTCCTCCTGCTCCTCCTCCTCCTCCTCCTCCTCCTCCTCTTCCTCCTGGGTGCTCTCCCTCCCCCTTCCTCTCCTCCTCCTCCTGGGTGCTCCTCCTCTTCCTCCCCCTCCTCCTCCTCTTTCTTCCTCCTCCTCCTCCTCCTCCTCCTTCTCCCTCTCTCTCTCTCTCTCTCTCTCTCTCTCTCTCTCTCTCTCTCTCTCTCTCTCTCTCTCGTATTGTATAGAAGCACCTGTACCCAGGTGTGGACATAGTCAAGTCCTCAGTAAAAGATAGTTATCATTAGGATTAGGACTGTGATAAAATCAGTAACTCTACAATCTGTCCAAGGCCAATGTGGAGCAGTGCAGCTGAGTTGGGTTTTGGAGCTCAGACCAGTCCCAGGTTTGAACCGAGCTCCACGACTCAGAGCTGGATGATCTTGAAACAAGTTGTTGTTCCTCCCTGAGCCTCAGTTTCCTCCTCTGGCGAATGGAGTCAGTAGTATTTCCCATCACACAGGGTTGCTATGTGGATGTGAAGAGAGATTCCATGTCAGTTGCTCAGCACAGGACACAGGAGTGTTCTCTGCTTGTTCCTGTGCTGTGACCAGTGGCCTTAGTCCTAGGGATGCAGGATCTGCTCGGGACCAGGGGACCCTGGAGCAGAGCATTGCAGGAGGGCCGTGGACAGAGGTAGAGAGAATGAAGGAGGGCATGTGTAGGACAACTGGAGGGAGGACTTCCAGGAGGAGGGCTGGTCAGCTGGATCTGCTCTGGAGGATTGACAGGCCCCCTCCCCCACGTCTGGATGAGAGAAAGCCTTGATGGAAGCCAGAGGGCAGAGGGAAGGCGCTGTGCCAACGCAGGTAGGAAGGAGAGGCCAGAAGTCCTGCTGGTCCAGTTGGGAGGAGGGCGAAAGGAGAACTGGACTCCAGAGTCCAGGCTGCCCATTATGGGACTACAAGTGGGCATGCTCCCTGGGGCAGGGAGCCCTGGGTTCAAATCCTGCCTCACCAACCAGCTGTGAAAAACTTTGGACACATCTCAACCTCTGAGCCTCCATTTCCACATCTGTAAAATGGGGATAGTAATATCAACTATCTTTTAGGGTTGTTGTGGGGGTAATTTGAGATACATTAAGTACTCAGTCAATGCCTGCTACCAAATAAAAACAATGATAACATGACACAGCTAGCATTAGTCGAATGCTTACGAAGTGCCAAGCGCTCTGCTAAATACTTTATGCCCGTGACTCCATGTGACTGTTCAAACATTATAATTATCATTATAGTCCTCGTTTTGCTGGTGAGGATGTTGAGGCTCGGAGAGGTTAAGTAACGTGCCTGAGGTCACAGAGCTGGTAAGAACCAGAGCAGGGACTTGAGCCCATGCAGCAGAGAAGTGTCGTGTCTCGGCTCCTTAAATCACCCAGTCTCTTGACAGCAAGGCTTAGATGCTGGGGTCCCTCGTGGTAATACATGGGCTTGGACAATGACTCTTCCCAGGATGGGGCGGCAGGCATGAGTCTGTGTGGCAGAGTATGCTGACGATAGGACATGCTGCTTAGGCACAAATAGGATCTGTTGGTGGGGTTGACCCTCAGGGGTTACCGAGGTATTCTTTGATTAAGGGAATGCCAGGGAGTGGCGTAGAGCCCCACAGCCAGCTAGCTGAGGTGTGTGTATGATTGGGGGCGGAGGGGGGTTGTGCCCACCTACATGAGAGAAGGCTCAGCCTTACACCCAGGCTACAGCCAGCTGCTAGCAGTCCCAAAAGGAGATGGGTGGCCAGTGCCCACTCTGGATGGCACTGATGGGGATCAGTGCAGGGAGAGGGTGCCATGGAAGCTGGGGAGGAGCGAGGGAGAGCACTTACAAAGAGGTGAGTCATGAAATGGGAAAGGAGGGGTTAGGGCCTCCCAAGACGGGGCCAGTGGCTCTGTGGACAAAGGAGCACGAGAGGTTTGTTTACAAGGTAACACGCATGAATTAAAGCCACAACCACCACAAAAGAGCAGCCCCAAGGGGGTAAGAAGTGCCCAGACCACCCTACTCCCCTCCAACCAATTTCTGAGCCAGAGGGGTTCAGTCCTACATGGCCCTAGGGATAGGCTGCCTGGGTTTGAATCCCGAATCCTCTATATACTTGCTGTGCAACTCATTCAACTTACTCAACCTCTCTGTGCCCCAGTTTTTGCATTTAGAAAGTGGGGGCGATGATAGGACCTGCTTCTCTGGATTGTTGAGAATCAGCTTCTGAAGCCTAGCAGAGGGCAGGGCCCTTGGTTGAGTGCTCTGTGAGCACTGGCCGTTGTTATTGTTGTTAACTATTATTACTGTGATTCCTATTGTGCACTGCCCAGCTCCCCTTTCGGGGCTGAAGCTCAGTTTTTGTGGCTTCTGCCCTTTTAAGCAGAGGCAGAGGTGAGAGGTCAGCCTGAGGTCAGCCCCGTGGCCTTGGATCTTGGGACCGGCCTCCGGTGTGGAGGGGTTTTCTGTCATTGGCTGGGCCCCAGGAATTAGTCACTGCCTCGTCCAGACGCATGATGTGGGGACTCAGTATGCTGCCTCTGTGCTGCGGGGACGTGGGCTGGCGGTGGGGAGAGGAGGCGCGAGGGGCTGGGAGAGGGCTGTTGGCTCGGCCCCAGAACTCGGGGTTTCGAGGCCCTCCTCTGCCACTTCTCAGCCTCCGCTCTTGAAAAAGTTCCCAGCTCTTTGCCTTGGTGTCCTTACCAGCACGGTGGCCCCAGGCTGTGGTGAGGAGCAAGGCCACCTCAGATGTGAGGGAGCGCTGGGGGTGCCCTACCGGGAGCCCACCCGCCAGCTCCCTGCCCTCAGGGAGTCACCATGGAGGTGATGGTGTTATTGGTAAGACCCCCGGGTGGGGTGGGAGGTGTTCGAGTGTAGCTGATAAGAGCCCCGTCCTGGGTCTACATCTTGGCTATGCCGATGAGTAGCTGAGTGAACTTGGGGACATTAACTAACCTCTCTGGGCCTCAGTTTCCTCCTCTGTAAATTGGGCATAACAATAGAACCTGCCATGCAGGGTTGTTGGACACAGGTAAGAGCCTGGGGCCTGGCTCATGGTAAGACTCTGATTGGCAGCAGGTGCAATTATTTTAAGGAACTCCAACGAACATGGGAAGTCACCAGCAAACAATGCAAGGCTGCAGACCATCCCTTCATTCACCGATTCGTTCAGCAAACTTTTATTGGCACCCGCTATGTACCAGGCCCTGCTCATTCATTTCACAAAGATTTAATGAGCACCTGCTATGTGGCAGGAGTGGTGACTAGGACAGACTTGATCTCTGCCCTCCCAGAGGTGGGAGTCCCAGGTACCCCGACTGTTCGGTGGTCGGGGCAGGCTAGGGCCTGGCATGCCAACCAGCTAGTTGGCTCAGGCAGCTGGGCCCCTATCCAGTTGTGCCAAGAGAGCCGCTTCTGCCCGGGGCCCCTACCCCAGCTCTGTTGCCCCCAGGTCCAGCTCCTCTGAGTCCCCTTTCCCAGGGTGTGGGGAGTACAGGGCCTTTTCATCAGGCCCCTCCCACTCCAGTTCTTGTCACCTCCTCTCCAGCAATAGCACTCGTCCTTCCTCCTGCTTTCCTCCCTTTTCACGCAGCTGCCTAAGTGCTGTGTTAAAATGGAAACCCGACCACATTCCTTCCCTGCTCAGAACCTTCCTGTGGGTCCCCATCACCCTCTGAGAAGAAGCCACCCGGGCCCATGAGGCCCAGCTCTGGCCCTGTCTCCACCTCCCAGGCTCCTGCTCACTGCCCGTAGGCCACTGGTCTCCAGGCTGTTCCCTCAGCCCTCACTGGGCCCTGGTGAAATGTCACCTCCTCAGTGAGGCCTCCCCGGATTGCCTTTGCAAAAGGCCTTTGTCCCCCATCATTCTTCATCCCTTTACTCTAACTTCAGAACCCTGACCAACCTCTGACAGACACTGATTTTGTGTGTGTTCCTCTTGGGCTCCATGGGAACAGGGATATTTGCCATCTTGCTCATGGCTGTGTTCCCAGCACCTGGTGCATAGTAGGCAGTCAGTAAATATTTGTTCAATGAATGCCTCAAGCCTTTTCATATTTGTGCTGCAGTTTCCTCCCCTGAAAAATGGAGGACCAGGCCTGTTATGGGGCCCACATGCGGACTAGAGTGATGGCCAGGACGCACTGGGGGCTGTCTGACCTGCCCAGCAAGCAGGCCCCTGCAGTCCAAGGGCTGAGAGAGCCCACAGGAGGCCGGCAGGTCAGCAGGTGGTTACGAAGGCCCCTCGCAGACACATTTGGATGTATTCCTCGCTAGAAGGGAAGCCCAGGCAGGGCCCCCACACCTGTGGGAAGAGGGGAGGAGAAGCTGGCTGGAAGGGAGCCCTGGGGCTGGGGAGATAGGGCTATGTGGTCCCTTAATGGAGCCCCAGAAAGCCAGATCTCCGGCAGTGAGAGCTACTGCAGAGCAGGGGGACACAGGGGTGGGGGTGTTGAGGGAGCTGAGTCTGGTCCATTGTGTGCAGGGCACCCTGTTCCCCTCCAACTAGTTCCTGAGCCAGAGGGGTTCATCCTACATGGCTCTAGGGTCTCCAGGCTGCTCCCCCAGCCCTCACTGGGCCCTGGTGAAATGTCACCTCCATGTAGGACTGAACCCCTCTGGCTCAGGAACTAGTTGGAGGGGAACAGGGAGTCTGAGGCCCAGGGAGGCTCTGGGTTCTAGGGGACAACAGCTCCAATGGGAGCAGAAGCTAGAGAAATGAGGTGGAGCGGGCTGGGGGTCTGAAGGAATAGATCTAACAGGCTCTTCCAATTTCCTCCTATCGGCTCCTTTGTTCTCCAGAAAAGCCTCTTCATCATTCATTCATTCACTCATTTATTCATTCAACAACTTGGAGGAGCCTCCTGGGGTGCAGTGGTGAGCTCCACAGATGTAGGGGATGCAGGTCCTTGTCCATCATACAGAGCAGAGCTCAGGGTGCATCGTGAGGGACAGATGCTGCCGGTAACGGTGGTGATGGTGGTGGTGGTGGTGGTGATTACGGTAGTGAAGGTGATGATGGTGTTTATGGCAGTGGTGGTGACAATGATGGTCATTGTGATGGTGATGAGAGTTATGGTGGCAGTAATGGTGATGATGATGGTGGTGTGTCAGTTCACATTTACTGAGTGCTCACTAGGTGCTGGGCCTGCTCTAAGTGCTTCCTATGTGCTTGCACAATGGGCTCCTGCAACAACCTGTGAACCACGGAGGTCTTAAGCAACTTGCCCGAGGCCCCCTGTGAGCAAAGGGCGGCGCCGGATGTGAGCCCAGGCATGCGGACTGACCAGCAGCTGCTCCCAGCTATGGCCACCCGCCCCTTCAGCTGTAGCTCCCGCCCTAAGGTCTCTTCCTTGCCTCCTGGACCCAGCACAGGCCCGTGCAGGGGCAAGTGCACGTACAGAGCCTGACTTGCCTGAGCGCGGTTTGAGGTCTGGCATTGCCCCAGCAAGCTTGCGAGACGGGTGCCCTCACTCCTCTGCCCTCAGCACCTCGTCTGTGACGGAAGAACGGTCCTCCAGGGAGGCCGCCAGCAAGGCAGGGAACCATCACCCACACGGTGGCAGTTGGTGTTTCCAGGGGGAGAGCCCATTTTCTAAATCAGGAGGCAAGAAAGAAAAGAAGGTTCTATTCTGAGCCCTGCCTCTGGAATCTGGGATGGGAATGGGGTAGGGTCCCCTAGATGGACATACTGGACGCACACACCCTTGCTGCTTCCCTTACACAGGCCTGGGGAAGGGGCTATTCTCCCACCCACTGCTGACTCCCGTGCCTCTGGGGACCGGAGGGAGGCAGGATCCAGGCACTTGCACCCCGAGTTCTAGGAAACCCAAGCATATCCCGTGCCAGTGAAGGGAGGGAACAGAAGGTAGGGGTTGGGAGCAGAAGGCCCGAACATAAATGTTCCTTCTGGGCTCCCTGTGTGCCTGGGGCCCCCACTTTCCCTCTATGGGCTTCAGTATTATTCAGTTTTAAGATACAGGGGTGGGCAAAACTAGGTTTACAGTTGTGAGTACAAAACACAGAGTTTATTCTTGTATTATTACTTATTTGTTCATTTTTAGTTAATCCTCACATTATATCCTCGATATTTTTCCATTGATTTTTAGAGAGAGTGGAAGGAAAGGGAAAGACAGAGAGAAACATCGATGTGAGAGAGACACATCGATTGGTTGCCTCCTGCACGCACCCTGACCAGGGCCGGGGAACCTTCAACCAAGGTACGTGCCCTAGACCGGAACCGAACCTGGGACCCTTCGGTCCGCGGGCTGACGCTCTATCCACTGAGCCACACCGGCTAGGGAGTATTATTTTTTATTGATTATGTGTTATTTATTTGCACCACAACTGTAAGCCTACCTTTGCCCACCCCTGTATTGTCGAGGTGGCTGCTCTGTGGAGACACGAAGGAACCTTTGCCCTCGGAGAGCGGTCAGACTAACGAGGGCGGGCACTACGTAACAACCAAGGAAAGCCCCCAGCTAGTCAGATGCTGCGGAGAAAAACCAAGCAGAGTGAGAGGAATAGAAGGTGCTGGGATGGGATGTGCTGGAATTTTCAACAGGGCATCGGAGAGGGCCTCATTGAGAAGGTGACGTTGTGAACAAAGCCCTGAAGGAGGTACAGAAGCAAGTTATGCAGGTACTTGGTGAAAAAGCATTCCAGGCAGAAGGAACAGTAGGTGTAAAGACCCTGAGGCAGGAGTGTGTCTCATTGGGTTTGAGGAGCAGCAAGGAGACCAGTATCCCCACCCCCTATATTTGGAAATCAAAAGACCACATTTTACCCCTGGAGATCTTACACCCCAGAACAAAACTCTTCCTGAGCCCTCAGAGCCCATCCCAGGGGGAGCTGGTGATGCCAGCCTCCTGGCTGCGGCTGGGGCAGGGGACTTCCTGCCTGCTTCTTCAGCCAGAGGGTGGGTTTTTAGACCCACGGGGGCTTGGAAAAGAGAATACCATCCTGACTGCTCACTCCAGGTGGCTGACAACTCTGGGCTCTAATCCTGGGTCCAACCACTTTCTGGCTACGTGACCTTATGCAGATCATTCCCGAGCCTCCGTGTCCTCATCTACAGAATGGGAATGCAATGCCTGTAGGTCAGGTTGTGGTGAGACGTGTGGGAAACACCAGGAAATGTGTGTAAGTGCCCAGCCTGGTGCCTGCCTGTAGGAGGTGCTCAGTAAATGTTTAAAATTGGAACCTAACATTTGTGTGGCTTTGAATTATTTTCATAACTGTTGGGAAATTATCACTTGAGTCTTCTAAGAACTCCAGGAGGAAGAGAGATAAGAAAATAATAGCCTGATTTACAGAGTGTAAACTGAGGCCTGGAGAAGATGAGTGATTTGCCCAAGGTCACAGTGAGGTAGGGCCAATGGAGGGCTAAGATGTGGGTGTCCTGGCTCAGGGAACCCCGGGGATCCGGTGGAGTGGAGATGGTCCAGAGCCTGCCCTCCCTCACGGGCACTCGCGTACACACGTGCACACAGCACCACGCAATAAGAGCGGCTTTCAGATTTGTGGTTCCCAAGCAGGTTTTGTAAGGCATGGCTTGATGGGTCGGGAGGTCTGTTGTAAGGATGTTGAAAAGCTCCGAGGGTGGGGAAGCTCCGGCCACAGGCAGCGTCTGGGGCAGGTCCCTGAGAAGAGGAAGAGGTCTGGGCTCATGTGATTGTCCACACGGCCTGTTTGTCCACCCAGTGTCTGGCCTTGCAGGGCAGGTCAGTCTGGGTCCACAGACTGGTCTCCCAGCACCTGGCTCCTAGAGCCTTGTTGTCCAGATGACTGAACCAATTAGCCTGGGAGCCTCGGGCAGCCTGGGGGTGAGGGGCATTGCAAAAGAGGAAGCTGAGCTTCAGAGAGGGGCATGCCCAGCTGACGAGGGGGAGCCAGGATCGGGGCCCAGGTCTGCCTGACCTAGCCCCAGCACTGGCCATTCCTCCCCCGGAGCTAGTCGTAACTCAGCCAGGTGCTGGCACGCGGGCTTTGTGCAGGAGGACCCCTTCCTCCCGGGGCCCACCTTCCCGGCCACAATCTGGCCTCTTCGCCCTTGACAGAAGGCCCTGCCCACCGGTGCCTGCTCCTTGGTTGCTGCAGCCTGAACCTTCGTCTCATGGGGCTCGGGGCCAGGGGTCTGGCCCTGCCCTGCACCAGCCTGCTGTGGGCACTCGGCTGGCCATCTGACCCCTTGGATTGACAGGTCAGTGAGCCCAGCCTTATTCAGTGCCTTTAACATCCTCGACGGCCTTTCCCCAGTGTCCACATGACTCAGGGACTTCTAGGCCCATTTTCTAGATGAAGAAACTGAGGCATAAAGAGGAAAGGTTATGTGCTGAAGCACACAGGACACGAGCGCAGAGCTGGATTCCAAAGCCCGTGCTTTTTCTGTTATAGCCCCCTGCCCTCAGTTCCTTCCGCTGCCATACAGGAGAATGGAGCTCAATTTAGAGCACAATGGAAACAGCACCAACTGGAGTGGCTGAATTCAGATCCTAGCTCCTTCACTTCCCAGCAGGGTAGCCTCGGTCGTCACATCTCCCGGGCCTCAGTTTTCTGATCTGTAAATGGGGCTCAGAGCAGTATCACCCCATGAGCGGCTGTGAGATTCAGTGAGCAGCAGTACAGGGCGCCCAGAAAACGATGGAACGCTTACGTGGTCCTTAGTGTTTGACGTCGCTGAGGTTCCTGTTTACCCTTCCCTGTGTATTTGAGAGGATGGCAGGGGACATGCATGCTCATGTGTCCTTCTGCTCTTCCTAGGGGTGGCCCAGTGACTCAGACTGAATGGGGACTGTGTGGATGTGTCCTGCGGACAGACAGCCGTCCAGGGCGCCTGGCGTGGTGGGCGGTGAGAGGCAGATAGCTCCGTGATGGGGACATGAGGCTGCACCGGGCAGCAAAGGGCGCCTTTGTCCCCTTTGTCTTCTCTCGTGCAAATTAGCAATTACCTTTTCTGCTCCTGCAAGCTCGGCCTTTCCTGGGAGAATTATTCCAAAGCAGCCACTGAGCAAGCAGAGCCGCCTGGCTAATTAGCGGGTAGCCACCGGGGACAGGCTCAGGGCCTGGTGGCCAGAATTGGGGCTACAGCTGCCTGCCGCTGGTGCCAGCGCAGCTGGGAGACGAGGCAGTGTCTTGGGCTCCAGGACATTGTGGCCTTTCAGCCATGGGGTTCAGATCCTCGCCATGTCACTTGGGTAAGTCGCGTTGTCTCCCTGGGCTACAGTTTCCTCATCTTTCACTTCAAGATTGTGTGGGTCTGGAGCCCGGCACCTAAATGGTGTCCATTACCAACAGGTAGTGTTACTACCACGATTGCCGTCAGCACTGCCGCTGCCGGTGCTGGCGCAGGTGGGCGAGCACAAGAAATGCAAGCCCAGTGACCACCCTGGGCCCTGTGGTGCCACCTCGCCATCACAGGCAGCAGAAGCCCAGCGAGGCCCCACGCCCTTAGGCAAGAGAGAGGCTTAATTTCTCTAAGTCCAGTCTTCCTTTTGCGCCTCTAAGGCTGGACTAATCCAGGTTTTGTGTAGTTTTGTGCCTAGAATAGGGCCTGACCTGGAGCGAGTGCTAATGAAGGTGGTGCCCCTGCTCCCCGCCTGCTCCCCGCTCCTGCTGCCCCCTCTCTGTCCGCCATCCTTCCCCAGGCTCAGGAGCACACAGAGGGAGGCAGCAGCAGCTCCTGCAGGGGAAACAGATTGAAGGGCTCCCTTGGCTTGGGGTGGTCAGGAAAAGGTTCCAGAGGAGCGAGGGTCTGAACTAGACTCAGCAGGACCTGGCGGGTAGGGGTGAGGCGGCTGCTGAGAAGCCTGGGAGGAGAGAGAGAGAGAGAGAGTGTGTGTGTGTGTGTGTGTGTGTGTGCAGGGGGAGTGGGGGTGGATCCTGTGTGAGCAGAGGAGAGGAGCATGCATGGATAGTCTGCTCAGGAGCCGTGAGGTTATGAGGCTGGTGACCCAGGACAAAGACTGCAGCCAGGCAGCTATGGCACGTTGAGGCGGAGCAGACATTCAGGAGAAAGGGTCTGGATGCCAGGCCAGGCACATGCTCCACTTGGCCCGGGACCCCAGGGCTGGGGAGTTCCTGGACCCCAGGATTGGGGAGTTCCCCAGGGGAAGGGGGCTCTGGCTTGTCCTGGGCACTGGTGGGCTGGGAAAGCTTTCCGGAAGAGTGAAACTTAGGGCCCAGAGTCAGCCAGAGAGAAGCAGAGGATGGGCACCCAGGCAGCGCGACAGCCTCGAAGAGGCACAAAGCACGTTCAGAGCTCGGGTGAGCAGGGCCACCTTCCAGAGGCCTCTGATGCCCGCAGATGAGCCTGGGGAGCCAAGGAGGATTCGGGGAAGGCGGCATTAAGATCTGCTTTCCAGCATCGGAGAGCAGTTCCATTCGTTGGGGACGCCGAGAAAGTGGTTGTGCAAAGTGGGAACCTGACAGGGGGCGGGAATCAGCCGGGCATCTTATCCTGCCGGGTGTCCAACTGGGGCAAACCCCATCCCTCTTGCAGCCTCCGCTTCCTAGTGTGTCCTAGTGGGCTGCAGACCTCCTGCCTCCTGAGGGAAATCAGCCTTCTGCAGGGCACCCTGAAGCATCTCAGTGGAAAGGCACCCTGACCTCCCCGCAGGCACCCACTATGTGCGAGGTATTGTATCGGTTCATCCCCACACCGGCCCCTTCAGGCAGGTCCTCCTCGTTGGTTGGGGAGGAAACCGAGAGAGACACAGAGAGAGACATGTCTTGCCCAAGGGGCAGAGCTGGGATTTGAGCCCAGGCTGGCCTGGCCCCAGAGTCCTTGCTGTTAGCCCCTCCACACCCCTGTCCCCCCAGGTGGGGTGACTCTGGCTGGGGTGTGGCCCCGTCCTCAGCCAGTTCCCCCGGGGCTAGTTAATTCCCCCTCTCAGGGTCTCCCATCACAAGAGCTGATTAGTGCCTGCTGAGCCAGGGGCACCACACTGCCCCCTGCCCTGGGCCCCAGAAGCCCCACCCCGCCACATATCTGTGGCACCACCCTCCGCTCTAGAAGCCGATGCTGTCAGTATTGCACCACTAACAGAAAGGACTCGGGCTGATTGTTTTGGTCAGAGAATCTGAGAGAAAGAAAGGCCATGAGAGAAGCATCCCAGCATCAGGGTTTTTCTAAGCCTTGGCCTGGTCGCCTGTGGAGCCGTCTCCCCCTCCACAGGCTCCCTGACTGTCTTGCATCTGCCTCCCGCTCCCCAGCCCGGGGCCATGGACCCACTGTGGGCCCCGCGGTGGGGGCCGCTGGCAGTGCTGGCTGCAGCTCCTCACCTGCGTGCAGGGTCAGCCTCCAGTGAGAAAGGAGGAGGAAGAAAGGTCCTTGAGATGGTGACAAAGGTCTGAGTGTAGGCTGCCAGAGCAGCCTGTTTCCAGGCAACTGCTCTACCCCGGGCTCCCCGTGGCGGCGGGCACATCCGTCATGCCGCTGCTTGGCTCAGTGAGGGAGCTCGGGCGCCCCAGCAGCCTGGGCACATGGCCCAGGGCCCCCAAGCTCCAGCCCTGGTGGGGACACGAGGCCCCTTCAGCAGGGCTCACAGAAAACACAACATTGTCATGGCTACTGCCCTCCAAGCTCCTACTGGGTGTGTGGCCACAGGCTTAGTGCACACAGGGCAGAGCTCCCATTCATTAGTCAATCTGTCCATCCATCGATCCACCCATCCATCTATCCATCCATCCATCCATCCAACCATCCAGGATAAAATGGTAGCTTAGTGTGCCCGTTCCAGTGGCTGGGTTGAAACTCTACCACGTCCTCACTGTTTGATCTTGTTCAAGTTACTTTACCTTACCGGGCCTCAGTTTCTTCATCTGTAAAATGGGCATAATAGTTCTTGCCTCATAGGGTTGTTTTGTGGATTAAATGACTTAATATATAGGCAATGTCCTAGGACCTAGGTACAGTGCCTAAATATATTAAGTGCTCAATAAATAATAGTTGTTTCTGTTTTTATCATTAATTAATGATTTATAAGGAGACAGAGCAGTGGGAACATTTGGTCTGTTACAGTCAAACCCTGGGTGGGGTTTGTGTTTGCCCCACTCTCAACTGTACGACTTCGGGCAAGTCACTTGGCCTCTCTGAACCTCCGTTTCCTCTTGGCTAAATCAGGGAAATAATGAATAGCTGCCTTGATACATGCTCTCGTCCGCATAAGTCTGAAGCTCCATCTTTTGTGGGGTCAGTGCTGCTGAGGCTGCTGAGGGCCCGGGGCTTCACCCTGACAGCCCCAACCTGACAGCACCCAGTGGTCATTTTTCAGTAGACCTCAACTGGCGCCTGCTGGGTTCCAGCCCTCGCCAGCACCCCACCCACCTGATTTCTGGGCTGCTTAGCCCTGCAGGACTGCTCTGCTCATTTTAATTGCTTCAGCCTCTGCCCTTGGGGCTGCCTGGCCATGTCCCTCATTCTTTCACCCACCTCCTTTTTGAAGACCTCTGCCAGTGCCCCCAACACAGGCCCTGGAGGGAGAGGAGGAGGAAGAAGGAGAGGAGGAGGCAGCCTGAGTGCCAGAGAGTTGGGCACGCTGCAGGCCTTTGTCTGGGCTGCCCAGCAGCCGCGACTCAGTCCCCTGGGGCTGGCCACGTTGCCAGCCTGCTGGCGGTTTAGGGAAGGCTGTGTGGGCGGCAGGGCCTGGGCAGGCCTGGGCTGGCAGCATCTTCCCAAGACAGCCTGGTCCACTGGGGCAGGAGGGAAACCCAAGCCTAGGAGGTGAGTGGGATCACGCTGGAGCTTCCTATGGCAGTGGGTTGGGGGTAACTGTGTCCTCTTGGGGCCCACTACAGGCAAGCCTCAGCACCTACTATGGGCCAGGAATAGTGGTAGCTGCTGGGCCCTCAGCACAAGGCCACATACTGCAGTCCTGAAGTCTGACAGCCTAGGTTCAAATTCCTGCTCCTCTGTTTGACAACTGTGTGGCCCAAGCAAATTCTCAGACCTTTCTTGGCCCCCATTAGCTGGTCTGCAAAATAAAATAGTAGTCCTACCTCAAGAGCTTAGCGCAGTGCCAGCACAATGAAAGCACCCAGTAGGTGTTACTACTATTGTTGACTCTCTGCCCTTGAGAGGAAGGGACTGAATATTTCTTGAACTTCTACTATATATTAGATCTGTTGGAGAGATGATCCATTTTAAGAAACATTTACTAAGCACCTACTCTATGCTAGCATCTAGACTGGGCAATAGGGGTACCCAAGTGAAGACCTAGGAGAAGAGGTTTTGGGGAGAAGCAAAATGAAGGGGGAGGAAGTGATGTATGAGGTCCTACTGTGTGCCAGGCTCTTTGCTGAGCACTGGGAATCCAGATGGGAGGAAAGTGGCCCCTGTCCTCAGGGCACAGAAATCTGGAAACCGATGATTATGACCCAGGATAATCAGTGCTGTGATGGGGGACATCCAAGGGGCTGCCAACCCAGCCTTTGAAGTCAGGGAAGGCTTCCTGGAGGAGGTGGCCTGGAATCTTGGCATTGTGGTCCAACTTGTCATGTCCCTGCTGTAACAGCTCTGTCATATTGTGGTCTGGGCTTGGTCGAAACATGACCAGAGACAAGGCACTCACTACACGAGGAGGAATATAATTTTTCCATTTGCAATAACTGCCCTTCCCTTGGACCTATTCATGTCTCTGCTCCCCCTCTGATTCAGGCTGCAGCCTCTTCTGCATCAGCCTCCTGCTCCCTCTTATCCCTCCAGTCCATTCTCCACCCAGCAGCCAGAGCAATCTTCTGAAACATAAATCAGACAGCATCAGTTCCTAGCCTAAAACCCTCCAGTGGCTCCCCAGGGGCTCTTAGGACAAAGACCAGACTCCATACCGCAGTCTACAGGCCCGGCCAGGCCCCACACAGCTGACCCTCCAGCCGCCCCAGGCTGCAGAAGGACCACGTTCAGGCCAGATGCTGCACCTGCCCTTGCAGCCTGTTGAGGGTGCAAAGGTGAATTTAGTACAGACTCCCCGCCCCCCAGCAGTTGTGGCTGTCGGGGGATGAGTGGTGCAGGGTGACGGGGTAGAGAGGTGCCTGGCCTGGCCGTGCCATTTGGGCACGTAGTTCCTTTCCAGCTCCATGCCTCGGTTTCCCCACCAGTAAAGCAAGGGGGGCTGGCTGCCTGGGTGATGCCCTCAGTGGCCTCATTCAGAGTGCTGGGCCACTTGGGCTTTCATGAGGCAACCCCCTCGCCCCATGGCTCCTGCGGTGGACTGTTTCATGCCTTCCCCACATCTGATCCAAAGACGAGACTAACAAATCGGGGTTGGGTGAAGATGCGGATTTTAGCAGCTCTCTAGATCCTGAGGAGACACGCGCCTGTGAGAGGAATGAGCCTGACTGAGCTCACGCTGCCTTAGCCCAGCCCCTGTGGCCGGTTATCACGTATCTGCAGTGATGACGAAGGGTCCTGTAGGCTCCCTCCACCAGAATCGTAGGTTCAGTTATTTTTAATTTACATTTTTGTTTTAAACACATGGTGCATTCACATGAGTTGGAATTTGAAAGTTTAAAAGCTACGGTAAAAATCCTCTTCCCACCCCTTTTCTTTCCCCCAGACGCTCAGTTCCCCTCTCAGAAGGCACCACTGTGCCCAGCTTCTGTCTGTCTTTCCGAAGGCATCTCATGCACGTCTAGGCAAATGTACAGGACCTGCTTTTAGAGCTAGAAAGAACCGGTCGGTGTCCAAGTTTGCCCTCTGTCCACCGCTAAGGGCCCCGTCCAGCCTCGCCCTGCCCGAGCACGGGGCACACCCAAATGGGGAGATTCAGGAAGCTGTTGGGTTGCTCCTGACTTCCCTGCAAAGCGGCCGAGGATCCTGCCTTCAGAGTGTGTCTCCGTGGAACTAGGAAGGAGAGACCAAGGAGATGCTGAGAACATTCTCAGTAGCTTCCCCAGGCACCTTCAGCACCGTCCACAAAGCAAGTGGGTGCTGTGACTCAGCGGATGGGACCACAGGGAAGCTCAGCAACAGGGGCCCCATCCATGGAAGTGGGAGTGGGGTGGAGGGGGGGCCCCACTTTTTGGAATAGACTGAGCGGGTGGGCCCCACTTTATGTGGTAGACAGGCTCTATATTGGTGGCTTCCCCCTTAACATCAATATTAATGAGTGAGAAAAATATTAATGAATGCATGTTAACCTTAACACCGGTACATTTAACCCTCATCACACCCCCACCAGATCAGCACCACTCACCCCATGGTATAGTTGTGGCAACACCGCGGGAGAGGTGGAGTCTCTTGCCTAAGACCGCATGGTTGGGTTTGACTCAGGACAGCCTGATTCCTAAGACACCCTATGTGTCCTGCTGCGGGAATTTGATCAATAGAACATAGCCCAGCTCCTGCGTGGTCGTGCAGCGACGTGAAAGGGGCAAGGTGGCCCTGGGGTCAGCAGCTCAGGCTTCAGGGCCCCCGGTGCCGGCTCCACTCCTCACCGGCTGTGTGACCCTGGGCCAGTCATGTTCTCTTTGTGCCGACGACCTTTACTGCTCCTGAGGTCAGCTCCGGCCAGTCCCTTCTCAGTCCGGATCAGACCTGCTGGGTGGGGTACATGGAGGGGTAGGGCAGTTTCCCCAGGGCTGAGGACACTTAGGTGGCCAGATGCCTCAGCTGTGCCCCAAGGGACAGGACCAAGCCCAGAGCCGAGCCATAGATGCACCAGCCTCTGCTTGGCTGTGTGACTTTGGGCCACTGTCTTTCCCTTTTCGGGCCTCCCCTTCACGTCTCGAGGCTCCCAGAGGTCAGCTTTTCAGGGGGGGAAGCCTTTGGAGAGAGCCCCAGAGAGCTGGCAGGATTTGGGCAGGGCTGGAACGGGGGTTCAGGAATAACAGGGTTGACGGAGGCCCAGGGACAGGTAGCAGAGGGTGAGGCACCTTTTCTTTTGCTGACTCTGGGAATGAATTTGACACTTTTCAGCAACGATTTGATTTAAAGTTGCTGGGCAAAGCTGAGCCTTGACAGAGCTGAAGGCCCTGAGGAAGAAATATTTGTTTCGGAGGAGGACTGAAGTTTAAACGTCCCAGAGCCCTGGATTTGCTGTTTCATGGCCAGGAAAACAGAGGCACCACGGGAGGCAAGGAGTTCCCCAAAGCCACAGAGCTTTGCTTGTCCTTGACTCTTTTATTGCCTCGCTCAGCACATATTTATTGAGTACCTACTACGCGCAGACACTGTGCTAGGCTCTGGCAAAGAACATGGCAGGACCCCATCCTGTCTGTGACATATTTGTTAGAGCTTCCATATCAAAGTACCACAGACCGGGCCGGGGGCTTATGAGGCCTCCTCCTCGGCTTTCAGAAACTGCCTTCTCCCTGGGTGAAATGGGAGTAACCAAACCGGCCGCATGGGGCTGGGAGCCTTGGAAGGAGGTCACATAGGTCTAAAGTGTCTTGCCATGTTCCAGCTCCTTGTAGGTTCTCAGGACAAGTTGTCTCCTTTCTCTTCCCTTCCTGGACCACCCTTAGTCTCCTTTATTTTCCCCCCTTAGTCCTCGTCCTTCTCTTCCCCCCTCACCCCACCCCGTTCCCTGCCTTGATTTGTATGACTTCAGCTTGAGATCCTGAGCTACAGGGCCAAGAACGCTTGGCAAATAGTACGAACTGGATTGGCCATTTAGGCCTCTTGGGAGCCAAGGAGAAAAGGACATTTCCTAGGGGGTTGCAGGGGAGAGCGTGCCTGACTTCTGAGCTCTGCAGGGCCAGGCGTGGATCTCAATAAAACGTCTGCGCGTCCTGTGGTATTTGGAAAGAAACGCTCCCCCCTCCCCCGATACAACATTGCCCTTCATTGCAAAGGAAATGGATCACCAGTGACAGGGGCCTCCTTCTCTTGGGGGTGTTTGCCAGGTCTCTCTGCCCATGAGCCACTGCTTCTCATTGGCTAGGTGGCCTGTGCTTTCACTCAACACGTTTTTTAAATTTAAATAAATGGTTTCTTTTAGAACAATTTTAGTCTTACAGAAAGTTACAGAGATAGTCCATCGAGTTCCTGCAGATCTCTCACCCAGTTTCCCCCACGTTAACATTTGGCATTGTGATGATGTGTTTGCCACAACTAAGACACCAGCGTGGATGGATGTGTCCCTGTTAACTGAACTCACCCTTTTTTCAGATTAGTTTTTCCCTAATGTTCATGTCTGTTCCAGGATCCCAGTCAGGATACCACATGACATTTAGTCATCACGTCTTCTTAACCTTCTCCGGTCTGTGACAGTTTCTTAGGTCAAACATGTTTTTGACGACATTTTTTGAGCACCTACACTGGGTACTGTTCTTGGTGCAGGAGAAAGAAAGATTGCTGCCTTCCATGGAGCCTACATTTGGGGTTGAGGAGACAGGCCACAAACAAGCAGCTGTAAATATTAAATATGTCAGATGTTACGCAGAAAAATAAAGCAGTGAAGGAGACAGGGCTGGAGGCCGTTATTTGAGACAGGGGGGTCGGGGAAGGCCTCTTTCTGAGGAGATGGAGCTGAGGTGTGTTGGAGGTAAGGAAGCCTCCATGGAGTTGTCTGATGGGAGAGGATTCCAGGGAAGGAGCAGAGCAAGCACGAAGGCCCTGAGGCAGGAAGTGCCGGGTAAGTCTGAGGAACAGCGAGGAGGCCAGTGGGTTGGAGCCCAGCGTGTGGGGGTGAGCGGTGGGAAGCAAGAGCAGGTCTGTCTGGAATCTAGATGGGAGGGTGGGAGGCGGGCATAGGCCGGTGCCCTGAGCCAGGTGAAAGGGGATGGCAGCCGGGGCCAGACGGTGCCCCTGGAGGGTGAGAAGTGGGCAGGTTGTAGGCCTGTTTTAAAGGAAGAGCCACAGGACTTGCTGGTGAAAACAGGGCCGGTACTGCAATCTTCTGGCAGGGTCTGTGTGAGGAACAGGAGGATAGATGTTAGTGAGGCTTGAAAAACTGTCAAGTTGGGTTTCTCTCTGGATCTCTGGCCTAGCCCAACATGTTCTCTGGCTGAAGGCCAGTAATCAACCACTGTGTGTGTGTGTGTGTGTGTGTGTGTTGTGTGTGTGTGTGTTTTTAAGTGTAACATTTTGAAAAGGTAATGGGATCTCATTACTTAAAAAAACAATTCATCAGTTACCAATGCATAGTGAAAAAAGTCTTTCTCCTAGCCCTGTCTCTCAGCCACCCAGTTCCACTCCCCTAGGAAAACCATTATTATTTCTGGGGTGTCCTCCGGAGGTATTTGATATAAACATATATGCATAGACATTTGGAGGGTTTGTTTCTATTTTTACACAAAATATGTTGTACACTGTTCTGTAGGTTGCTTCTTTTTTTTCTTACAATGACTTTATTGAGATATAATTCACGTACTCTACAACTCACCCATTTAAAATACAATTCAGTGGCTTTTAGTATATTCAGAGTTATGCAGCCATCACCACAATCATTTTTATCACCCCAAAAAGAAACTCCATACCCATTAGGAGTTAGAAACATACCCATACCCATTAGTTAGAAACATACTCCATACCCATTAGGAGTTTATCACCCCAAAAAGAAACTCCATACCCATTAGGAGTCATTCTCCATTTCTCCCTGACCCTCCCCGACCCTAGGCAACCACCCATCTGCTTCTTTTTTTGGGGGGAGAAGGGAGTTAATCCTCACCCCTGGATATTTTTCCATTGCTTTTTAGGGAGGGTAGAAGAGCGAAGGAATGACAGAGAAAAACATCGATGTGAGAGAAATACATCGATTGGTTGCCTCCTGCATGACCCCCGGCCAGGACCAGGGTCCGGGCTGGGGAGGAGCCTGCAACCAAGGTATATGCCCTTGACCGGAATCGAACCCGGGTCTGCAGGCCAACGCTCTATCCACTGAGCCAAACTGGCTAGGGTGCCACCCATCTGCTTCCTTATAGATTTGCCTTCTCTGGACACTTCCTATGAATGGAATCACACAATATGTGGTCTTTATTCCTGACTTCTTTCACTTAGTATGATTTTTTTTAAGGTTTGTCCTTATTGTAGTGTGTACTTCATTCTTTTTTACTACCAAACTAGAAGCCCAGCACGCAAAATCGCGCGGCCCCGCCCACCCCATGCTCGCAGCCCTTGCCCACTCGCGTGTGCCCCACCATGCTCGCAGCCCTACCCACTCTCGCTCGCAGCCCCGCCCACCCGCCCCGGTCTTTGGTCGTTAAGGCGTTAGGGCCACAGGCCTTTTGTAATATAGATAATATTTCATTGTATGGATATACCATATTTTATTTAACCAACAATTGATGGATATTTGTGATGTTCCCACATTTTGGCTCTTACGAATAACTAGAGGCCCGGTGCATGAATTCGTGCACAGATGGGATCCCTAGGCCTGGCTGGCGATCAGGGCCAATCGGGGCCATCTCGCCCAGTCCTGCCAGTCGGAGGGAGGGACTGCGAGTGGTTGGCCGGCCACAGGGAGGGACCAGGGGAGGCTGGCCGGCCACAGATTGGCTGTGGGAGTGCACTGACCACCAGACAGCAGATCCTGCATTGAGCATCTGCCCCCTAGTGGTCAGTGCATGTCATAGCGACTGGTCATTCTGGTCATTCAGTCGTAACAGTCTCTTAGGCTTTTATATATAGACTAGTAGCCTGTTTGCATGAAGATTCGTGCAATAGACCTTCATTCACCTGGCTGCATGCACC
The DNA here is from genome assembly GCF_027574615.1 of Eptesicus fuscus. Taxonomy (NCBI): domain Eukaryota; kingdom Metazoa; phylum Chordata; class Mammalia; order Chiroptera; family Vespertilionidae; genus Eptesicus; species Eptesicus fuscus. Next base: position 33,003,200 of record NC_072484.1, on the reverse strand, counting down.
AGTTTTCTGCCGGCACCGGGGACCCAGGCCTTGGCTGTGGCCACCGCCTTCTGCCTTCTTTCAGGGTCGGGGCTTGGCCCCGGGCGGTGGCCTTGGGCTCGGCCGCACCCAGCATCCCTGCTAAGGATCGCAGAAGCCGACCCCCAGTGGTTTCCTGCGATCCATGCAGGCTCCCCGCTAGTGCCCAAGGCCGGGAAAGCGGGGAGCCTGCATGGATCACAGGAAACCACTGGGGGTCTGCTCCTGCGATCCTTAGCAGGGCTCCGCCACACCCCAAAGTCCCTGCAATGGTTCCCTGGTGGGCGTGGTTGGTGGGCGTGGCTTGGGCGTAGCGAAGGTGCGGTCAATTTGCATATTTGTCTATTATAAGGTAAGATTGTGCTTTGAATAGTCACGTACTACTTTTTGTGTAGATGTGTGTTTTTACTTCTCTTCTACCTAGGAGTAGAATTGTTGGGACATATGGTTATCATGCTTAACCTTTTGAGGAACTGCCAGACTGTTTTCCCAAGTGGTTGCACCATTTTACAGTCCTACCAGCAGTGTATGAAGCTTCTGATTTTCCCACATCTTTGCCAACACTTATTATCGCCTGTCTTTTGATTAGAACCTAGTGGGTGTGAAGTGGTATCTCCTGTGGGTTTGATTTGCATTTCCCTTATAGCTAATGATATTGAGCACCTTTTCATGTGCTTATTGGCCATTTGTGTATCATCTTTGGAGAACTGTCTATTCAGATCATTTTATTGTTTTTTAATGGTTATTTGTTCTTTTGTTATTTAAGGGCTCTTTATATATTCTAGATACAAGTACCTTATTAGATGTATGATTTGCAAATATTTTCTTCCAGTCTGTCAGTTGCCTTTTCATTTTTTATGGTGTCCATTTGTTTGGAGTACAAAAGTTTTTAGTTTTGATGAAGTCCAATTTGTCTATTTCTCCTTTTGTTGCTTGTACTTTTGGTGTCATGTCTAAGGAACCATTGCTTAATTCAAGGCCATGAAGATTTAGCCCTATGTTTTCTTCTGAGAGTTTTCTAATTTTAGCTTTTCCATTCTTCAGGTTGTTTCTCCATTAAACAGTAGATCTATGTGCTGTCCATGCATATAAGTATGTAGGAGCATAAAGAACTTCCTCATTCTTTTTTACAGATACATAGTATGCAATTTTATGGATGTACCATAATTTATTTACTAGTCCTCTGTTGATGGACATTTAGGTTGTTTCCAACATTTTGCTCTCATAATAAGACTTCAGTGAACATTCTTGAAGATAGATGGCCATTTCACATACATGTGAGTTTATATCGAGGAGTAGAATTGATGGGTCTGACAGAATATGCTTTTGGTCTTTAATAGATGATGCCAGATTGCCCTCCGCTCCTGGCATCAATGTCTAGAATATGAATCATTAGTTGATAAACAGGGTTACTGTATATGGTGTGCTCTCTATATACTGGCACTGTTCATCCCCATGCAGTGACCCTGGAAGTCAGAGTTAAAATCATAGTGATCTTAGGTCATATGGTTTGTCTGACTCCAGGCCTTGCTGACTTCTCACCATCTTATCCAACCCCTGTGCCTTCAGAGTGCCTCACACCCCTTAGAAATAACTACAGAAAGAATGCAAATTCAGCAGGTGTTGCCTGGAAGAACTTTTTCTAAGACCACACTTAATCAGAAGGCAAAGTCTGTTCTGTTTGGTGACTAAGGAATCTTGAAGGAGCACCTATTGTATGCTTGACACTTGGATGGGAGTGAAAGTGGCCTCTGCTCTCGGGCTGCATCCTCCTAGTAAGGCAGCTAACACCCAAAGACAGACTTCTGGAGATGTGGGCCGACTCAGGGGTTTGGAGGTCCAGCTTTGATTTTATCCCATGTCGTTTTGGGCAACTCACTTCCCTTCTCGGTGCCTCAGTTTTCTCATCTGTAAAGTGGCATTGTTAATAGCACCCACTGGCACATTCATGATACCCTTGTTGACCAAGTGCTATAGGAAACTGAAGGCAAGAAATATGGCAAGGGGTCAGAGAAGTCTTGTGGAGAGGGGGAGGAAGGACGGGTGGGAGGCGGGTGGGCGGGACGGGGGAGAAGGGCATTTGAGTGAAACTGGGAGGGGGCATGACTCAGGAGCCTGTTGATGGCACCCTGGGCACAGGGAACAGCTCGGCTAGTGGGGTAGAGAAGCAGTTAGGGCTGCTTGAGTGTCGGGTTTGTATTGAGGCCTGAGGGAGGAGGAGATGCAGCTGGAGCCACTTCCAGGGGCCTTGCGTCCGGAGGTGGGTATCTGGGTATTATTGGGTTAGCAGTAGGGAGCCGTGGAAGGTTTATGAGCTGGCAGCCCTGCGCAGCATATTCCCGTCGGCAACTAGCGCTGCCTCCGTGGAGCAGGCTTTCCCAAACCTCATTTCTTCTTGAAGGGCTGCCTGGAACAGTGTTTAAGAATGAGAGTTCAGGAAGAAAAAAAAAAGAGAGAGGGTTCGGCCCGGCCGATGTGGCACAGTGGTTGAGTGTCAACCTATGAACCAGGAGGTCATGGTTCTATTCCTGGTCAGGGCACATGCCTGGGTTGCAGGCTTGATCTCTCTCATCATTGATGTTTCTATCCCTCTCTCCCTCTCCCTTCCTCTCTCTGAAATCAATTTAAAAAATAAAAAAAAAAAAAAGGAGGAGAGTTCTGGGGCCAGGCTGGCTGGTTGGCCTGTGGCTCAGGTACTAATGACCTGTGTGACCTTGGTTTTGTCACTTAACTTCTCTGGGTCTGTTTTCTCAACCATAAAAGTTGTTCCTATTTCCTGGGGTTACAGTGAAGATTAAATGAGTTAATATATGTAAAACGCTTAGACCAGACCCTGGCACATAGTGTCCAATAAGTGTTCCTTGTTATAGAGAAGGAAGGCAAGATATCAGGCTACTCAGTGTCTCAGATGGGAAAATCAAGGCCCTCTAAAAGTGAGTGGATACCCAGAGTCCCTTTGGAGGGCCAGGACGGTTCGTGCGTGCGTTCATTCATTCATTCATTGGTTCTCGCATTCAATAACTGTTCCCTGAGAACTACTCTCTCTGGATACTGGGAATCCAGTCAGTGGTGAACAGAACAGGTTTCCGCCCAGGGAGCTCTCAAAACAGTCTTTGCCTCAGATACCCACACACTCTTCCCGAGTCCCACCTGTGTGTCCTGCCCAGGCCAGAGGCAACTAGAATTTTAACAGGAAGTATCTTGTGAACCAGGTTCTTCCCAGCTCCCAAATCTGAACAAAGAGGTAATAGGGATCAAAATGACTTCTTTGTCCCACCCTTCCTACAGATGAAGAAACTGAGACCCAGGGAGGAAAGGCAGGAGCCAGACCCGAGGGCTCTCACTGTCAGCACGTGTCTCTGCCCTGTACCCCTCTCCCTCCTACCCCCACCCCCCCTACCCGGCCCTGGGCAGGAGATCAGAGCAGGGGAAGTGATAGAATGCAGTGAGATTCTGGATATAGTTTAAAGGTGGAGCCAATAGGATTTGCTGGTGGATGGGATGGGCATGGAGGGATGTGAAAGAAAGAGGAAGGCATCAAGGATGACTCCCGGGTGGAGATGGAGAGGCTCCTGGGGGAGGAGATGGAGTGGTGATGACTGGGCAGTGGACAGCGTGGTGGTGGTCCACGCACTTTGTTGGGTGAATAGATGGATGCCTCTCCTTGGCCCTCTGACACGCACTCACTTTCAGATATGTCTAGTCAGCTGAATGGAGGCAGAGGAGAAATGTGTGACCCTGGGGGCGTGACATGGCGAGATTCAAGGACTGGGTTCTGGGGCTGCCAACACCAGGAAGTTCCACCCAACGTTCAAGTTTTCTTTTTCCCTGAAATTTCCCAACTTTTAAATATTAGCGATAAATCCAAAATGGTAATAAGCCTCTGCCTGCCCCCCAAAATACATCCATAAGCCCATTTCACCTGTGACCTGGTTAGGACCATCTGGTGTGTGGGTCTGGAGTCAGACTTCCTGGGGAGCCTGGCTCTCACTTCCCCGCTGGGCACCCTTAGGCGAGTAACTAACTCTCAGAGCCTTGGTTTCCTCATCGGTAAAATGGGAATGACAGTGCCCATCTCTGGGCTCATCCTAAGGCTTCTGTAGCTGACAGTGATGCTGAAACACTATTTATGGTGGACTTGGTTAGGGACCGAGACAGATGCTGCCGAAGGGGAGGAGCACTAGGCTTCGAGTTCGCCCGAGGGTGAGATCCCTTCTCTGTCCTGAAAAGCTATGACCTGGGACTAAGTTTTAGACCTCTCTGAGGGAGAAGTTTGTTGCTCTTGGAGTTGGGCAGTGGTTGGGATGCCTGTTGAGGCCTCTGAGCCCCCCAAATCCCTCTCCCTCCCTGCCTCCTTCCCTCCAGCCTTGCCCACCCACCACCTGCAGCCCTTCCACCCGCCGCCAGAATGATCTTTGGAAAGCACAAATCCCAGCATGGTCTTTCTCTCCCTTGAGAAAAATGGTGTTGGCTTCCTGCTGCCTTCGAGAAAAATGTCCAAGAGCCTCAGCCTGGTGTGGGGAGGTGGGAGGCGGCCCTCGCCTCTCTCTGTCGTCTCCCTCCACCAGCCCTTCTTAAGTACCAGCTGCACACAGCCCCTCATCAGGCCGAGAGCGCCCCGTGTTCCTCTGCCTGCCCATCATCCATCTCACACACAATAAGCATCTGCTGTTTCTCCAGTCCAACTACGTACCTCCCATGGTGGCACTACCACTTGCCCAGGGTCTCCCTGAGTTTCCTCTCAGCCCTTCTGCTTTGCAGCCCATTTTCCACAAGCAGCCAGAGGGATCTTTAGGAAATTAATTTGGATGCTTAATCCGCCTGCGTAGCTGCCTGTTTCACTGAGTAAAGCCACACCCCTGTCCCATCTCTCCGGCCACGCGCTGCAGGTTCCCCACACTCCCCTCTCCGCAGCCTAAGATGCCACTGCCTGGCCTGCCCAGCTGCCGGCCTCTGCGCGTGTGGTTTCCCCTCCTAGATGCTTTCAGCAGCACTCCTTCAGAAGGGTCTCCTGGACCACCTGCCCACACGTACAAATCACTTCTTTGGGAGGTGTGGCCGCAGCGGCTGCCTGTGACTCCGTAGCTGCAGGGCCTGGTAGGGGGGATATCCACCTTACTCTTGGCACAGATGCCACTCATCCTTCAAAGCCCAGCCAAAAAAACGTCACCAACTCAGGGAAGCCTGGCCTCCTTTACACAGCCCCATGCCCCGCCCTGTTCCCGAGGCCCCTCCTCCTGGTCCTTCCCTCCGGAGGCATCCCCTGACAGCAGCGACAGCTCCCTCCTGGCTTCCTGTGAGCTTTCTTTTCTTCCCTTTCTGTCTCCCACACTCAACACTATAATTATCGCTGGATGGCGAGCTCCTCCAGGCCAAGGAGCATCACAGTAGAGAGCTAATGTTTACCATGCCGACTCGGTGCTGAGCATGTTCCTGCGTCCTCTCCTTACATCTTCACAACCCTGCGGGGTCGGCTCTCCTCAAAGTCCCCCCGGAAAGAGAAGCCAGTGGAGGCTTAAGGAGGTTAAGTCACACGACCACAGTCACCCAGCAAATCTGACACCAGAGAGCTGAAACTTTTAATGAACAGTGGCAATAACGTACGTACAGCACCTTCCACCTGCCCGGCATTCTACGGAGCCGTCCCTGTTCAGGTGTTTCCTGCTTGTAATAACTTTTATTGCAACTCCATTTTATGGCTGAGGCAACAGAGGCACAGAGAGGTTAAACAACTTGCTGAAGCTCAGGAAAATAGTAAGGAGTGGAGTAGGAATTGAACCCGTGCTGTCTGGCTCTGAGTCATGCTCTCAAACCTCATGCTGTGCTTGCAGTTGTACCCTCCTCCCTCTGACCTGCCTGGGAGGGTTCTCTGTGTCACCGCATCCCCAACACCTGGACTATTAGCTAGCCCTCAGGTGGTACTAGTTAGTGAGTGGGTAATGAACGATGAAGCAGGTAAGCCAGTGGACGTGGGACTCTAGCCCAGCCATCCTAGAACCCTGTGTCTGGAAGCCCCAAGATGTGGCTGCCCCTCTCCCAGGGTCTGTGCCCAGCACCACCACCCAGTTGTCCAGACAGCCCCAGGGAAGGACCAGATTCATAAACATGAGGCTCCTCTTGGGCCCAGGAGGGGCTCTGGGCACTGTACAGGTCCTCAATATTATTGCTTTATTGTCATTTAAATAGAGCCTGCCTCAAACAGGCCACCCAGTTTTAGCCACCAGCACTGGACAAAACCCCCATTGAAAAGCCAATTACAATCACTCCATCTAAATTGTCATGGATTTGTATAGAAAATTACATCTCCATTTAGTTCTGAAGCGACATCCTGGGCAGGACAGAGGGGAGGCTGGCCCATTTACCCCCATGGCTTAGCGCGGGTGCCTCAGGCAGAGAGAAAGCCCAAGCTGCTGGGTCTTGGCCGGCATGGGGAACAAAGGCCAGTTTGTGGGGGCCCAGAGAGAAGCTGGGCCTCTCAGGGCGGCTCAGATTCCAGGCTGGGCCGATGGACCCTGCACCGCCAGCTGGTCTCCCCTGCTGGCGGCTGTGGCCAGACGAGCTCCTGACAGCCGGCTTCAGGCGGCCGGCCGTCAACCCCACCACCATCGGAGGTGGCTTGGCTTATGTTCACGCCCACACTGCCAGGAAATGAAGGTGGGTTAGCCTAGGGAACACTGGGCTGAGATCCTGAGATCTTGGTTTCATTCATTCATTCATTCATTCATTCATTCACAAGTTATTAAGTGCCTGCTGGTGGCAGTGAGAATTGCCATTGGGTAGATATGAGCTCCAGTCTGAGTATCCTGGGTTTGGTTCCAAACTCTTTTCTCATTGGCTGTGAAGAGCAAGCCGCACATTTATTCAGGTAGTTCTGGAATTGTTGAGCACCTACTATGTGCCAGAGAACAGGACAAAATCGTCCTGACTCTTGGTTCTTAAATCCAGTGGGAGACCACTGTTTTGCGAATGGTAAGCGTGCTGAGGGGAGTGAACAGGGGATGGCACGGCTTTTGGGAGGAGCTATGTAAGGAGGCAGCTCTGGAGCGGTCACACCAAGAGCAAGTGGCAAGGGCATTCCAAGCAGAGGCAAGAGTGTGCATGTGGGCGGGTAGTGAGGCCAACTGGAGCAGCAGAGTGAGCGTGTGGTGGTAGACAAGGTTCGTGGGGGCACCCTGAGGACTCTGTAGACCCCTTCTGTGAGCCTCAACTTCTTCATCTGCAAACATGGGAATGACGACCTTAGCCTCCGGGGGCTCAGGCTGGGACTCAGGGAGATAATGTATGTAAGATCTGGGGGGGAGCTGGGCACAGGATGCTCCTGGCTAGCTAAGATAGCCTCACTTAGAGGGCGCTCTCCATGGGCCAGACAGGGACAGGGGCTCTGCATGTTGTCACTCATTCACCCTCCCAACAACCCTAATAGGTAGGGCTGTTATCCCCATTTCAAAGATAAGGAAACGGAGGGAACAGCATGGCCCAGCTAAATATTTGTTGTTATTCCAATCACTCATACTACAGGTTAGCCCAAAACCTGACACACAGAGAAGACCCTCCAAGAGTGTTTGTTGAATCTGAAACTAGGTGTAACTCTCTATGTGGGAGTCTGACTGTGACTCTGCCAATGACTGTATGGTTGTATGTGACTCTGAGTGCAAGTGACCGTGTCTGGAGCCCAAATGCCCAGTAGCTGTGGGGACTCTGTCAGACCAACTGTGTGTGTGGCTGTGTCAGACTATTCATCACTGTCTACACACATCTGTCTGGACCTGAATGGACGTTTGGCACCCTTCCTGGGATGGCTGGCAGGCCCAGAGACTACTGAGGGGCAGGATGGCAGGTTCAGAGGTGAGGAGGGCAGAGTCCCCATCCTCCCCCACCCAGCTCCACCAGGCATACAGGCAAATGGAAAAAATGTTCACACCCAGGGCAGGCGGATGGCTGCCCCATCAGGGACTGCTCTGTGCACAGAAAACAAGTTCTTCTGGTATCAGCTCAAGTTTGGCAGGAAGTGGCTTTTGGGTGGCAGGAAGTTGGATTCAGCTCATATCAACCCCAGCGGAGGGGCAGGAGAGCAGTTATCTGGGGTTAAACAGAGTAACCGAGAAGCGGGGCCCCCACACACTATACCCGATAGAGCTGAGGGCACAGCCCACCCCTCCTGGCCATTTGGGATGATGGGTGGGGAGGGGAGAGTCCTTGTAAAGAAGAGCTGCCACCCATGAAATGACTCCTGGGTCCCAGACCCCAGACAGAGCTCATCACCCACCTCCCATGACCCCCATTTAGCAGATGTACACACTGAGGCTCTGAGAGGCAGTGACTTGCCTGAGGACACCAAGACAAGTGGAGAGAAAGGGGAGAGAGAGACTGTAAGAAACTTACAACTATATAGAGACAAGAGAAAAACCAGGACAGAGAGCAAAGAGGAGAGGGGAGATGGGAACAGGATAAAGTAGTTGAATGAATGCAGAGAACAATGAGACCACACCAATGGGAAGACTTCTGGGGTGCCCACTGCCTGCCAGGCCCTCACATGGAATCACAGCTGACCTGGAGACCCCGAACCCACTTTCCAAATGAGGGGAGTGAGACCCACAGCCTCAACGGCTGAGCCAGGCCTGGAGTTCAGGTTCTTTCAGGCCATGTCCCTGTGCCTAACTTCTAGGGAAGGGCAGTGGCTGTCCTAAAACAGATGCCCAGTCCCGCTAGCCATTTGCCTGGGCACGCTGTTGCATTCACCCAGTTGGCCAGTGGAGAGCCAGGGTTCAAACCTGGGCAGGGTGGCTGCAGAACTCATGTGCTTAACCATGTGACAGGGTGTGCCAAGTACTATGCCAGAGCAGGCAGGGAAGGCCATGGCCCTGCCCTCAGGCTGGGATCCAGAGGGTCCAGCTGCTAATCTGAAGCCCCAAAGCCACACCTGGCAATACACTGAATCTCCCAACTCCCAGCCCTGGACCCCCTGGACCCCCCACCCAGCCCCCACTGGAGCCCCTGGGGAGGGGGCCACTGGTCCTTCTGTTCTCATCCCAAAAGCAGCACCCAAGCTGTTCCCTGGTTGAGATGTTGATTTGAAGCTCAGTTTGCATATCGTTTGCACGTTACTCAGCGCATGTCAGAAGGTACGAATATCTCCTTTTCAGGGGGAGGGCTGTTGGGCCCCCCTGCCCTCCTCCAGACAGCAAAAATGCCAGCCGGCTAGACAGGGAGCTGCGCCCTGGCCTCTGACAGCACCCGCCTGCTGCCACCTCCCCCATTCCCTCCTGGAGCCAAATTTAGGCAGCTCTGTTACTGAGAGGTGGGGAAAGCGGAGGCAGGAAACGGTGAGGTTGGAGGCAACTCAGCCTTGGTCCTTGAAGGGTGGGACAGCCCCAAGGGTGCCCCTGTCCCTAAAGTCTTTGGCCCAGCCTCCCCCCATCCCTCCTCCCACAGGAATGCGGCTGGGTTAGAGAACGCTGGGTTCTCAGCTGTAGCCCAGGGTGCTGGCTACTCTGGCTATAAGGGAGGAGGGAGAGATGCAGGGAGGGAGGAGGTCATGGCCGGGGCAGTGGGGAAGGGATCAGATAGCCTCCTCCTACCCCAGACACCGCTGCCACTGGGGACAGGAGCCTGCTCTGCTTTTCAGCACTTCCTGCCCCTCCTTGGCATGCCCCCCACCCCCAGGCCTGACTGTTGATGGGGGGCAGGAGGCACAGCTGGGCCTGTGGGGACTGAACTCCCCCCAAAAGGCCCCACCAGCCACCTCTTCCTTGGGCCTACCCTTTAGCCTTGTGGTCTTAGTTTCCTACCTAGAATGATTTTCAAGTGGCTACCCACACTGAGAGCAAGGGTTTCTGGGAGGCCTGGCAGAACTTAGGGACATGGCAGTGGCTTAAGGCCTAGGAGCTTCTTAGAAATCTAAGAGAAGCAGCCCCTCACTCATGCTGGGACAGGATGTGGGTAGACTGAACATTGAAAGAGGGAAAAGACCTAGATTGGATACCAGCCACCATGAGCCCAGGGGTGGAGTTAATAGTGCCCAGTAGCTGAGAGCCTAGATCAAGGGCTCTGACTGCCTGGGTCACTGTTCTTAGTGACTGTGGGCAAGTTGCTTCAGCTTTCTGTGCCTCAGTTTTCTCACCTGTGAGATGGGGGTAACAAACCTTCCAGGGCTGCTGGGAAAGTGAAATGAAGCAGTGAATGCTTGGCACACATGAAGTGCACCGCGATGCCCGCCACCGGTGTGATTGTTTTGTCTCCCTGAGCAGTTGAGAAGCGCCCCCCGCCCCCCAAGCTCTAACGGATGTGGACGCGATGGGGAGGCGCTGTAGCTTGGTGGTTAAGTGGCCATCGGGATGGGGGTTCAAGTCTGCATGACCCTGGGCAAATGGCCACACCCCGCGGCGCCTTGGGCGGGGAACGGCAAAGGCGCCTGCCGCAGAGGGTCGGTGAGGATTACACAGATCGGGCTTGGCACGGCGCCTGACGTAAAGCGGACGCTCCCCAAAGGAGAGCTGGCCAGATCGAATGGTACCGCCCCCCACAAAGGACAGGTGGGCAGCGTCCCGGGGGTGGCGGGGCGGGAGCAGGGCAGGTGCACGGGGAATGGGGGAGGCGGGACTGAGAGAGGGGGAGCTCGAGGGCGGGCGGGCGCGCGCGCGCCCAGCAGGTGCGCGAGGAGTGGGCGGAGCCCCGCGCGGGCTGGGTCTCCAGGTGAGCGGGCGCGAGCCCGGAGGCAGGGGACTGGGGGGGGGGGGGGGGGGGGGGGGGGGCGCGCCTACCGGCCCACCGCGGAAAGCGTCCCTGTGTCTTTAACGCCCTCCTCCCCGCCTCCCCCCACAACCCCCTTTGTGCGCCCCCCCAGCCGGGCTGCAGCCGCGGAACCGTCCCCCCTGCACTGACAGCTGGTATCTAATTACTGTGTGAGAATGGAAAGTCAGGCTGTCCCAGCTCGGGGGAGAGGGGATTAACGTCTCCTGCAGAATACACTTCCTCTGGTGGGTTGCCATGGTTACTCTCATTACCTGCCTGCCCGCGAGGAGCCCGCGCGAGCCGCTCCAGCAGGCCCTCCGAACCCGGGCCGGCGCGCGCGCCCCTCCCCGCCCCTCCCCGCCGAGGCGCACGCGCGTGCGCCGTGGGGGGAGCGCCAGCGCCTCACCCCTGCCCCGCGCCCGGCGCCGGACGCCCCGCCTCCGTCCCCCGCCCCGGCAGCTGTCAGCGGCGCGCGCGGCTCCGCCGAACCCAGCGCGCGCTGTCAACAGTCATTAGCGCGTGGGCCGCTCCCCTCCCCTTCCCGCCCCTCCTCTACCCCCTCCCAGTCCGGGTGGGGCCCGCACCTGGGGCCCCTGCTCGTTAGCGCTCCCGGGCCGCCCGCCACCGCCCCGTAGGGACCCGCCCGAGGGGCCTGCTAGACTCAGGGCCGCCCTGTTCCGCCTAGAGCCCCTCCCCTCAGCGACCCCATACCTTGTCCTTGGCCGACGCCCAAGGGAGACGGGGCCCCAGAGTCCTGGAGCGCGCCCCTCCAGAGAAGTGGTGACCCCGGTCATTTATGGGTGTCTCGCCCAGGGCAGGCACTATTTATGTATTATCTGGGTTCCCACAGCCGTCCTGTGAGGTGGTGAAAGCCATTGTGCATATTGTGTCACCTCAACACAGGAGAAAAGTGAGGCCCAGGCAGGCCAGCTCCTTGCCCCAGGGTCAGGGCTGAGTTGTCCTCAGGCCTGTGACTTCACCTCTTGAGCAACTCGTCCCTCCTGACACCCCCAGACCAGAATCCTCACAGTCAGGCCCTGACCTTGTCCTGCCTGAGAGTGCCATTAGCTGCTCCTTCCCTCCATCCCTTAAACTGGGGGTCCTTGCCCCTCTCTTGCCAAGAGGGGAATACTTTTGCCCACCACACCCCTCTGTTCCTATCCCTTCCTCCCTTCCCCCTTTCCAGACATCCCAGAGTTAACAAAACCAAAAAAGGAAAAAGAAATATTCAGAGCTGCTTGAAGGATATGGCGTCCCTCAAAGGTAGTGCTGTTATTTGGGGGCTGATCCCAGACACCTTTCTCTGTGGCCCTGGGTGTGCATTTGGGTCCCGGCATGATTTGAAAGAAGACGGAGATTCGGTGAAGCAGAAAGGAAGTCTTGGAATATTTGAGGCCTGTTCCAGATGGCAGGTGCAACTCGGTGGCGGCTCCACACTAACAGTTGGAGATTGTGCACAAGGGTGGAGAAGAGGCAGGTGCTACATTGAGTCCTCAGTGCCTTGTTTGTGTATTTATTGTGGGGGGGGGAGGTCCTCATCCCTCTGTACAGACCTACAGAGCACAATGGATCCTAAAATTCTGGTGTGAATCTTTATTTCGGAGGATTTTTTTGGTTCCTAGTTCACAGTAGGTAGTATTCATAATCCAGAGACATGCAATACTGTCTTTGTCCCACTTAAGCAATACCCTCTTCTCAATCATCTGATTGCCCTTTACAATTATGACTGGCTTCTCTAGGGGGTTCTGAGGAGAGAATTCTGGAGATTTGGGCGAGGATCTTCATTCTGAATTTCTATTCTTCTTGTTCTCTCCGTTTTGTTTGGTTTTTAAATTTCTCTCCACCTCTTTCCTTTCCATCTGAGAACCCTTTGCAGGAGGCTGACTCCTCCCCTCAGGTCTTCTTTCAGTCCTGCCAGGAGTTAGAATGGGACTTTGTAGGAAACTCCCCCACCAACCCCCCAAATTGTTACCCAAACTTCCAAACGCTGGTCCTGCCTGGTTTTATTAAAGTGTGATTGAAAGACAGGAGAAGTTAGGAGAGCATGAGGCTCATATTCGAGGTAGCCTCTGCCTGTAATCTCAGCCACTTAGCCGGCTGGCCCAGATGGGATGGAGCATCTTCACATTTGTCTGCACAGTCAGCTCCCGCACAGGTGGTTGCCGAGGTGTGTTTCCCCTGGGGTGGGTTCTGCCGACTGACCTTCTCCTCTGATGACAGTCTTGTTGGTTTTTATGTCTTGTCAAAAGCTGGGTCTGAAATGCCCCAAACGGGCACATCCTGAGGATTTTGTGGTTTCTTCCTCTACCTTAGGAGCCCAGTGGAGAAATGTCCCCGCTATTTAGCCACCTCCTCTCAACCATGGCTTTTTCACCGCTGGAAGGCATACACCACTAATACAGTGATGGTGGCCTGAAACGGCGAGCCCACCTTGATACGTATGTAACTTGCTATCAGCAAGTGGCTTGGAAGTTCCAATGGAGATGGCAGAACTGCAGTCCATTAGCATTTGGACCTCACCTGCCATCAAGGGCAGGGGTCCATTTAATTGGCTTAGTGGGATACAGACAAGATACAGTCAGATGCAGGAGCTTACCTGAGGGATGACTCCTGACAACAGCTCGTGAGGCCACCTGGCATTGGCCTATCTAATGGCCCGGTAAGGCATTCTGTCTTCCTTGTAAGTCTGCAGCCCTGAATGTAGCAGCCTTCCTTGTGCTAAGCATTCAGATCATTTGAGGAAAGTGAGGAAGCCCTAAAAGACCTGTCAAAGGATGACCTGCTTAAGTAGTAATTAACTGTGCCAGAGAGGACTTAAAAATCTGATGCCAGGATGCTGGGCACTCCTGCCCTTTCTATTCATGATCCACATTAAGTTTCTGGGCAGGTATTTTGAATTAATACTAATGTTACCCAGTAAGATTCTTTTGTTCACACCATTAGGAAAATTGGCCTTCATTGAAGAAGAAAATATTAATATGTTAGGCCTAGAAGCACAGAGCATGTCTGTATTTAATGAGTCAATGCCAGTTTCCTTAGCAGTTACCTTCCTGTCTCAATTATGGAGACATTACATTCATCAGTTCTCAAAACTGGCTGTGCATCAGAATTATTTGATGCCTTTTAAAACCCCCAGATTTGGTAGGTATTGGGTGGGGGCCTGAGAATCTGCATTTCTGACAAGTTCCCAGATGATGCTGATGATGGTGACCTCGAGAGCACACTTTGAGGACCACTGTACTAAACATTTGGTGATTTCTTCAATGACTTGCAACCTGGCTTTTAATTTAGAACCCAAATGGGCTGGGTTTAAGAAAGATGATGTTGTCCAAGAAAGGTAGTAACTCCATGGATTTTTTTATTTTTTTTATTATTTTTAATATATTTTTATTGATTTCAGAGATGAAGGGAGAGAGATAGATAGATAGAAACATCAATGATGAGAGAGGATCATCGGTCAGCTGCCTCCTGCACACCCCACACTGGGGACCGAGCCCACAACCTGGGCATGTGCCCTGACTGGGAATAGAACCATGACCTCCTGGTTCTTAGATCGATGCTCAACCACTGAGCCACACTGGCGGGGCTCAACGAATTTTTTAAAATGATTGCCATGTCTGGGTTTTGTTGGCCTGGGACTGGCCAGCTGTTTGGGGTTGGCTGGTTCCAAAGGCTGGAGTGTGTTACCATGGTAATATTCTTCCCCCTGCAGGAAGGCCCCAGAGGTCGGTTTTTCACAACTGTCCATGTGTTTTTCTCATGGTTTTCCCCATAGGGTGCTGCATCCGGGGTTCCAGGCCATCACTCCTGGTTGGTGTTCCCAGGAAGCTGGGTATAGTAAGGAGGCTCCAGGCCCCCTCTTTACCCAGCCTTGTAAATAAAGTGAGCTTCCTTTGTCAATCCAGGACCCAGCGTGCTGAGGGCAATGGATTAGATTAAGCTCATTTGGGTACAGAGCAGAAGTGGTTGGCAGGGGCATCCCAAGGCTGTGGGGAAGGTGCTTTCCGCTCCCTTAATTAGCAGCTCTCGCCCTGTAGAGCTGTGTCTGGATTCTCAGCTAGGGAAGGCATGCCTCTCCTTCAGCATTTAGCATGAAGGTTATTACCTCTCTGGATGCAGGGCATGGCAGAGATGTCTGTGGCACGTGACTGCCGTGGGATTTCTTTGTTCTCCTGCCAGGGTCCTCCTTGAAGGCCACACAGATATCCTGGTGTTCTTCCCTGAGGGCGTAGCACACATGGTGTCCAGGTGGCCACAGCTCGGCAAAGGACAGTTCAAGGTGTGGCTCTGCATACCTTGTGTGGGTAGAATTCTGGTTGCTATAGGCCCTCTCCTTTCCTGGGTACGTGTCTGCAGGTGAGATAGACCAATCATAGGACCCAGGTTTGAACATCAGGGGACATCGCAACCAGTTTTTAAACAGGGGACTTTTAAACATGCTCCACTGAAGTGTTTCTCTGGGATAACTTTCTGTTCACATCGGACCAGGTGCGGTGCTTTTGGTTACTCGTGTCTGCCTAAGAATGGAAGTGGAAGCTAGGACAGACATAGGACAGGCACTGGACAGTGTTTCGCTGTCTAATCCGGGTTGATTAATGACACCTTGACTTTAGGAAAGCTTATTACCAGTTTGTGGGACAGCCTTAGCATGTTACTTAGACTCTAAGACTACATAAGACTCTCTTTTTGTGGTAGATGTTACCTGGGGGGCCCGTTCTATAGCCTGAATGGATCAGAGGGCCCAGAGATAAGAGCAGATTCCTAACCATAACTTGTCCAAACTCAGTGGGTCTAAGGGGAAGAGATGGATGTTTACAATCCTATGTGTGACACATGCCTGATGTACATTCTCACATAATCCTTGGAACATCCAACTAGGACATTTTAGGTCCATTTCACAGGTGGGGAAACTGAGTTTCAAGAGGTCGAGAAGTGACCTGCCCAAGATCACAACCTGATTAGGGAGCACTTTCCAACTCACCTATCTAAAATACTGTCTCCCACCAGATTTCCTTCTTCATTCCTTCCCACCAAAATGTATCTCCCTTTTCCAGAAGTATCTGTGGCCTGAAACAATATTATGAGCAGAGAGGACTAATCACTTTTAAGCAGCTAAATTCATCATTATGCCTCTGGATTCAGATTACCAAAATGTTGTGTAACTACCCACTATACTTTTTAAATATACATTCTAAAAATTAAGTTTTAACAGACATACAGAAAAGTACACAGATTATAAGTGTTCAGATTAATGACTTTTTATAAACTGAACATACCTAGATAACCACCATCAGATCAAAAAATGGGAACCCAGTTATATTTTAATTCTTAAGATTCTTTTGTTTGTTTTTGCCAATATGAACCTCTGGTTAGAAGTATCTTATAACTGACCTGTCATAACATTTGTGCCACCCAACTCTGTCACAGCAATATTTGAAGATCCCCAAAAGGCTGGGTAGTAACAAGTCAGCTAATGAATGAGTCAGTCACTGATAAGCCCTGTCTACAAATGGACCAGAACTACAGAGGGGGACTTCAGATACCCCCAGGAAAGAGAGAACAGTAACTGCTGAGAGGATCTAGGAGCAGAAGAATCATGGAATTTTACAGCTCATCTCATAAGTGGAGCTCAGGGAGGTCGAAGAGATTGCCCCCAATCTCACAACAAGGAAGCAGGACCAGCAAGCAGCTACACACACGCACACACCTGCGAGTACACATGCATGCACGCACGCACGCACACCCCAGATGCACGCTGCTATCTGACAAGTCCCCATTGAGATGGATCCTGACCAGGAAGGAAGCCATTGGCAATACTGTCTGCACAGGACCAGTGATGTCACCACCCATGGTCACCACTCACAAACACTAGCTCTAGGGTTTGGTACCCTACACCCCAAATGCCCAGATGCCCTCCCTCCCCCATTTTGCTCTCAAATGGGTCACTAGCAAAGAGACAACTCTGTTCACCCACCATGGCATGTTGGGAAGGTTGCTAGATAAAACTAAACCCCGTCTGTGGCCAGAATATGCTGTGAGCAAGGATCCCATTCAGCACAGCCTCTATTCCCCTCAGACTGCAAAGACCACGGCTCTAAGCCAGCTGTGCCACTTCCCAGCCACCCTACCACCGGCGGGTCTGACAACCTCCCAGGCTTGTGATGTGCAGCCCAAGCTAGGAGAGACGTGGCAAATGGCATAGCACTGCTTAATGGCAATATTTACCCAGCAGCTCCTACGGGCTGGGTTGGTGCTGAGTGCTACACACGGATCTCATTTTCCCCCCCTTGTAGCTCATGGGAGAGGTGCTTCTGTTATCCCCATTTTCCAGATAAAGGGTCGTAGGCTCAGAGAAGCTAAATAACTGCTCAGGGTCACACAACCACTTAAATGACGGGGCCTTATCCAAAGTAGGGAAGAGCTGGTCTAAACTACGTGGCCTGGCTGCTGCTTGTAACCAGTCAGTCAGTCTGCTGTGTGCCGAGGATTGTCCTAGGTGCTGGGGAGACAGCCGTGAGCCAGGAGGTGCAGCCTACACCCTCGCAGAGCTGACGGCTCTTGAGCAGGATCCTCTGGGAAAGAATTGTCTTGGAAATTTGTGTTTCAGGAACTTTCAGAGAAAGACCTTTCCCCCAAATTGTGCCCCCGCTTCCTCTTGATCTTTGAAGCGCCCAGAGACCTCCAAGCTTTTCCCTTAGGGAGATGGTGGCTGAGAGCCGGGTGTACCTGAGCTTGTGTGTCGCCTTTGCCCTATGAATAAGGAACTTGCTGAGCCGTCCGCTCCCTTAAAGCACCTGCCCATCCTCACATCCCCCAGCCTCACACCCTGCAGTCTCCCCCTCTTCCATCCCAGCCCTACTAATGGGGGAGGACAGGTGTTGGCCCAGAAGGTCCTCAGCTGAAGGACCCCATCTCCATCCTGGCACACCTTGTCGGGCCAGCTGACAGCACTCGTGCCAGACTGACAAGAAAGGGAGGGGGGGCGGGGGTACGGCCACCCTGCTCACCCGGCCCTGCCACCTCCACGTGGCCGCATGTCTGTTATTCTCGACACCGCACACAAAGAGCCGGGGTGCTGTTGCTGGCACTCAGCTGCTGGAGTGGGGAGGGTGAGCATGGCGAAAGCTTTTCTGAAAGGCCAGGGTGGAGGCGGGAGTCACCCAGGTGATCCACGCTGGTCCCCTGGGACCCCAGCCCAGGACCACAGTGAAAGGTTACTGCTAATTGGCGAGCTCCTGATGTGGCTGCATCTATTTAGCGCCCCCCTCCCCAGAGACTTCCAGGATGCTCTTGGCACAGCGTGTGATTCGAGAGCTCCCGCCTGAGTCTGGCACAATCTGTCTGAAATGGTGAACATGGAGCCTCTTGGTTTTTTAATTTGTATTTTTGTTGTTGTCACTCCCTGCCCATTGTTCCTGGTAGATTTAGTAGCAGCAGCCACCCTGGTTCTGGTACCCCCTCCCTGGGGCCCTCTCAGTGGGCCCTTTCCACCCCCAGCCATCCCCCTCCATCTATCACCAGAGACCTTGCTGGGGTCAGAGAGCAGCGCTGACCTGCCCCCGGCCCACTGCCCATCCCGAGGGCCCGGCTCTCACCCCGCCATCCTCCCTGACACTAACACAGCTTGTCCACCCTGTCGCAGGGGGCAGATGGCCTGTCGGAGCCGGAGGGCATCTCTCTGAAGCGGGTCGCTGTGGTGGAAGATTTCTTTGACATCATCTACTCGATGCATGTGGAGAGCTCAGCGGAGCCAGGCAAAGCCCCCAAGCACGCTGGGCAGAAGAAAACCTACCGAGCGGTGAGATTTCTGTCCCTTGCCTCTGCTGGCAGCCCCGGGCCTTGGCAGGAGGCCATGGGCTCCGCACATGTTGGCGGGAGGGGGGGGGGGGCACGGGGCGGGGCGGGGAGCTGAGGCGTGATGAAAGGCCTTTGGGGACCCAGGGGGGCACAGGGCAAGGGCATGGCAGCCAGAGATGGCTCACGGGGCAGGGGGCGGGTTCTGTGGTCTGAGCACAAAGGAGAAGCAGGTTGAAGAGAGTGAGAGGGAGGGGAGGAGAGGGATGGGGCAGGAGGGAAGCCTTTCTCTCCCCATTTCTGCTACACACACACACACACACACACACATACACACACACACACACACACCCAGCCTTCACAGCCTACTCTGCCGCTCTGAGGGGCAGGGGTTGTGAGTGGCTAGATAATAATAATCGTAAGGGCAAATGCTTTCATGGCATTTACTGTGTACCAGGCCTGTCCTGAATGCTTTCTATGTGTGAGGTTTTTTTGATCCCCTACCGCCCTGTGGAGTCAGTATTGGGAGTTCCCCAGGAAAAGTCTGAGGACCTGGTCCCAGCCTCAAGGAAATCAGTTTGATTTGGGGTGGGGAGTGCTGAGAGAAAAACAAAAACAAAAAACAGAAATGTCTCCAAAGCTAGGAGGGAACGAGAGCCTGGTTACCTGGGTGTTTAGCAAAGGTACCTCCAGATACCGTGCTAAGCCAGGGGCTTCCTGAAGAAGGTGGGTGGAAGCCAGCATTCTAAGCTGCGGGTAGGCAGAAGGGAGGGGAGACAGCTAGACTGCTAGGGGTGGGAGCGTCACACACGGGGAGGTGGAAGGGATGGTGGCCTGAGCTCAAGCACGAGGGATCTGCCTGTGTTCTGGTTCCATTTCCCTCCTGACCCCCATCGCCATAGCTTATGCACAGCTCTGAACCGCTTGTCCAGTGCCCAGCACTAAACCAGGAAAGCCAAGCTCTTTACCTTCATTTAAGCCTGATAGCAGTCCTGTGATGGGCTGTGGTCCCATTTCCCAGTAAAGGAAACTGAGACCCAGAGAGTCACGCTACTTGTCCAAGGTCACACAGCACCTGCGTGGTAGTCAGCCAGTGTCCTCATGCCCCTCTGTGTTGGCTTTCTCATTGGCTTCCCAGAGACCTGCCCCTCTGTGACCAGGCTTCCCCACCCAAGGCAGACATGACACCCCTCCGACCCCAAGTTCTTTGTATAGATAGCCTGGGACTGCAGTGGAGGTGGCCTGTGTAAGTCTATAATTTCTCCATGTGGCCTGATTTTTTAAAAACCCAACAATCTGCCCTGGCTGGATGGCTCAGCTGGTTGGAGCGCTGTCCCATACACCAAAAGGTTGCGAGTTCAGGGGAGCATACAGGAGGCAACTGATCTATATTTTTCTCACATCGTTGTTTCTCTCTCTTCTCTCTCTCTCTTTCTCCCTCTTCCTCTTTCTCCCCTCCCTACCTCCCTCCCTGTCTCCCTGTCTCCCTTCCTCTCTCTCTCTAAAATCAATAAAAACATATCTTCTGGTGAGGATTTTTTTTTTTTAATCCAGCCCTAGCCGGTTGTTCAGTGGTTAGAGCATCCGCTTGTGGACTGAAGGATCTCGGGTTTGATTCCTGGTGAAAGGCACATACCTCAGTTGCAGGTTCAATCCCTGGCTCCTATTGGGGTGTGAGGGAAAAGCAACAAATTGCTGTGTTTCTAACACCTGTGTCTCTAACACATTGATGTTTCTCTCTCTCTTCTCTCTCTCTCTCTCTTTCTTCTCTCTCTCTCTCTCCCTTTCTCTCTCTTTCCCTACCTTCCCTCCCCTGTCCCTTCCACTCTCTGAAAATCAATGGAAAAAATATCCTCACTTCTCAGGTGAGGATTTAAAAAAAGAAAAGAAAATCCAACAATCTGCTGTGTCCTTGTCCTCAGAAGATGGCCTTTGCCCTAAACGAGTCTTAAGGATGGACCCTTGTGCCAAGGGCCTTAGAGAGACGAGGGTTCAGGCTGAGGGAAGCAGGAGATCCTTATACCACCTGGCCCGCCTCTCCCGCTTTTCAGTACATGCGGGAAAGTTGTGGGCAGGGAGTTACGAGGGCATTTCCACCAGAGGGTCACGGGCAAAGGGAGGGCCAGCCAGGCTGGGGCCAATGTGGTATCGATGAGACCAGCACATTTGCTCAGCATTGAGTTTGCCAGTGGCTGGGCAGGTAGCATGTGCCAGGCCCTGTGCTCAGCACTGCCCATGCACCAGCTCCTGGTGCTGTTACCCCCATTTTACAGATAAGGAAAATGGAGCCTAGAGAGACGTGTAATCTGCCTGAGGCCGCCCAGTTGACATGCAGAGCAAAGTAGCTGGCCCCAGAGCCTGCACTCTGAGCGCGACACAGCCTACCTTCCTACAACCCCTGTGGTCAGCTCGTAAGGCCCATGACTTGCTGTTGTCCAGGCAGATGGGCTGAGCCAGCCAGACCATGTGATTTCCCTGGTCCCCTTGATGTCCAGCACCAAGCCTCACCTGCAGGCCCCCCCCCCCCCGGATACTTACGAAGGCCAGGGGCTGCGGGCCCCATGCTGTGGAGAGGGCAGAGCCAGGCTGGGATTGGCAGCATTTGCGTCCCTGGGCCAAGCGGCCGTCCAGGCTTTGCTCTGCATTTCCTGGCTTCTCGGCCATATGCCCGCCGCGTGCCCCACTTCCCGCTGCCCAGCCTGGAGCTGGCACATGACTGGCGGCGAGCCAGCTGGGCTGCGCACAGAGCTGGAATTTCAGCAGCAGGGCCAACGCTGAGTGGAACAGGCCAGGGCCCTCCCGCAGCGGGTGTGAGGCCAAGGAGGCTGCGCCCCTCCCTCCTCCCCGTGTGTCTCCTCTCCCTTCCCCCTCTCCCCCATCTGTCACCCTTCTCCATGCCACCCTTTCCCTTCTGGGGGTGGGGGTGGTGCCTGGATGTTTTTGTCCCCCTCTTTTCATCTGCCATTTCTTTAATCCAAGCCTAACTCTTCAGGCTCACTAGTGCACATGCCCCGCCCCATCCGGACCTGGGGACAGGGAGCTCCCAGGAAACTCGGTGCCGATGGCTGCAGAGAGGACAGCGTTGGTGCCGGGCTCTTGGCTGAGGTGTTTGGGGACCTGTCTCTCTGTGTTTTGCCAAACCTGAATCCTGGGACTGCCTTATCTCCAGGGCAACTGGGACTTTCGGATCCTTACAGGCCTGGGGTGCCTGCGGGAGGCAGGGGGCTGGAAAGGAGGTGGGTCAACTTGTTCAGGGCATTGAAAGAGGCGTATTCTTCAGAGGGAAAAAGAACTTTCTAGCACCTACCACTGTTCAGCAGTGGACCAGGATCAGATAATGAGCTTTCTGAGGCTGGAGGTATATGAGCAAAGAGTAGATGGCCATGTATAATGGCTAATACAGGGGATTGCCACTTTGGGTAGGAAGCCCCGGCCTTACTTTTTGCCTCTGATGCAGTGTGACTTGAGGGCCAGAGGACCCCAGGAGGTCTTGCCAATGCCGGGGCGTGGGGAGGTTTCCAAGCGCTTCTACCAAGTTCCCTGAACCCACGCTGAGGACTGGTCCTTCCTCAAGGGGCTTTTCTGGAGCCTGCACCCATCTGGGTTAGAGTGAGCCCGTTTGCTTCCTCCCTCGCCCCCAGGGTGCTGGTAGGCTAGGTCAGGTTCCAGAATCCGGATCTGGATGCCCAGACTACTTTGGAGTTGGGGCCAGATGTGGTCAGTAGCGACTCCAGGTCCACAAGGTGCTAATGCACCCACAGGGCAGAAGGAGGATCTTGTAAAGCGGGTGCAGATCCCCCCGATGGGCCTCATCTGTCTTTGTCGGCCTCCGAGTTGGGGAGCGAAATGGAGCCTTACAAGTCAGCGACTCTGTAAATAGCTTCTGCTCTTCCTGCCAGCAAAATCTCTCTTGGTTTTTATCACTAGGAAAAACTAAGAGGCAAATTCACATGTAAGTGCCAGGGTCCAGGCCGAAGGCCCCGAGGAGAGCAAGGCAGCAGCCCCCACGGCAGCGGAGGGAAGCTAAGTGGAGACAGGGGTCCTGGAGCTTCCCCTCCTTAAACACGGCAGCTCTATCTTTATCTGTTTCATGTTTTGGACCTCAGCATAAGAGTCTATTTCCAGAACAGTGCCGGTAGCTCTAAAACTATCTGAAAACCACCATCCTACTGACTAGAGCATCCGCTGGGATTGTCCTTCTCATTTTAACTCAACCTGCGATCCTGTGGCCTTGGACGTCTGTGCATCGAACAGAAATGGTGGTGCCATTTCTCATGTGCACAAGCCAGGAGGGTGCACCAAAAGATGTCCGCAAAAGGTTGCAGGCCCCACTGGGGGAAGCATCCTCCATGCGGGTCCCGACAGCAGTGCAGAGCTGGGCTGACTCCCCAGGGAGCTCTTAGCAAGGCTACAGACTTTCTAGCCATGCAAGACAGGACAGGGCTTCCTCCCTAGTCTTCAGACAGCTCCAGGGACCTCTCACCTATCTGCCTCGGGCCCACCCCTTCTTCCCCCTGTGGAACACAGGGTCAAAGGGCGATGCACCAGCACTCTTCCTGCATGTGGCACTCCAGCCAGCCTTTGCATACTGCTGAGTCTGCAAGGCCAGGAGAGCTGGGGCCACCATTCCGGCCTGTGTCAGAGCCCTCTCTGGGAACCATTCCTGTACTCAGCAGGCCAACGGACAGCCCTCAGCAGAACAGCCAGCTCAGGAAGGCCCTCTCTGAGCCGTATAAAAATGGTTTCAGTGGCAGTGAGCTCCGTGTGGAGAAGTAGGGCTGTCCCTATGGTATGAACCTCCCTTCATTTTCCCAGCAGACGGCAACCCTCCTCCCCAAGTCCTCTGTTCAGCCATTCTGAGGTCTGGCCAGGAATACCATGCCTCGGGGCACCTACAAGGTCATCTGGTTGGCCCAAGTTAGCCATAGCCCTCTGCTTTACTCCTACAGCCACTAGCCCTTCAGCAAGGCCCATCCCTCCCAACCCTGCAGGCCTGAGAGGGATTCTTCCCCTAAGACTTCCAGGCAGCTTTGGGCTGGGATGAAGATGTGCATGTGGGTGGCAGGGAAGCTCCCATCTCTCAGCCCTTACATCTAAGAAGGACTGGTGCATGGCTGACCATCACCTTCCCAACCACCAGCTCCAATCAGAGACTAGGGTTTTGCCCTTGTCCCTGACCTCCAAAGAAAGGCAATCAGACGGGGAATTTGGAAGGGAGATAACTCATCAAGAAGCCTGCCTGCTCCGCAGAGCATCAAATCAGCTGAGAAATAACAATTGTGTCACCAAAATTAACTCTGCTTTTGCAGCCAGCTGCCAGGCAGGAGTGGTCCCCGGTGCTCCACAGGCTGGCTGAGCTGGGAGCACAACGGAGCTGGTCCTCTCAGGGCCTGGCTGCAGCTTGGGGTGCCCTGGACCTCCTACATCCCCACCTCCCACCTCATCCATCCACTCCGCCCTACCCTACCCAGCCCCCTGGCCACCACAGAGACTGAGCGGGGCGTTTGTGCATCCCTAAGGAGCAGCTGGGCCAACTTTCCCAGCTGGGTTGCAACGAGGACTGTGGAATGCTGGGGCGATGCTGCCCCTTAGTGGAGAAGAGTGGGAGGGCCTGGGCTCTGGGAAATGGGCAAAAACCAGCAACTGGGCAGCTACGGGCCTCAGCCAAGAAACCTGGGCCTCAGAGGCCCTTCTGGGCCCCTCAGGCAGCCAAACCAGGGCCAGTGGGTTTCCCAAAACCCAGAGCAAGAGGAGAGGGGTGAACCAAGGAGCCCACCTTCCCCATTCCCCCACCCACCTTCTTTCTTGTGTTCTCTCCCATGCCCCGCCCCCCCCTTCTCTTCTCCCTGACTAGGGGAGGCCCTCTGGAGGCAGGTATGGGGTGGTGTGACCTGAAACATGGGCTTTAGTCTGGCGCTGCCTCTAAAGAGCTGTGTGACCTTGGGACAATAGGTTCACCTCTCTGGGCCTCATGACCTAACTTGGAACATGGGGGTCCTAAGAGTCTGTCCTGTTTGAAAAATCTGATCCCTTGGCATCAGCCTTTCACAGCTCTCCCTAAAAAGGTTCTGGATCTGTGAGTTTCTGCAGAAAATAGCTTGTAGAACCTTGGGTTCTGTTCACAGGCCCAGAGCCTGTAGATTTATAAACGGGTCTCAGTGTATCCATCTCTAGGAGGGGAAATTGTTTCATCCTACCCTAGAGCGATGTTCATGAGCTCATTTTTCAGTAATGGTAATAAAGTGTTGTGAGAGGATTGTTACTAGAATATAGGTTAAAGACTAGATAATGTTTAAATGCTTTGCTTTTTTTTTTATTTTATTCAATTTTTAAAAACAAGTTTTCTGCAAAAGTACTGACTCATTTCCATGGCTGAGAATCCAGGACATCTGCCCCTTGCTCCTCAAATCCATGCCCTTCCTGGCAAGGGCCAAGAGCCTGCCACCAAGTGCAAGCACAGCCCTTGTTGACCGGGTGACTAAGCAGCTCCCCACGGATCCATATAACAAGCGAACCTCCTCTCTCCCCAGATTGCGGAGACGTACGCCTTCCTTCCACGAGAGGCTGTGACCCGGTTCCTGATGAGCTGCACAGAGTGTCAGAAGAGGATGCACTTTAATTCCAACGGCCTGGAGCCCAAAGGTAGGGGAGGAGGTGGCGTGCTGGAGGCTGGCCGGTGGGGAGGCTGTGCAGGGAGAGGCTCTCCCCAGAAGGGCCAGCACAGACAGAGAAGTGCATGTCCAGCAGTTGTCCCAGTTCCCAGAGGCTGGTGTGGGTCCATGGGGCTGCCCAGAGAGCCTTGTTTTATGTTTGTTTGTTTGTTTGTTTGTTTGTTTTGTTAATCCTTACCCAAGGATATTTTTCCATTGGTTTTTAGAGAGAGTGGAGGGGGGGCGGGGGAGACAGAGAGAAAGAAACATTGATGTGATAGAGACACATCAATTGGTTGCCTCCCGGATAGAGCCTGCAACTGAGGTACATGCCCTTGACCAGAATTGAACCCAGGACCCTTCAGTCCGTGGGCTGATGCTCTATCCACTGAGCCAAACTGGGTAGGGCTGTTGTTGTTTTTAAAGGCAAGTTTCACTGAAAAACAAATAGAACATCCCTACTGCACTTCTGGGCCAAGGCCACCGTTCTTCTCCCACGAGGCTCTGGATGGAAATGTCCACTCGCCTGCCCTGTTCCCTAAGCTCTGTAATACTTGCCACCCAGGTCTCACCCTCAGCAGTGCCCCATGGGTTTGGTCTTGCTGACCCGACTGTGAGCTCTCAGAGGACAGGAGCACGGCCCTGTCCTGTAGCCACCCAACTGCCGGTAGTAGGTCCACCCTAAGTGTTTGTCTCTCCTTGTGTACAAATCAGAAATCCAGGGGGATTGGTTAGACTCTGAAATGCCCAAAGCACTTGTGAGCAGCCAATGTTGGTCCCTTGGACCGACTTCCATGCTCTCCAGCTCTGCCTACACAGTGAGATGCAGCAAAGACCCCCACATTAGTCCCCCACCCCTGCCTAACCCGAACATCCCAGAGGCCTCCAGTAACTCTCAGGTCCACCTGTTCACAGGTGGCTTAGGCACAGTGAGATGGGCCAATACATTGGACGGGTGTGGTATAACTTGCCCCGAGAAACGGTGCCCACGTGTGGGATTTATCAGGGCTTCTAGGCTGCCAAGGTTGCCGCAGCCCATGGCGGTTTTGCCTGAGGATGGGAACGGACTCGGAATGCAGGGTGAGCCGTTGACTCAGGTGCCATCCTACAAGTCTGGAAAGGGAAAACCGACAATGAAGCCCACACAGGCGCCCACAGAGGAACTGGAGCGCAGGAGTCGCGCAGGGTTCCCCTCATTTGGGTTGTCCCTGAGGCACGTGAACCTCAGGGACAACTTCTGACACCAGCCAGCTCATCAGGTGCGGAGGCTTCTCTGCCCGTGGGGGCCGGCCGGCCACAGCTGCTTCCTCGGGTACGTCAGAGAGCTTCTAAAGCTTGAGGGACAGGAACAAATCTAGCTAATCCCTCATAAACGCTGGGCTCCTGGTTTGAGAGCAGTGCCTCCGGGCCACACGGGATGAGTTAAAATCTCAGCTCTGCAGCTCCACAGATGTGTGTCCTGAACAAGTGACGTCGTCTCACTGCGTCTCCGTTTCCTCGTGTGTAAAATGGGGTTAATCCTGGTAGTCACCTCGGGAGCTGATGAGGATGAGAGTCCGTTTCTGTTCCTGGCGCAGGGCTGCCAGGCCCAGGAGGGGTGGCCTGTGGCTGCTGCAGTTACTGTGATAACCCTGGATGCTGGAGGGAGGCCCTGCCCCATGTGGCCTGGCCCGGCTGACTGGCTGTAACCCCTGGGCCACGCCAGCATTTGGTACCTGCAGATGGCACTAGAAGGGCTTTCCCTGCTGCACTCCCCACCCGGCCCGGGCCTGCGTCCCAGGGGTGCCCACCCATCCACCTGTCCTCTCCTGTTCTGACCTAATTGTTTCCATAGCAACTGGGGTAGGCAGATACAGAATCTGTTCGCCTGGGGGAACAGAGGCAAGGCCAAGAGGGGCCTTTTGTGGGCTGCTCTGGTATCTGCAGGCTCCATCTCTGCTGCTCCCTTGCTCTCTGCTGGTGTGGAGAACAGCCTCACCTCCCCCAGTCCTCAGAGAAGGCTGCGAGGTCTCGGGGCTGCCGTTCCACTCCTCATCTGTGGGCTTCCGCCCGGCTGGGAGGGCGATGCTAGCACAGCGGCAGCCTGTTTTTTCATAGCTGCCATCACCATGCCTCCACCCCAGGGTAGGAGGAGGGGGAGAAGGAAGGGAGGGAGGTGGGGAGGGAGAGAGCACACAGCCCGGAAGGAGCCGCCTAGAATATAAACCAGCTCTGTGGGCTCCGGGCTGAGCCTCTCTTTCCAGGGGCTTGCTCCAGGCAGGATAGAGGGCAGACAGAGTGAGGCTGTGCCCGGCTCATCCTTGCTTGTCCTTGGGTGGAATGCCACTCCTCTGTCCCCGGGAGCGGAGCTTTCCAGGCAGGGAGAACAGGAGACACAGAGGAAGCAGGAGGCCGGTGCCCGTGGAAGGGCCTTGCCTCTGTTCCCCCAGGCGAACAGATTTTGTATCTGACTGCTCAGTTGCTGTGGAAACAATTAGGATGGAACAGGAGGGCACCGGTGGATGAGTGGGCACCCCTGCGACCCAGACCCGGGCAGGGTGAGGCGTGCAGCAGGGAACTTTGTTTCCTGCTGTGCGCCCCCCAGCAGGTTAGAGGGCCTCTCTGAACCTCGCCTGCGCAGAACAGCTCCTGGGAACCTATGAGGTATCGGTCCCGGCTTACAGCTGAGGAAAGGAGGCATGGAGGGGTGCCGTGGTGAAATCACTTGTCCAAGGTCCCCAGAGGCAAGAGGATTTATCTTCTCATCAGCACTCCCCTCTTGGGGCTATTGTAAGGACTCAGCTGAATGAAACAACCGTGTTCTGTAGGGCGCCTGGTACAGTGGGAGCATCAGCCTGTACCCCATGTTGTTACACATGGAACCCAGACACAAGGCTGCCAAGGTCCAGGTGGTCCCACCGGGAGACACACAATCAGTCGCCCCACCCAGGTGAGCACCCTGGGTCCACGACCTGGACGCTGGGCAAAGGGAAGGAAGGGTTTTGTTTCTGGCAGCTGCCAGAGGAGAGAGTCTTAGACTCTGAAAAGCTTCCCTGTCTGCTGAATGGCCAGAGGCATTAGCCGCCCGGACCACCCTGGCCAGCTGGCAGGTTCTTCTTTCTCCTGCCCCAGCTGAGAGCCTGGGGATCCTATCTCTGCCCGCCATGCTGGCCTCTCTGGATGCAGTCAGCTGCACCTACCCCTTTCACAGGCACCCCTGCCAGGCCAGCCCTGCCTCCTCCCTCTCCCACCCGCCCACAGGGAAATCGGAGCCTGCATCTGGCCACAGAGGCCAGCCCTGTGTTCCTGTCCCAGGAAGGTGGGGCAGGAGGGGGACAGGGAACAGGATGGAGAGTTCTTGAGGGGCTGCTGGGAGAATGCCTCGCTTCCTGGCCGAGTGTTAAAAAGAAAGAAAGGAAGCAAAGCAGCCTTCCCTGCTCAGCAGTTTGTCCCCGGCCGAGGGTGGGGGCCTGGACAGTCCCAGGTCCTCCCCCAGCGCCAGAAGCACAAACAAAGGAGGCTGCTGAGGATCAGGAAGTCGGAGGATGGGAAATTCCAGGGCCTCCCAACTCCACGCTCTTCTCCTACCAGCTCCCGAGCAAGTCCAGGTGGAGAGGAGGCAGAAAATGGAAACTGGTCTCTGGAGGCACGTTTCTGTTTTCCCTGATGTGACAAAATATTGTTTGTGTGGCTGCAGACTAGGAGTTAGCAGTGGGCAGTGCCCGTTACCTATAGGGAGGTTCCTTCCTCCACGACAGAGTCGTCCACTCAGAAGAAGGCTGCTCTGCAAC
Organism: Eptesicus fuscus; assembly: GCF_027574615.1. Taxonomy (NCBI): domain Eukaryota; kingdom Metazoa; phylum Chordata; class Mammalia; order Chiroptera; family Vespertilionidae; genus Eptesicus; species Eptesicus fuscus. Next base: position 32,974,237 of record NC_072484.1, on the reverse strand, counting down.
CAGGCCCAGACTCTCTGTGTGGTTTCCAACCCTGCGGGGGCCGGCTCCTCCAGGTGCCCCGCTTCCAGCCCGTTCTTCACTTGTGCAGAGAGGCTCCAGGCTGGCCTGCCCTCCCCGGCTCTCATCCTCACTTGCTGGGTGGCATGGGAGATTGCCTAGCCTCTCCACGTGCTGTTGACTCTTCTGTAAAAGGGGGCATTAATGCTAGTACCCACCGCAGGGAATTCTTGGGAGCATCCAGCAGAAGGGCCTGTGTGGAGCTCCTGGCGAGCGCTCAGTAGCTGTCAGCTGAGTGAACACGAGTCCTGTTCAGACCCTCTCTCCACAGCAGTTCCTGCTGCCTTGAGTTCCTTCTCCTCTGAGCTCTGATGGGCTGGCCAGCAGTCCCACCCTGCTGAGGGCAGGGACTGTACCTACAGGGTTCCCCCACCTTCCCCACCCTGAATGCTCACACATCAGTGCTCCTTGAAGACTTGCTGGTCCACTGACTGACTTCCTCCTGAAGAGTTTTTTTCATCGCCTTCTGAGTTGGCCTCGGGCCTCGATCTCTCTTTCCAAATCCGAGACGCATGACAGGCTGGCTGGTCTCCGGGCTCCTGTGTGCCAGGCCTTCATCGCACATGTCCTTCAGCACCCCGCCCGGCCTGGGGCAGCTCCTGCCACCGGCTCCCAGAACCGTTCCTTACGCGAAGCTCCTGAGAACTGCACCTTGTGTTCCCCCTTCGGGAGAAGTTTGCTCTGATTAATGAACGCCGCTGGAGCCCAGCTGTGGAGGTCAGCGCTCAGCTCGGCCTGGGTGGCTTGGCCTCGCTAAAACCTCTGCATCACGGATTATTTTCAAGGCCTGCAACACCAGGTCTTGCGCTTGGGCTGGTTTCAGTTTTCCTCGGCAAGGAGGTGTTGAAACGTGTCTCTGGGTGGTTCCTCTGCCTCTCTCACCAGCAGCCTGCCGGATTATTTCGGCTCCGTGACCCTTGCTAGCTCCTAACTCACCAGTGGTGTCGGATTATTTGCGGTGGCTGGAGCATGGCCACTGTATGCGTTGATCACAGCAGGGGCCTCTCCTGTCTCAGCAGAGCCCAGGAAGCTGCTTGTCCTCGTGCATGTGTCTGTCTCAGCTCATCCCCCATCCTGGCATTTATCTCACCTGTGAGCGCCTGACCCCTCCACAGAGCTCCCACTGGCCCCTGCTCCTTATCTCTTTCCCACTAAGCTGATCCTCTCTGTGGGGGCATTTATCACCTCCAGAGCCACGGGGCTCCCCACTGTTCTGTGCTGTGGCTGAGTTCTGACCTCCCACAACCGGCTCCCTGGCGCATTCCCTCACCTGGAATGTCCCCTGCCCGCCAAGGTCCTGCCTCCCCCACAGAGCTCTCGCTTCTGGAACTGCAGACGTGAGCATTTCACTGCATACTGACCTCTGATGGATGTGTGTGTGCTTCCGGATGTCCCAGCTTTCCCAGACGAGGGCTCCTACCTCTTCTTTGTGAGCCCTCCAGGCTCAGCTCTGGGCAGCAGAAGCAGTTTCTGATCTGTGGACATGCTGGGAGGGAGCCGGCCCAGGAAGACCCCCTTCTCCAGCCTCCCGTAGTGCCATCCCAGCTATTGCTTTTTTTGTTCTAACCAAGCTGTACCTGACTTTAGTAAAGAGACTTTCTCATAAGCAGCTGTGGCATTTCAGGATGACCAAACACTGAATCACCGTGACACTGGGTGAAGCCTGCATTTGCGGCTCTGACCAGGGACCCTTCTCACATACCATATTGTCTAACAGCTTTTCACCAGAAACCCCGTCTTTGAGGAAACGGAATGGAAATGGCAGAATTCTCCCTTCTAAGACCCATGATCTGACAACGGGAGCCATGGCTCTTTTGAGTGACACCATCTCAGTGTCGTCGCTGGACTTGTCTGCCTCACATACTGCATCCACCCCCCGTCACATTTCGGGGGCCAGGCCGTCAGGGTTGACGGTGGGACAGCAAGGAGAAGAGGCTGCGAGGACCCTGGAACCACTTCAGTTCCCCACAGCACTGGGGTCTGTGTCAAAGGGTCATGTGCATCTGTGTCAGGGAGCCCTTCTGCCACCAAGCCAAGAGGAATTCTCTGAAAAAAAGTTTGATCCATTCAAGTTTCTGAGGCATTCTACGTCAGTGGCATTTACCTCTTCCTCAAGAACAAAAGTCTTCATCAAAGAACACAAAAGCGGACCCTAGCCGGTTTTGCTCAATGGGTAGGGCATTGGCCTGCAGACCAAAGGGTCCCGGGTTCGATTCCGGTCAAGGGCACACATCTTGGGTTGCAGGCTCCTCCCTGGCCAGGGCCCGGGTCGGGCGTGTCCATGTGTTTCTTTCACATCGACGTTTCTCTCTGTCTTTTCCTCTCTCTTCCACTCTCTCCAAAAGATCAAATGGAAAAATATGCTCAGGTGAGGATTGACAAAAAAAAAAAACAAAAACAAACACAAAAATTTTGTGTGTGACAACATAGCTTTAAAAAGCTAAAAAAAAAAGCTCTTCATTTTTATAAAATTTGATAAGAAATGTTATTTAGGCTGTGTGGTCACCAGATGTACACGGCCTCAAAATAGCACCCTAGTCTCCGGGCCCCGTCGGCGTGGACCCCGTTTTCTGCAGGCCTTTCTATCCTGGCCAACTAGGAGCCTCCCTTCTCCCCTTCGGTGTCCCTCTCCCTGGTTTGCAGGGGCCTTGCTTTCCTTATTCTGGTAAAATACTAATAATGTAAAACTAGCCATTTTAATAATTTTAAGTGTACAGCTTAGTGGCATTCGTTCTTTTCACGTGATTGAGCAACTATCACCACTATCTATTTCCGAAACCTTTTCATCACCCCAAACAAACTGTGTACCCACGAAGCAATATCTTCCCATCCCCACCCCCATCCCTAGGAACCTCAGTCCTACTTTCTCTGTGACCGTGTCTGCTCTCGACATCCCATCGAAGTGGAACCCCACAGCCGTCGTCCTTTCGTGTCCGGCTTCTTTCGCTCAGCGTAGTGTTTTCAGGCCTGCAGGGGCTCTCTGGCCTGGGCTCCGGCGCTGGAGCAGCAGGTTCAGCACATCCCCTTGGCTGTCCTCTGCATTCCGCCACCTGGGCCCTATCACTTGCTTCCTCTTCAGCCCATCTCTTGGTGGTGACGGGGGAGGGCAGGCTTCGGCCAGGCCCAGTGTTGTGCGTACACTCAAGTCCCAGCTCGTGAGCAGAACTAGGCACCAGGGAGAACTCTGGCCTGGAGTCCTGGAGGCAGGTGCTGGAGGCCAGAGAACAGGTAACCAAAACTGTTTCCCCAGGGGGAGGGGGAGAGCACGGCCAAGTGACTAAAGGACGAAATAAGGTGGGTCCCAGCAGGTGGCTCCAGGACTTCAAAGGTGGTCATAGCCAAAGACATCCACAGCGGGGCTTGGGCTGGGGAGAAGTGACAGGCTCTCTTTAATCTTGCTTCCTGTCTGCCTTGGCTTATTCCCGTGCCATTTCCATCTGCCCTGTGTGCCACCCACAGGGCTGCCTACGATGCAGAACGGGGCCGTGTCCGCTGGCTGGATTGTCCATGGCAGCAGCCTTGGAAGAAGGCAGCGCAGCCAGAGATTTTAAGAGTTCCCGAATATCCCTGCCCTTCAACCCATGAATTCCATTTCTTGGAATTTGTTTTAAAAAGAAAATGATCAGAAATTTGGAACAATATCCACACACAAATATGTTTCTTCCAGCGTTGTTTATAATCGTCAACAATAGGAAACAACATAAATAGTCATTCATAAGGGAATAACTTAAATAAACTATGGTAAAAATAGTACACAGCTATAAAAATTACATTTGTAAAGCAAAACAAGATTTTTATTTATTTTTGTTAATCCTCACCCAAGGATATTTTCCCATTGATTCTTAGGGAGAGTGGGAGAGAGAGGGAAAGACAGAGAGAATCATCAATGTGAGAGAAACACATCAATTGGTTGCCCCCTGCACACACCCTGACCAGGGCCTGGGCCGGGGAGGAGCCTGCAACCAAGGTACGTGCCCTTGACTGGAATCAAACCCATTGGTCTGCAGGCTGACGCTCTATCGACTGTGCCAGACCGGACAGGGCCAAAACAAGATTTTTGATCATGAAGGAAATGCCTATGACACGATGTTAAACAAAAAAAATTTTTTTTAAAGCAAACTATAATATTCTGTGTGCATTCTGATATCAAGGGCATGAAGAAGAGAAATCACAGGGGGCGGGGGGTGGAATAAACAGAAGCATATGCCAAGCTGCTTAGTGCAATTATGGGTTTTTTTTATTTTTCCTTCACATCTTTCCACACTTTGCAAACGCTCTACAAAAAGAACACACATTACTTTGATCTTTAGGACAACAAAGCAATAAATGGGAGGAACAATGTTCCATGTGATAAAGGAGGAACCAGAATTTTGGGGGTGGAGGCCCAGAGCTGTGAGCCATATGGTACCTGACAGTGCTTTTGGGGGATGCGGTGGGGGTAGGAGATGGGTGAGGTGGCGGCAGCATGTGTGCACCACGAAGAGCGCTGGCTTAGCTCGAGGTTGGAAACATAAACGCCTTCAAGGGCCTGGCCAATATCCTAACTGAGCGAAAGTGTACAGAACAATAGGGAGTGGTGGGGACTGTGGCGAAATGGAGACTCCCACCCCGTAAAAGCAGTGGCTGTTGCACAGCTGCAGTGGCTGTTCGTCGCGTGGGGATATGGGCCCAGTGTGTCCAGACCTTCCGTTTTTCAAAGCCAAATATCCCAGCGTTTTAAAATGTGAACTCTCGCCAAAACCGGTTTGGCTCAGTGGATAGAGCGTCGGCCTGCGGACTCAAGGGTCCCAGGTTCGATTCCGGTCAAGGGCATGTGTCTTGGTTGTGGGCACATCCCCAGTAGGGGGTGTGCAGGAGGCAGCTGATCGATGTTTTTCTCTCATCGATGTTTCTAACTCTCTATCCTCTCCCTTCCTCTCTGAAAAAAAAAAAAAAGAAAAAAGAAAAAAAAAAGTGAACTCTCTTATTAAACACTGGCACCTAACTGAAAAATATTTTCCGTGGCATGCAGTCCACCTCTATGGGCCAGTCACGGTGGGTGAGCCGCCCACTTGTGGCCTCTGGCCTGTTCTTTCCTCCTCACAGGCTGTGTTGAGTTCTCCCTGTGGGTGACAAGGGTGTGCTGCCCGGTGGCCCACAGCACAGACTGAAAGGAGTTCCTTTTGTTTTCTGCCAGAAAACGAGCCTCCCTCTCCTCTGGTCTCTGGGATTATTGATTACAACATGCCCCTCACCTCCACATACCTGAAGCAGATGAAGTTGCGCGTGATGAATTCCCAGGAGCAGGTAAGTCTTCCGTCTCCCCTCACCCCACCTGGAAGCGTCCTGACTTGCCTGGATGTGGTTGATCCTTCCCAAGATGTGGGGCCACAGCCTGTGTAAACACACTGGAAATCAAAGAGGCCCTTATCTGGTTATCTGGGCTGTGCCGTCCAGGCTGAGAGGGGAGGGAAGGAATGTGTTCCTAGTTAAAGGGTCTGCTGGGCAGACAGCCCTGCTGGGTCTTCGGTGAAACCCAGGGAGCTCACGCTTCACAAAACTCTCCCCGAGGGCAGGCAGGGAGGGGAGGCGGCGAGCTGCAGACCTTGGCTCTGGGGTGGTTCTGTCTCTGCTCTGCCCTTTGTCTGCGACTCCTTTCCCCAGGGAGACGAAGGAGGAGGGGCCCTGCCTGCCCGCCTGTGGCCTCTGTCACTCTTGGGGCCCAGACAGGCCAGGAGGATGGGCCCTGGCGGGTGGCCCGAGGAAGATAAGGCCCCCGGCTGTCCAAGACTCCCCAGCTGTGGATTGCCAAGGGCTGTCAGGCACCGTGGAAACAGGCTATTAAAAGAAAACCACTCTTGCCTCCCTCCCCACACGGTGCACCTTCTAGCCCTTTGCAAAGCAAGTAGCCTGACTGCCTTTCAAAGGGGGGCAAGCGAGTGCCACCTCGTCCCTCCGTCGCTGCCTAAAGCCAGGGTCATAATCTCTCACGTCCAGCTTCAAGGGTTCTCATCTGTTGTGACCTCTGAACTCACTCTGTCTTTGTGGCCTGACCAGGGGCATGGGTTCTGTCGTGGAAAGTCTGACTTCGAGCCCTGGTGCACGCTGCCTCACTTACCGCCGGTCTCCTTGACAACCTGAGCATGTGCTGTCACGGCAGCCCAGGGGGCGAGGGGGTGATGGCCCCAAGGTGATGCAGCAGGATGTGTAACATCTGGGCCTGTGGCACCCAGTTTGAGGATTTGAGCTGGTTGGCTTGAATACCAAGCCTGCACTCCCCTACGGAGGAGGGATGGCGTGCCACCCATGATCAGCCTCTAAAGGTTGAAGGAAGTACGCTTCGCTCTGGGTGGTAGAGCTGTTTGTGTCTCCGTGTCTGCGGCGTTTTCTTTCCTGAGAGTGTCCGTTCTGTGATGGTTGCATCCCTAAGAAACGCCAAGCAATCAAAGACAACGTCAATGGGGAAAGTGGTGCTGGGTTTCACACTCACAGAAACAGCTGTGCGTGGCGCTAGCACCAGCCTGTGGCCTCTGTCACGCTGCGGCCACCGCCAAGACCAGTCGGCGGCGGCGGCATAGCCCACCTGTGGTCCCTCGTTAATGGATCCTGTTATATTTCATTTGGTTGCACAGAGTCTTACCGTCTGGGGGGGATTAAGACTGTTGGCTGGATATATTAGCAAGGATTTGGGCCTTCAACAAGTGTTTATAGAGCCCTACTCTGTGACCTGGGCATGAGCAAAGGCAGCACTATTGCTAGTTCTGATCTAGGGCGAGGCAGACGCTAATGATAAAATCACACACAAGTACCCAGCTCATAGCAGGTAGCCGTATATAGTCGAGGGAGAGATTAGTCAGCCATCATGGTGCAGCTGTAACAAGTGCCCTGCAGTGGGGCACATGGTGCTCTGAGTACTTAGATGTGTATGTGGCGGGGGGGAGGGGGGGTGGGCAGGGTCTGGGAAGGTTTGCCTCAGAGAGTGACGTTTGAGCTGAGATCAAGACCTGAGGGGAGCAGAGCTCTAGGCCTCAGCTTGTGCAAGGACCCTGTGGCTCGTGGAACGATCGCACCAATGAGAATCTGAGGGCTGGTGTGGCTGGTGCAGAAACTGTGAGGAGTTCTACTGCTAAACAAGGGAGAAAGCACAGTGTTCGGCACTTGGTGGAGACCCGTGAATGAACTGAAGTTCCTGAAGTGAGATGGACAAATTGTCCCGGTGAGGTTCTGGCTACTCCCAAAGGAAGGGAGGGTTGTGGGAAGGCTTGTGTCCCAGGGTGCTCTGAGGATCCAGCTGGGCTGCGGCTGAGACTGCGGTGGCCTCTGCTTACAGCGGCGTTGACTGTGTCTTCCTGGCCTTCATTCTTAGCTTCCCAGATGGGACCCTCTGAAAGTAGTTATTTCTTCTGTGTGCTGCAGGAGATCAAGGGGCAGACCCTCCCCGCACACCTGGCAGAGAAGCAGCATCCTGCCTCGTGCCGAGGGCCTTTCATCTGTCAGTCTCCAGCACTCCGTGCACAGCCATGAGCTCTCCAGGCCTCAGCCTCTCCGGCAGCACCATTGTCCCTCTTGTACAGCCAGGCACGTGGCAAAACAGAAAATCACATTGCTCACCAGGTTATTTATCTGTAGCAGCAAGGAAGGGCCAAGGACCCAGAAGTCTTTGATTTTTCAGCTTGTAAAAATACATATATTTGAACTGATAGCTTCTTTCCTATAGCAGAGTCAGAACAGGGCTCCCCTGCGCGGGGGCGGGGGGGGGGGATGGCCCCCTATTCAAACGCAGCCAGGGGACTGGCTCTGCTCTATCAAATCTCACTTCTCAAGACCAGGCTCCCAAAGTAGTTTCATTCCTTGCCCATCACTCTGAGCAGGACATGCAGAGGACACCTGGAGAGTTTGCAAATCAATCACGCAGGCTACACGGAAAATAAACCAAATCTAAGCCAGGATAAATGATATTTTATTAATGCTGAACAAAGCTCTACATCTGAAAACTCTGGTGAAAAAAAATCCCAATAATTCATCTTTCCCCATCCAAGAGACACACAGTAAGGCAAGTAGAACACCTCCCTCACTTTGCTCTGGGCAGACAAGGACAGGTGGCGGGGTTAACGTGTGAAATGGACAGAATCACACTGCTTGTGGTCCAGTCGTGTCCGATTAATGTGCTGGGAGATGGGTTCTTCTCCCGAGGGGGTATTAGGTAAAGTGAAAATCCAACACAGCAATAGTCACACAAAGGGAAAACATTCTTCTTGAGTTCTGATTCAATGTGGCAGAAATTTATGGTCCCCTCAGTGTGCCAGGCATTCAGGGGTCAGCCTCCACCCTCTCAGGACTTCCGTCCTAAGACACGGACCCCGGGAGCTGCCATTGAAGTGGCCACGTTGAGCTGCAAATAAGAAGAGTGTAGCCTGAGAAAAATCTCTCTCTTTTTTTTTTTTCCATTTTTGTTCTTACTGGGGAAACTCTCGTAAAGATATAAAACTGAAGTTCACATTCAGTTGTTCTGAGGATGAGTGCATCTCTTACAGGGGGCAGGATGTGAAGGGTTCTGTGAATATGGACTTACTCTGCACACTCTCTGATAAGAGCAGGGTCCAGGGAGGGATGCAGGCAGCACGCACAGGGCAGGGCCGCCAGCACGCGCCATCCCCAGCAGCTGATCTTCCCAAGCCCGCTCGGGGCTGTGCGCAGGTCGCGCCAGGAGTGCGGGGCCTCTTCCTCAGGCTGCCACTGGTCTGTTTTCTCTCTCATTTGGGTTTCTTTCACACTTTCAAAAAAGTCAATTACACAAGTAATGCACGGCCTTAGGAGAAAAATCAGTAGCCAAAACAGCAAAAAGCACGGTGATAAAAATCACCATCATCCCACCACTCAGATCACTGAATACTTTGGTATCCACCCTTCCAGACTGTTGAATAGAAAGGGGATTATCCTATATGCACCATTTTTACAATCTGCTTTGTTTCTCTGGTGCTTATTTTCCATATTATTTGAAGTCTCTTTGCCCTTCGGGCCTTGATGCTTCCACTTGTCAAATAAGCTGGTTATATAATTTTCCTGTCTTTCGCTCACTTCTTCACCCATATCCACCCATCTATCCATCTATCCATCCATTGTGCACCTGAGCCAGGTGCCAAGGAGACAGTGGTGAATAGAGCCACGTCTCTGCCCTGCCTGCTCTCACAGTTCGATGAGAGAGACAAGGAGAAACAAAAGAAAGCGTAGAGCCCTGACCGGTTTGGCTCAGTGGATAGAGCGTCGGCCTGCGGACTCAAGGGTCCCAGGTTCGATTCCAGTCAAGGGCATGTGCCTTGGTTGTGGGCACATCCCCAGTAGGGGGTGTGCAGGAGGCAGCTGACGGATGTTTCTAACTCTCTCCCTTCCTCTCTGCAAAAAATCAATAAAATATATTTTTTAAAAAGAAAGAAAGAAAGCTTAGAGCAGGTGATGGCGAACCTTTGACATGCGTGTCAGCACTGACACGCGTAGCCATTTCTGATGACACGCGGCCGCTGAGGCGGCTGCATGCCGAGGATGAAACATTTGCTGCTCCTGAGGATGAAACATTTGTGAAATAATGTTTTTTCCTCAAAGTGACACACTACCCGAGTTATGCTCAGTTTTTTGGCGAAGTTTGACACACCAAGCTCAAAAGGTTGCCCATCACTGGCTTAGAGGAAGAACAGACCAGAAACAAGGGGGCAAGCAGGGTGGGTGCTGTTCCAGGCAGGTGGGTCATTAGTGGGTCACACACACTTTGCCCTTCACCCTCACAATCCTTCAGGGTCATGTTATTATCCTCATCTTACAGACGCCTTAGCTGAGGCTCCAGAAGGGTCAGCACTTGCTCAAGGTCACACAACCACTAATGTGAATGGGAACTCAGATCTTTTCCGTCCCTGAACCTGTGCACCTGCCTGGGCCCCAAGCCCTGCTCCTCGCTCCACCTCCTGGATGAGGGTGCGCTCTTTAGGATGAGAAATGCCCATGGCGCTGGTGGAGGGAAAGGTCCTCGGCAGAGATGCTAGCAGGGCAGGCTTTGTTTGCCCTGGGAACGGGAACCACCTTAAATACGATGCCTAAGGAAATACGTGAAGAGGAATTGGACAGGGGCCAGGGTTGGGGTGGGGGTGGTCTTCCTTACCTTGTGAAGGCTCAGTTATCTGCAGAGGCACATCTGTAATTTGATATCCACATTATGGGTGACTTTATTCCGATTGTTCCTGAGATCCCAGTGTTTGAACCTGCTGTAGAAATCAGATCCAGATCCGCAAGGAGAGAGACAAATCATCTGTGCCTCCCAGGACACACGCTTTCGTTTTATAGAAGTGGAGGCTGAGGCCCTGGAGGTTCAGGGACTTTCCCAGGGCACACCCCCCCTGGCTCTGCTCTCTTTTGTGGCGCGCGCGCGCGCGCGCGCGCACGCACACACACACACACACACACACACCAACTCTGCTCGGTCCCAGAGTGGGAGGGCTGTCAGCCCCTCCCTCCGCCTCCCCTCTCTCCCCGCTAATGTCCCGCTAATGGTTTTAATGGTCCTCCCAGCAGTGTGTGAAGTGGTGCACGGCTCCATTGTTTAAGCCCCCGTGATGGAGGCTCTTACTTGCTTCCATTAACCTCTGCCTCCCTCCTCCTCCTTAGGCTCCTGTCCCAGAGTTTGCCTTGGGTCCTGGAGGGTCGGGGAGGAGGGGCAGGACTCCTCCTTCCCTTGACACATAAGTGGGGTCTGCGACCTTCCCAGGGCACCCAGAGGGTCCGTAGCCTCTGTCCGGGGTCCTGGGATTGCCAAAATATTGGCCCTCCTGCTTTTTCCCGGGGGCAGTGTAGAGCATTACTGTTCTCAGCCAGGATTCCAACCCACCCACCTGAACCAAAGACCCTGGAGTCAGGCTGACAGGACCATTTCCACCAGCTACCAGCTGTGTGACTTTGGGCAAACTGCTTCACCTCTCTGTGCTTCCCCCCCCCCCCCGCCCCCACCACCAGTTATTTGAGAGTAATATAAGCACACCTACCCCATAGAGTTATTTTAAGAGTTAAATGACACAAAGCAAGCTCAGTGTTGAGTACTGTGCCAGGCACATTAGGAGCAGGGAGGAAGTTTCAATGACCTCTATTACTATTGACAGTAATACTATTATGCAACCTTTGTTTAATAGACACGGTGAATGACCTCGAACAAGAAACCAGGGCCGAAAAGAGGAATAAGACAGTGTGGTTGTTCTCAACGAGCTCTTCTTAGTAAAGAGGACGAGGCAGCAGCCATGATCTATAACCAGGGCGGGAAACAGAAACAGGAGGGCTGCTAGGGACTGCCAGGTGGCTCCGGGGACATGCACTTACTTCAGATGAGATGTGAACAGTCAGAGAGGGTCCAGGTGAGGGAAGCTGAGAGGTAACAGCTCTGGAGGACCTGGGCTGGGGAAGGCCAAAGCCAGTTGGTGAAAGAAGAAGGAAGAGGAAGAAGAAAGAGGAGGAGGAGGAGACAGAGCATGGGCCTTGCTTGGAAAAGAGGCCATGAAACAGCCTTTCCTTAGTCAGCACCGGGGAGCCAGGCACGGATTTGGGCGGGAAAGGAGCACAGTCGAGGACGGAACCTCTGAGTCTCCCATCTCTCCAAGTGGAGAAGGAAACAAGCCTGCTCTGAATAGCTCTCCACGTTCACTTTCTGTTTAATTATGGCAAAATATACGCAACATAAAATTAGCCATGTTAACCATTTTAAATGCACAGTCCGGTAGCATTAAGCACATTCACAATGTTGTGCAATCATTACCACTATTTATTTCCCAAATTTTTTCATCACCCCCAACGGCAACTCTGAAACCATGAAGCAATGATGTTTCATTCTCCCCTCTCCTAGCCCGTGGTATTCCCTGTTTTACTTTCTATCTGTATAAATTTGACTTTCTAGGTCCTGCATATAAGTGGAATCATATATTTGTCTTCCTGTGTCTGGCTTATTTCACTTAACGTTTCCAAGGTTTATCTGTGTCACAGCACATGACAGAACCACATTCTTTTCACGACCGAATAATATTCCATGGTATGGAGGGATCACATTGTGTTATCCATTCATGCATTGACAGACGGTGGGATGTCTCTATTTTTTGGCTAACCACATTCGCTTTTTTATCAGTATCTTTGGGACCACGTTGTGGGACAGGGAGAGTAAAGCAGGGTTCTGTTCCTTCTCCCTCTGAATCCTTCCCCCTTTTTGTGGCTTTCTTTTCTCCTGAACACTCTCAACCCCCCTGCTGCTCCGAAGAGCCCCAAGAAAAGGGGCAGACCCAAAGGAGAAGCACAGTCAGTGGGCTTACAGTGGAGGCCTGTCACTCACTGAAACGGTGCCTGCCCCGCAGGACTCCTGCCTGTGGAGCCACCTTACCAGAGTGCTGGCGCCGACACCAGGTTCAGAGCTCGATAGCAATGATGATTGTCCCTTTCCCCTTCCTCAGGCCGCCCTGCAGCTCAGGCAACGTATGAACCCAGGGGAGAAATAGCCGGATGGAAATAGTCATGTCCCCTGCTTTGGCTGAGTGTGTGTAAAGCTTTGATGGTCTCTTACGAAAGCAGAGGTTCTGATGTCTTTCTTTAAAATTAAAGAGTAATCTCCATGAAACAAAAATAGAATGTAGGACTTATAAATCACTGAAGAAAATAAAAGGAACAAAGAAAAATTGACCAGCCCAGCAAGAGTAATTAAAAACATAAGTAAGCTGCCCGGCTGGCGTGGCTCAGTGGTTGAGCATCGACCTATGAACCAGGAGGTCACAGGTTTGATTCCTGGTCAGGGCACATGCCCGGGTTGTGTGATCGATGCCCATGTGGGGTGTGCAGGAGGCAGGCAGTCAATGATTCTCTCTCATCATTGATGTTTCTATCTCTCTCTCCCCTCTCCCTTCATCTCTGAAATCAATAAAAAGACACACATGTACTTTTTAAAAATCCACAAAAACATAAGTAAGCAAGACCAAATACTGATAAGTTACAAATAAATATCAATGGGATAAATTTCATTACAGAGTGAAAACACTCAAATGTTTTGTGTGCATTTTTAATGGAAAAATTTATTTGGTATTTATAAAAGACATTTATTTTTTGTTAACTTTCACCTGAGGATATTTTTTCCATTGATTTTTTTTTTTTTTTTTTTTTTTAGAGAGAGAGTAGAAAGGAGGGTGGGAAGGGAAGAGAGAGAGAGGAGAGACACAGAGAGAAACATCAATGTGAGAGATACATCAATTGGTTGCCTCTTGCACACACCCCAACCTGGGCTGGGGCTCGAACCTGCAACTCAGGTATGTGCCCTTGACTGGGAATCGAATCCGAGACCCTTTGGTGCACAGGCCGGTGCTCTAACCACTGAGCGGTGCCTGCCAGGGTAAAAGACATTTTTTTAATGGTGTTTTTTTTGTTGTTGTTAATCCTCACCTGAGGATATTTTTTCCCATTGATTTTTTTAGAGACAGTGGAAGTGACAGGGATGCGAGAGAGACACATCAATAAGTTGCCTCACAGACTGTGGCCCTTGAAAGAACCCTCAACCCAGGTACATGTCCTTGACCAGGAATCAAACCCTCAACCCCTCGGTGTGTGGGCCAATGCTCCACCACTGAGCCATACTGGCCAGGACAGATACACTTTTAATGACACAAAAAGGAAGATGAAAACAAAAGAAAGAGAGGACAGTGCTATTAATGTCAAATAAGTAAATATTCAAGGCAAAAAAGGCATTAAATAGGGCAAGGAGAGAGAGTTTATTTTGATCAAAGACATCATTTCCCAGTAAGATTTCAGAGCCTCTTGACCTTGGAGTTCTGCCACTTGGGGAAGTTGGGGCTGTGGTCCTGATGAACATAAAGAATGCCTCAGCTTCACCGTGATTTTCACTGGGAAAATCATCCCTGCTATCGAGTTCTAACCCTTTCACAGCCCTCAGCATCTTCCCCAGCATTGGTCTCTTCACCTTTTGTAATCTTTGCTGCTGTCTTGCTGCCGTCCCTTCTCTAGACCAGTGTCCTCAAACGTTGAGCATCTGTGTCTGCTCTCTAGAAATGTGCATGTGTGGGCCTCGTGGAATTTGTGAGAATGTGGGGTCTGCTGTCTTAGACACCTCGTCCCTCCAGTTCATCCTCTTCCCACCGAGGTACGCTGGGACCACTCTCTCCGTTCCCAGCCTTCTCCCCTTCTTCCTGATTCCTGGCCTTCGACATCCGCTGCTGGCCTGCTTCTTTTGCTCCATCCAGCTCTCGCCTCCCTCCTCTTCAACACCCTCTACAGGCCTCTGGGATCAGCTGGTTACTTGTTATGTAGCTGAGCCTTGGGGGCCCAGCTTACTTCCATAAGAGCCCAAGAAAGGCCCTAACCGGTTTGGCTCAGTGGATAGAGCGTCGGACTGCGGGCTGAAGGGTCAGGGGCACGGACCTTGGTTGTGGCACATTCCCAGTGGAGGGTGTGCAGGAGGCAGCTGATGGATGTTTCTCTCTCATCGATGCTTCTAACTCTATCCCTCTCCCTTCCTCCCTGTAAAAAATAAAAAAATAAAGAAGAGCCCAAGAAAGGCCTGAAATGCCACTGGCCCCATTTTCAAGATCTGAGAAGCTATAGCCCAAATCTTTCTCTGTTCACTAAATTCCTGGCTCTGCGGAAGGTTTGTGCTGTGGCAAGAAGAACAAAAAGCAACCAGAGCACTGCCCTTGACCAAGGCTGCTTGGATTTCTCCAGGCAAAGAATCGTCCTTGGAGCATCTTTGTTGTGAGAAGATTTGGGGGTGGGGTAGCTGCTCTCAGGTTGGCCTTATGCCCCTCCCCATAACCCCAGGGCAGCTGGCCCTCAGAAACAGCTCCTCAGGTAGTCCTGTGTCTTTTTTTGGTTCTTGGCTTATTTGTATTCATTTTTATTGTTGTCAATGGAATACCTATTTTAAAAATCATATAAAAAACAGCAGACCCTGCCCTGGCCTTCCCACTTCAATTTCTACTGTCCGTTGACAGCTTCTTTTCCTTACCTTTCAGCCATCCCTTCCGGTGTTTTACCTCCTGTTTCCATACAACATGCTCATACTGCTAGTTCTTGATGTTTCAATTTGGATTGTTTAGGTTGTTTAATTTCCTGCTGTGGGAGATCAGAATTTACACTCTTATATCCTCTCGTAAAAACATATGGTAGTATTATTTCTCCTTCCTCTATCCCTCAATAAATCTATACCTCTCTATCTAGATAGATCACTATCATCATTTTTTAAAATTTATTTATTTTAGAGAGGGGGGAGGGGGAGAGAGGAAGAGAGAGACATTGATTTGTTGTTCCACTTATTTATGCATTCATTGGTTGACTCTTGTATATGCCCTGACTGCGGATCAAACCCACAACGTTGGTGTATCGGGACAACGCTCTAACCAACTGAGCTACCCACCTAGGGCATATCATTATTTATATTATTGTGACTGTGTATGTATTTTTCATAGCTGAGCCAACTAGCATACTGTGATTACATTTCCTTTCTTTTGATTCCCTGGAGTTAGCCATGGCCTCTTTTTCTCAACCATAGCCCTCTAAGGTTGTGAGTGTTGTCTTCTTTTTAATGTTCTCAAATTCATCAATTTTTTTTTATTTGATGTCTTTTGCATTTGAGTCTTAAAAGGGCTAACTCCACTCCACCTCCATCCATTGTTTTTAATAACTAATGTTTTCTTTTAGTATTTTCATGTGTTGTTTTTTTCTTAATAGACTGGGCGGTTTTTTTTAGAACAGTTTTAGATTTACAGAAAAATTAAGATAGTACGGAATTCTCATATCACCCATCCTCCCACAGTTTCCCCCATTATTAACATCTTACATTAATAGGATACATTTGTTACAACCGATGAACCAATGATGTTACATTATTGTTCACTGAAGCCCATAGTTTATTTATATTTCCCTAGTTTTTACCTAGTATCCTTTTTCTGTCCCAGTGCTATCTGGGACATAACTTTACAGTTTGTTGTCATGTCCCCTGAGGCGCCTGTTGACTGTGACAATTTCTCAGACTTTCTTTGTTTTTGATGACGTTGACAGCTTTGAAGAGTATTTTTTAGGATTTGGGGATTTGTCTGATGTTATTCATAACATACAAAACTGGGGTCACAGGTTATTAAGAGGAAGACCACAGACCCCATGTCATGTAAAGGCTGCATACTGTCAGCATGCCTCATGGCTGCGGGTGATGGTGCACCTGGCTGCGATCATGTTGGCCAGATTTCTTCCCTGTGAAGTTACTCTTTCCCCTTCGCCATGTGTAGACTGGAAGGAAATCCCTGTGTGCAGCCCACACCTGAGGTGTAGGGGATTACGCTTTCTTTCCTAAGGACGAAGTACCCACCCACATTATTGGGAATTCTTGTGTATGGGAGATTTTTCTCTCCTTCCTTATTTATAAATTCATTCAATCATTTATTTATATGGTTATTTTCTATTTTGGCTTATAATTCAATTCTAGTTTATTCATTTTATTGCTTATATGGTTTTAGCTTTGGCCATTGGGAACTCTTTCAGTTGGCTCCTATGATATTTTGACAATACCCTATTGCTTCTTGGGGAGTGTTTTGTTTTTTTTCTTTTTAAATAGGATTTCATTTTATTTTGTTTTGCTTTAATGTTTCTTTACTTTCTGGCACTACAATATGCTCCCTGCTCATCTTACATATTTCCTGCCCCAATTCTAGAATCAGTCATATCTCCAAGGAGCTCTGATTCCTTCAGTTGGAGAGTCATGTTAAAATCCAAGATCTGGGTGCTAGGTAAGCTTAGTGCTACTGGGGTGTCCTTTCTTATACACCCTCTCAGCTGACAGAGCAAAAAATAGACGTTTTTATTTTTCACATTTGATCTCTGATCCATTTGGACCTCATTCTGGTATATTCTGAGATGCAGATCCTGCTTTACCTTTTATGTCAGCATCGTTTATTAGAGAATCTGTTTCCTTCCTCCTGGTTTGAGATGCCACCTTTAAATTTTACTACGTTTCCACCTGAAATAGCATCTACTTCTATTCAGTCCTCAGTCGCTTGGTCTCTTCGTGTACCAGCTCCACACCGTCTTCAGTATTAAGACTAATATGTGTTCAGATTTAGTAGAAATGGTTACCCTTTGGTGTCCTTCTTTTTTAAAGTTTTCCTGGCTTGGAAAATAAAGAGTTATTTGGGGGGGGGGAATTGTTTAATACCCCAAAATTTTTGCATCTCCTTCTTGGTGGGTAAAAAATACTGCAGAGACACTGTTGATCTTACCATATAAACAAGATACTTTTACTGCAGGCTTTTCTGTTCACGCAAAAATCAAAAACAAACAAACAAAAACAAAAAACACGGGGAGGGGGCCCAGGAGCCAGTGTGGGAATCTGGGGGCTATAAATATTGACAGCCCCCTGCTCCCATCCTCCTAAAGATGGTGTCGAGAAAAATGGGGCGTTTCTAAACTTGAGAGGGAATGTTTTCTTGGAAACCTCTATTTTGAGAAGACAAGAGGGGAGTATAAAGCCCATTGTCAAACATCTTTATGAGGCATTAATTTAGTGATCAATATATATTTTTGAGAATCTCCAGGTGCCTTCTGGAAACTTGCTGCAGCTTCATAACACCCAAAGAAAAGGAGCGTTGCCTGGGCAGCCTGGGCTTGGAGGGGTCCGTGTCTCTTCTTTCTTCCCCCTTCCCTGAAGCCGTGTGGGGGAGGGAGGGGGAAAGCAGAAAACAACTGACATCCTGGCTCAAAAGCCGGTTGCGGGATGGCGTTAGTAGATACCTCAAACCTAAACAGCTCATTGTCTCCAGCAGCATCTAAAGGCTCATCCCCTTCCAGGCTGCCGACACCCGCCCCCCTACATGCAAGGTTGCCGATGTGGCCTTTCAACTTCATTATCCAGGAAAAAAATGCACGTAGTGCCCATAATTTACTGGTGCAGCAGGAGAGCTGCCTGGTGCCATGAGCACAATCCTGCACGCAGGGCTGGCCTTGGCATGCTTTATTTGCGTTGAGGGAAAAGCCAGGAGCAAGGTCAGGAGCTGCTACCTGGGCCTCCATGAATGGGAGGCAGCCGCTCTTCTCAGATCTCTGTCAACACCCCTGCGAGGCACCCTGGGCAGCTGACTGCCTGCTCTGTCCCTTAGGATAAGAGGCATCTCCCCGGTCTGAGCCAGGAAGGGGTGGCTGGAAACATCCAGCTGGTCACTGAACCTATCGCTGACCTTGTGACCCCCCCCCCCAACTCTGGGCCTGGCCTGAAACCCAGGGGGCCTTAGTGTCTTGTGGCTAAATCCTGTTTTTGTTGTTGTTTTTAATAACTCATCGCCTAATTCCAGCTTTCAGAATGTCTCCTTCATCTAGAGCAAGTGGGATGTTTGGGACAGGGTGCTTTGTCCAGCCCTCCCTGATTTTTGTCACATTTTTTTGAGGAGGAGACTCTTGGTGGCTTTGTCCAGACTTCAGGCTCTGAAATACCAGCTGCTTGGCTCTGGCGGCTGAGCGTTTATAACAGTTGTGGCTTTTGACCAGGTTCTTGACCCACCCTCATGCTTGTCAGTCTGGCGGTTCCTTCTCGTGTGGGGCCCAGACAGTTCCCAGCCCCCAGCAAGGAGCTGCTCCCGGAGACCTGGCCCCACTGGGTGGGTGGGTGGGTGGGTGGGCTGGGGCTTTGTAACCAGACCTGGAGGCTGCAGGAGGGTTTCAGACACTTCAGCAGCTGATGTCTGGAGATCAATTAGAGATAATGGCTTTGGGTGGACTGAAGAAGCACCGCCAAGATTTTCCTGGTTATGATTCTGTTTACCTCATTAACAGGCCTTAGGACTTTCTTCCTTCCTTCCTTTCTTTCTTTCTTCCTTTCTTTCTTTCTTTCTTTCCTTTCTTTCTTTCTTTCTTTCTTTCTTTCTTTCTTTCTTTGTTCTTTCTTTCTTTTTTCCTCCCTCCCTCTCTCCCTCCCTCCCTCCCTCCCTCCCTCCCTTCCTCCCTTCTTTCCTTCCTTCCTTCCTTCCTTCCATGGGAAAACATGATGTTGTACCGTGAATTTGTGCTGGCTGCATTGTTTTTGCTCAGAGTGACCAGTTGCAGATCCCCAGTGGGCGGGTAGCTCCCCCACCTCCGCTCAGGAGAAGACAGAGGCTCATGGCTTCCTCTCACAGCCCACCAGGCCCTTGTCCTTCCCGTGACCCAGTGTTCGTATAGTTTAAAATTTTTTTTTCTTCCTTTATTCAGTCAAAAATCATTTAAGTTCCTACGATGTCCTGGATACTGTTCTAAGCTCTGAGGATTCAGCAGTGAATGAGACAGATACGAGAGCCTACTCTCGGGGAGCTTACAGGCTATAGAGATGATAAACCAGTCAATCAGAAAAAAATATGCAAAAGTGAGGCGTTTGGGGCAGAGAATTAAAAGAGGGGCAGGTGATAGACTGTACCTCTGGGTGAGAAGGCCTCTCTGAAGAGGTGGTATTGAGCCCAAACCTGAATGATAAGTGGCAGGCCCTATGGCCATAAAGGGGAAAGGGCTTTTCCAGGTGGAAGAGGCAGTGAGTGCAAAGGCCCTGGGGCAGGAACAACAAGGGGGCTAAGAGCAGGGAGGGAGGCAGGGAGAGGCATGCTTGGGGTACGTTTGAGCAATCGGCAGAGGACAGTGCTCGCAGGGGCTGCCGGCCCGGTGCAGTTTGTTACGCGCACTGTGAAGCCTCATGGTGTATCTCCCTCTGACGCAGGAACGCAGATGCTTGACTGGGGGTGATCGCCAGTGGAGATGGGCGCCCGAGAGGGAGTGAGGTGGTTCTGGCTCTGGGTGTGGCCCTGCCCCTGACCAGCTGTCTCACTTTCGTTTCTCCATGCAGCAGCTTCCTGTTAGTGGGACGGCAGGTTTGGGCCAGACTCCAATGGTTTACAAAGTTTGCTTTTTGACAGAGGAACCCCTTTCTTCAAGGAAACTCCTCAGTGGAGGAACTCCAGTGTATCAAGGGTCAGCAGCGGGCGGGCGTGTCACTGGCAAAGCTGGGGAAGGGACCAGAGCTCTGCCCCCCTGTCCCTCCCATCCTCAGGCAGCCGCTCTCCACCTTTCCTGCAGCCCGGTAACATGGCCTGGCCAGCTCTGAGCTTTGGACTGGGGTCCAGAAGACAGCCAGGGAGAGAGGCTCAGCCCAGCCCAGCCACAAGCCTGGGCACTCCTCTCTCTCCCGCAGTTTTTGCCTCGGCAGAAATGAGTAACAGACCCCATGCCTTGCTAGGCCCAGGGTCATTTTAAGCCTTGGATGTTTGAAGTGGCTTCAAATGCCTCAAGGAAAAAAAAAAAAAAAGGCTTGAAACAGAAGGTACTGTTTAACTGGAACGCCTCTGTAGCTCAGGGAGTGCCCAGGCACACCTGTGCACCAGCCTTGACGCCTTTCCCTCCTGCAGAGCCCACAGGTAACAGACCTAAGTGCTTGTCTTCCCCACGAACCACAGTGCACACAGCAGGTGCCTGCACACAGCCCCCTCCCCAGTCTCTCGGAGACGTCGACACCGAGAGAAAGGGCCCCTGGAGTGGGGGAGTGGGGGCCCTTGCTACCCAGCTCATCCACAGACAGGAGCACTGTGATTCAGTCAGGGGTGCTTCTGACTAAAAAGTACAGAAGTCTAGCTGACTGTACAGCAAAACATGAAGTTTTTTACTCCTGAAGCGAGAATGGAGGAGCCGCTGGCGGTGCTAATGTTGGCAATGTTGAGTTGAGTTGATGTCCCTGTGATATTGTTGGCCTTTCCTGGTGGTTACAACTTGGCTGCTGTTTCTCCACGTTCCAGGTGAGGGGGAGATGAGAAGGGGTGGTATAAGCTTAGTCCAGCAAAGCAAAAGCTTTCCCAGAAAATTGCCGATAGACTTTTGTTGACCTCTCATTGGCCAGAACAGCTACAGGGGAGGCTGGGAAAGAAAGAATTGCATTTCCCTTCCTAAGCATACATCATCATAAAGCACTATAACTTCTCTTGTTTTCAGGTTTTCAATAAATGGAATCATATCATAAAAAAAAAAAATGAATTGCATTTCCCCACTCTCTGTAGTTAAGAAAGGAAAGGGAGAAATGTTGAGTTTAGGTATCAGGTAAGTTAGTTCACAGTATCTGCTGTGGCCTAGGCACCTTGAGCGGAGTTTGACGGTGCCTTTTGGTGCTAAGTTGCCAAGGCAGCACAGTACACACAACAGCTGCCCGGACGCAGCAGGGGAACAGAATAGTAAGGGAAGGAAACAGAGAGGAAGTGAGAAGGAAGGAGAAGAGAGGAGAGGGAGGCCAGGAGGAGAGCTGAAACAATTGTGGAGGGGCTTCTGTGTGTCAGCTCCCTCACAGGGAACATGGGGAAACGGAGGCTGGGTTTCAGAGAGCTTAAGTAACTTGTCCAAAGTCGTAGTTAATGCTGTCATTTCCCAAGGGAAGGGGAGGAAGAAGAGAAAGGAAAAGAAAACTGCGAGTAAGGGTAGGGACAGGCCACGGCCCCAGCGGAACCAGCACCACCAGCTTCATGGGGCAGGCCCAGGTCAGCTGATCCCACCACCACAGTCCCTGCTCCTGGGTCAGGCCCCAGCACATAGTAGGGGCCCAATAAATGTTTGTTGACTAATGTCTATAATGTTGATTACTTATTTCCACATTATCATCATCATGAATGATGACTAAGTTGTAGGCAGGTGCTCTGTGCTGGGCAGCAGTCCAGCTCGCTGCAGGCATTACTGCATTTATGCCTCAGGGCGGCCTTCAGACACAAGTCCCTGTTGTTGTCCCCGTGTTAGAGATGAGGAAAACCAAGGCTCGGAGCAGTTCCTGTCACCTACCTGCCTGAGGTCACACCGAGGAAAGGCCTGACTGCAAACAAAACACATCCCCCGTTGCCTGCTCCCCTACCCTAGATGCTGACCAGCAATCACATGACTCCAGCCACCAGAAAGGTCTCTGAGCAGCAGCTCTGGCCCCAGAATCCTTGGCTGTTACCTACCCACCCACACACCACTTGTGGGCTCTGTCATGACGGGATTTCAGTGGAAACGGGAAGCGATGCCTGTCTCTCTCTCTCTTGGTAGCTGCTCCCATTTCCCAGCGAGCCTTCCTGGGAGCAGCAGAGTAAGTTAGCATCTTACAGCCTGCAGAGGGGCCCTCTCCTGTCCCCCAGTCACCTGCTGAGGAGCCAGCTAGAGTTTCAGCCCAGCGGCCTGGAACTCTCCAGGCCCAGCCTCCCCCAGGGTTGCCTGGAGAAGCCTTGGGTCCAGCCAGAGGCTGAATGCCTCCAGCAGCCCCAGCCCACTCCCAGTTCCCAGCCCGAGGGAAACCACTGGCTGCACTGTGGGCCCAGTTGTGCTCTGGTGGCTTCTCTTCCTGCTCTGCTAGAGGTCAGTGAGGTGCAGCGTCACCGTCGGCTCAGCGTTCCCACCTCAGCAGGGCCCACCACGTGCTCTGGAGACCAACACCCCTTGTTCCATCCCCAGCATGGCCTCTAGCTTCCCGCGCAGGGACTGTGGCCGTGTC
Organism: Eptesicus fuscus; assembly: GCF_027574615.1. NCBI lineage: Eukaryota > Metazoa > Chordata > Mammalia > Chiroptera > Vespertilionidae > Eptesicus > Eptesicus fuscus. The sequence goes on along the minus strand of NC_072484.1, from coordinate 32,951,679 downwards.
CCCTGAGTGCCTGTATCCTCACTGTGGGCACGTCCCCTGAGTGCCTGTATCCTCACTGTGGGCACGTCCCCTGAGAGCCTGTATCCTCACTGTGGCCGTGTCCCCTGAGAGCCTGTATCCTCACTGTGGGCATGTCCCCTGAGAGCCTGTATCCTCACTGTGGGCACGTCCCCTGAGCGCCTGTATCCTCACTGTGGGCACGTCCCCTGAGCGCCTGTATCCTCACTGTGGGCACGTCCCCTGAGCGCCTGTATCCTCACTGTGGGCACGTCCCCTGAGAGCCTGTATCCTCACTGTGGGCATGTCCCCTGAGTGCCTGTATCCTCACTGTGGCCGTGTCCCCTGAGAGCCTGTATCCTCACTGTGGGCACGTCCCCTGAGTGCCTGTATCCTCACTGTGGGCACGTCCCCTGAGTGCCTGTATCCTCACTGTGGCCGTGTCCCCTGAGTGCCTGTATCCTCACTGTGGGCACGTCCCCTGAGCGCCTGTATCCTCACTGTGGGCACGTCCCCTGAGAGCCTGTATCCTCACTGTGGGCACGTCCCCTGAGAGCCTGTATCCTCACTGTGGGCACGTCCCCTGAGGGCCTGTATCCTCACTGTGGGCACGTCCCCTGAGTGCCTGTATCCTCACTGTGGGCACGTCCCCTGAGAGCCTGTATCCTCACTGTGGGCATGTCCCCTGAGTGCCTGTATCCTCACTGTGGGCACGTCCCCTGAGTGCCTGTATCCTCACTGTGGGCACGTCCCCTGAGAGCCTGTATCCTCACTGTGGGCACGTCCCCTGAGAGCCTGTATCCTCACTGTGGGCACGTCCCCTGAGCGCCTGTATCCTCACTGTGGGCATGTCCCCTGAGAGCCTGTATCCTCACTGTGGGCACGTGCCCTGAGAGCCTGTATCCTCACTGTGGGCATGTCCCCTGAGAGCCTGTATCCTCACTGTGGGCACGTCCCCTGAGTGCCTGTATCCTCACTGTGGGCATGTCCCCTGAGAGCCTGTATCCTCACTGTGGGCACGTCCCCTGAGAGCCTGTATCCTCACTGTGGGCACGTCCCCTGAGTGCCTGTATCCTCACTGTGGGCACATCCCCTGAGAGCCTGTATCCTCACTGTGGGCACGTCCCCTGAGTGCCTGTATCCTCACTGTGGGCACGTCCCCTGAGAGCCTGTATCCTCACTGTGGGCACGTCCCCTGAGTGCCTGTATCCTCACTGTTGGGCACGTCCCCTGAGAGCCTGTATCCTCACTGTGGGCACGTCCCCTGAGAGCCTGTATCCTCACTGTTGGGCACGTGCCCTGAGAGCCTGTATCCTCACTGTGGGCACGTCCCCTGAGCGCCTGTATCCTCACTGTGGGCATGTCCCCTGAGAGCCTGTATCCTCACTGTGGGCACGTCCCCTGAGAGCCTGTATCCTCACTGTGGGCACGTCCCCTGAGAGCCTGTATCCTCACTGTGGGCATGTCCCCTGAGTGCCTGTATCCTCACTGTGGGCACGTCCCCTGAGTGCCTGTATCCTCACTGTTGGGTGACTGGATGAGCCATTTAATCTCCCTCAGTGAGCCCCTACTCTTCAGATGTAAAATGGCAATCACTGCCAACCTGGTTACTGGCCTGATTAAAGAAGGGAACCTGTACCACCATCCGGCACGGGGCTGGTGTAGAGTTGGTTGCAGTAAATGATTATGCCGAGCTCTAAGCTGTTCAGCCATGGTAACTGGCCTTTGGCTTTTTTCTTTTTCAAACTTCTATTGAAGTATAACACACATACAGAAGAGAGCACATGTCACTAAGTAAATTTTTACAAACTGAAATTCACCTCCTGTGACCAATTCTCACATCAAGAAGTAGAGCATTGCCTGCACCTCGAAGACCCTTTGTGCCCCTTCCAATCACTCGCCCAGCTGGGGCGGCCACTGTCCTGACCTCGAATAGCATAGATTGCTTTGCCTATTCTAGAACTTTATACAAAAAGAATCCTGTGGCACGTGCTCTTTTGCTCATGAGCATACGTTTGTGAGAGTCATCTGTGCTGAGGCATGCAGAGTAGTCGTCCACAGTGTAGATGTACCACATTGTCCATTCTCTGTTGACAGACAGTCGGGCCACCATGAATACTGCTGCTAGGACCGTTCTAGATGTGTTCTTTAGGAACCATCAGTTCTCGTTTCGGTGTGCGCACACCTAGGAACGGAAGTGCCAGATTGTGTGTAGTCTTGGATTTCTGGCTGAGCCTCTCCAAAGGCGCTAGGAAGGAAGGAAGAGAGAAGAGGGTGCATGCTCTGTGGGAGTTACAAAGCGTGGCCCATGTTGAGGATGGTTTGCTTAATTCAGAGTTCTGTCACAGACCTCAGGGCTGTGGGTGGGCAAGACAGGCTGCTGCGTCAGGCCGTGATGAGTTCCTACTGTGTGTGGAATGCCTGCCACGAGGGACTCTGCCATCTAAGAGCCTGTTCCCGCCCCTGAGAGCTCACTTCCAGTTGGAGAAATGAGATGTCACGCAGGGAACGGGAAGTACCACAGTGCGTCAGCTGACAGAGCCCGTCACCAGAGCCAGCTGGGTTGTCTGTGAGATTGACATTCTGAGTTCAGGGGGCCTAGAGTTGGCAAGGGTGGAGGGTGTCTTTGCCAACTACCCAAAGCATCTTCCCACCTAGTGAATGCCCGTGCATCCTTCAGTGACCAACTGAAGTGTCACCTGCTCAGCGGAGCCCTCCAGTATCCACCATGTCCTTCTCACATGCTGGGTACTTCATTCCTAGCAGGTCCCAAAATTGTTAAGTACAAACTGAATGTATATCCTATGACCAGAAACTGTGTGGCCATTTGTTTAATCTCTTTCCTGCTGGCCTGCAGGCTCCACGTGGGCGGACCTGCATCTGTGTTATCATTGCGGTGTCAGTCATACTATGGTAGTGGGATTATGCATATCTGTGGGAAGAACATGCGCCTGAAAGCATGCATGAGGAACGGTATGGGCATGGTGATTGAAGGGCAGAAGACGGTGAGTCTGTCTGAAGCACAGTTCACCGTTTGGAACAGGCTTTATGGCCAGCAGAGCTGTGGAAGGCCTCGGACACCAGGCCAGAGAACTATCATTTGATTTTGCCAGCAACTGGGAGCTGTCGAAGGTTTTGGAGTAGAGAGTGAAATGAAGAGATTAATTGATGACATTTTAAAGTAACGCACTTCTGAAAAGATGGATGAAACTAATGTTGACCTTTGTTGTGGTTGTTAGGAAAGGGTACTTCAACAAGTCAGGCTCTTTTAACTATATTCATCATGGGAAATTATCTAAATAGAGAAGGAATGAGGAAAGAGTATTAGTGTCTCCTAGATTTCAGCAAAGGTGTCAAACGTACTATGAGGTTGCAGCCACCTGTGCAAGAATTGGCAAATGTGAAGAATAAACGGATGAGCTGAGCTACAACCCAGCCCGCAGATCAAGTAGTTTGAATTCAGGCACATGGGAAGCTGCGGCGCTCCTGTCCATGCTCCTCTTTCTGCCTGGATACCCTCCCCACTTTGCCACCTGTCACATTCCTCCTGCCTTCTTTTGGTTCTGAGTAGATGTCACCTCTTCCAGGACACCCCCCTCCTGCCCCCCACCCTTACTTAACCCCTCAGGTGGAAACATTCCTCCTTTCTACATAATTGTGCTTCTCTGCTATGGCATGGGTTTAATTGTCTTTATAATGCTGGGGGCAGGATAGTTCATGGGGGTAGAGGTGCTAGCCCCACCATATATTAAAATACATTATAGAGCTATAATATTGGGACAGGAATAGACAGATCAATAGAATAGAATAGACAATTCCAAAAATAATGGAAAATTAATGTACTGTAAAGATGGCATTTCCAATCAGTGGATGAGTTATTTAAAATGATGGTATTGGGACAACTTGGATAGCCATTAAAAAAATAAGCTAGATCTTCACCTCACTACTTATATGGAGATAAATTACAGATGGAATGAAGATTTAACTGTAATGAAGCTATAAATGCTCTAGAAGAAAATATGAGTGTATTACTTTTATAATCTTAAAGTGGGGAAAAAAACAACCTTTGTTTTGACCTGAAACCCTAAAGCCCTAAAGGGAAAATAAAATTAATGGGATAATATAAAATTTTCATATGGCAAAAAAATCCTTTCATAAACAAAGTAAAAGGACAATAAAAAGAAAACATATCTGTAAAATATATGACAAAATATTAATTTCATTTTCCAAAGACTTCTTACAAAAAAAAAAAAAAGACCACCAACCCAAGTAGAGAAATGGACAAAGAATATGAACAAGTTGTTCTTAAAAAAGAAAAGAAACGAAATACAAGTGACCAATAAACACATAAACATATGCTCACATCCCAAAGGAAAATAAGAGATGCCATTTTTCACCTTTCAGACTGGCAAAGATAGAAGAGATTACTACGTGCTGACAAGTGTGTAGTGAAATGAGAACTGCCAGATACTGCTGGTGGCTGAGTAAACTGGCACAGCATTTGTGGAGAGGGATAGGGCCGTCATTGTGAAAATTTAGAATCCTGGTGATGATAATAACTCCCATTGACCAAGCACTCCCTCTGGGGAAAAGATCAAGCTGTCTTTTATGACCCAACCTCAGACGTCATACACCCTCCTTTTCATACCATCCCACTGGTTTCACGGCCCTGTTCATTGTGACAGGTCTAAAGTGTGACACCAGGAAGTGAGGATCACCTGGGCCATCATGGAGGCTGGCTACCATGGTTTCTAATTTCAAAGGGGACATTTTGGTATCAAATACTACATTGAACACACTATCTTATTATTTACTTTGTAGATGAGGAAATGGAGGCTGAGAGAGACTTACACATGGTGCCCAGGGTCACTTGTCTAGTGTCAGAGCCAGAATGTGAACCAGTCCCATTAGGCTAGATCCGTGGTCGGCAAACTGCGGCTCGCGAGCCACATGCGGCTCTTTGGCCCCTTGAGTGTGGCTCTTCCACAAAATACCACGGCCTGGGCGAGTCTATTTTGAAGAGGTGGCATTAGAAGAAGTTTAAGTTTAAAAAATTTGGCTCTCAAAAGAAATTTCAATCGTTGTACTCTTGATATTTGGCTCTGTTGACTAATGAGTTTGCCGACCACTGGGCTAGATTATTTCTAAGCTCTTGGCTCGACCTCCTTACTGGTCTCCCCACTGCCACTCTTGCTTCCTTATAATCTCACTCCTCTGATCTAAAAACATAATTCAGATTGCATCATTTCCTTACTCTTAGAATAAAATCCACACACCTCACAGTGGTGTACAAGGCTCTGGGTGCTTGGCCCTGCATGCCTTCTCACTCTCATCTCCTCCCCTCCCATGGCCCACTCTGCTGTAGCCACATTGGTCATCTTTCTATTCCTCAAACATTTTAAGCCCCTTCTCACCTCAGAGCCTTTGCACCAGCTGTTCCCTCTGCCTGAAAGACTGTGCCCCACGTCTTCACCCAGCTGTCAACTTCCGCCATCCCAGGGTCAGGGCACTTGTTGGCTTTCTCCTAGGAGGGGCCTTTCCTGACCATTCAGCACAGAGCCCACACTTGTCTCCCTCCTCAACCCCCGTCTCCACTCCACCCCTCCTGTCTCTCCTTCACACTGTCTCCACCTCAATCCTTATGTCCAGGATCCAACCAAGATTCAAACTTTGCATTTAGGTGCTATATCTCTTTAGTCTCATGATTTAGAACAGTCAAGTTAATAACAGTGGATCTTTTGAAGAGTTCAGGACAGATCCAGGTAAGCATTTTTGGGGAGAACACAACATATGTGATGCTGTATCCTCTTATTGCATCCCTTCAGGAGGCGAGCACATTGCATCAGGTGACCCCACTTTCCTGTGTTTGATTGCTTAGTTGGGGCATGTCTGGCAGATCTTTCCATTGTGCAGGTACATGTTTCCTTCTGTCATTAATAAGTAGTTTGTTGGATAAATGTGTTTTTAAAATATATATTTTTATTGATTTCAGAGAGAGGAAGGGAGAGGGAGAGAGAGATAGAAACATCAATGATGAGAGAGAACCATTGATCGGCTACCGCATGCACACCCCCTCCTGGGGATCAAGCCCTAAACCCAGGCATGTGCCCTGACCCAGAATTGAACCTTGACCTCCTGGTTCATGGGTGGACGCTCAACCACTGAGCCACACTGGCTGGGCATAAATGGGTTTTAATGCTTTGAGATGCTTAAACAGCATCTGCTCTGGTCACATTAAGATTCCCAGTAATAACAACCCCCTGGTTTCATGGCTAGGTCCCCACTGTGGCGCAGGCCCATTTCATATAGGAAACTGTAAGGAAGGGTTGCTGCTAAGAAACACCGTAGAGCAAATGCCCCACCAGCTGTTCCTTTACAAAGTGCCCACCATTTGCAGAGCCTGGAGGAGACATGAAGGCAGTTCTGCCCCAGAGGCAGGAGGGAACCTCCTCCTCTGCCGTGGCCTCCCAGCCGACTGGGACACATCATTGGGGGAACCAGTGGTCAGAAAACTAGGTCATGCCATTCCTTGTTAGGACCCATGCTGTGGCCACTTTAAGGGTGGAGGGAGTTGTCCAGAGGCACGAGGACGCTGCAAACAAACTACACAAGGTTACTCAAGGAGTGGCAGCTCCTGCAGCTTTCCGCAGGCTTCAGCGCACATAAACCTGCCGATTCCTGGTGCCGCCAAATAGCCAGGCTACCCCAGGGCTCCTCACTGCTTTCTGTGGGTCGAGCGGGGCTGGGCTGTTTTATCTCAGGGATGGTAAATGAGTTCACATTTCATGCTTAGAGAAAATCACTGCTCTGCCCTCCTGGGCAGTACTATCTCTCTTTTATTAGTCAGAGAAGAAGTGGGTTATCTGGGTTCAATTCCACCTTTGAACTTCAGTTGGATTTGGCTTTATATTTCAAGCCCAGACGTCCACCACCACTGTGAAATAGTGACTCTGGCCAGGAGAAGTCAAAGGTCTCTAGGAATGTGGTGGGAAGAGATGGGGAGCCCTGGGCCTGACTCACCTCATTTTCAGAGTGAAGAAGGACCGCCTCGGTATTGGAAATGTTCACATTTCCCTGGGTGAACTGAGTTGTGGCCACTCATTCTAAAAATCATTACTGGTCACCAACCTGTGTGGCCCGTTCAGGTAATGAAGTCTCCAAACTGTCCCCCACCACAGAGGAGGCGAAGTAAAAATCTCACAGGGAAACCGGAGAGAGTGTTTTTGTTTGAACACACATTTGATTTCAGGGATAAAAGGTGCTGATGAGTAACATGTGAGTTGTATATCGACAGCATGTGCGGAAGTAAGTCTGTGTGCCTTAATTTGATGTGTTGTCATCCTTTCATTTTTCTAATGGGTGAATAGATTGAGCACTGAACCTGTGGTGTTGTACTTCCAGCTCTAACCTATAGAGGGAGCCTTGTTTACCTCGGATGGTTCACAATGCAAAGCTTTCAGTGGAAGAAAGAAAAAGGCTTTTTACAAAAAAAAAAAAAAGTTGGAAGGTTAAAGGCAGTCTGTTTCAAAATTGCGAACAGTCGCGGTGGCTGTCTCGCTTTCTCTTCTCTGTTGTTTCCACCGTGAATGAGTTGTAGCGCACAGTCAGTAGAAATTGTCCTTCCTTTTCGGATGCGGCCAGAGGAATCAGGAGGTGGGGTCGTTATCGGTTTTTGTTTTGGTGTTTGGCCATTTCCTCACAGAATTCCACGAGAGCAGCACTCCACCCCTGTTAAAGCACAAGATTTTGTCCGAAGACTGGTCTGATGTAAAGGAGGATGTGAATTTGGGGAGGTGGGCATCTGCCCGTGACCCATCTTCTCTGTGGGCTCTAATTCTGCTGTTTGGGGACGAGCGTGTTGCTTCAGGCTGAATCCTGAGGTAGCTCGGAGATGCAGCCCCCACACACACACACACCGCACCCCCGCGACGCCCCAAACCGCCTTCCCCAGCACCCTAGGCTGGTGAGGTCTGTCTGCGCGGAGGACAGCGTCTCGGACGCGCGTGGGTCTTCCCCCTCCGGCGATGCTACGTCTCCCTGTGCAGTGCGCGCCCAGGTCTGGGATGGAGCTGCATTCTTGATATTATCCTATTACTTTACAACTGTAGCCGGCTAGCGCTCTGTGAGGAGCCTGCCTGCACGGTGTGGTCTGGAGGAGCACAATGCCCGATGGGAGGGAGCCGGGGCGAGCCGGTGGTGGGCGCTCGGGATAGCTGAAATGTTTGGGTCGGACAGGTGAGCCCAGCCTGGACTCCTAGGCACCTGCCTGGAGGAAGGAGGGGCGCAGGGGTGGGTGTAAAATAAGTGGTGGGGAAGAGACAAAGGAAGAGTGAAGAGGCGAGGTGGTGCGGAATGGAGAGAGGGGGAGGGGAGTGGGCAGCGCGCCGAGGAGCCTGAGCTTGAACTTGATCAAGGGGGGGCCCTGAGGTGGGGATGGGGGCCCGGGAGAGAGCCAGCCATGTGCCTGGCTCTCCCAGACCTAGGTCTTGCCACCACCGCCCGGGGGCCCAGCCCCCGGCCCAGCATCTCCGCCCAGCGAGGACCCGCATCCCCCAGGAGGAGACGCGCAGGGGTCGAGGTCCTACCCGAAGGCCCCGGGAGTTCCTAAAGATGCCCGAGTCACTTTCTTTGGGCCAAGTCTCTCCTCTCCGGGCCTGAACGCGGAGAGCCGCTGTGTGCCCTCCAACCCTCAGCCGAGACCCAAAGACTGCGGCCTCCGGGAGCGAGGGGAGGGCACAGACCCCACTGCCTTCCTTTTCGGGCTCAGCACCCCCCTCCCCCCAGCTAGGCTCTCCCTCGAAGCGCTTCCCCCTTAAGAGTGCTCTCCCACAGAAGCGCATGGCGGTGCGTCCAGTGCGCCCTCTTCCCTCCCCCGCTACCTGGCCCAGCACCCACTTCTTCCTCCTCCTTTCCCCCCCGCCCGCCTCTCCCTCCTTTCTCCTCTCGCTGGGTGCCTCCTTTTCCTCTCCCCCTCCCCCCGTGCCCACTACTCCCTCTAGCCCGCCCTCCACCTCCTCTTCCTGCTGCTCCTCCTACTCCCCTAGCGTGCGCCCTCCCTGCGCTCCCCTCCCCCGGCCCCCGCCCCGTGCCGGGTCCCGCCCCCCTCCCCCGCCTCCCCGTGCCCGGTGCCCCCCTCCCCCTTCCACCCTCTTGGCCACGGCGCCGCCGCCGCTGCCGCCGCCGCTTGCCTGGGCCCTCCCCCTGGCCACCCCCGCCCCCGGGCCGGGCAGTGACGCGCCGCGGCGGTGCCAGCCCCTCTCCCCGGGCGGCCGCGGCGGCAGCACCAGCAGCAGCAGCAGCACCAGCAGCAGCTGGAGCCGTGGGGCTGTCACCGCCGCTCACTCGCGGAGCCCGACCGCCAGTCTCCGCCTCGCCTCGCCTCCCGCCCAGGTACGGAGTACGGCCCGGATCCCCGAGATCCGGCAGTTTCTGGGCCCCGGGCCGCCGCCCCCCTCCTCCCGCCTCTGCCGCCGGCCGTTGAGCTGCGGTTAGGGGGCGGGGGGCTTGGGGGTTCCGGGGAGGGGGGCGCGGGGGAGCTTCCTGCGCCAGGGCAGAGGAGGGGGGCTCAGGGAAGCGGCTGCGCCCTGGGCGGAGTGGGCTGGGGCGGGGGGCGGGTGAGAGTGACCGAGTGATGGGGGCCGTGCAGGCTGCACTCTGGGGGCTGCGAGGTGCCCGAGAGGTGTGCCCAGCCCGGAGCGCCGGGGGCGCACTTCTCTCCCGGGCCGCGCGCGCCGCCGGTCCTGGGGGGCGGTGATTGTGTGCGCCGCGCCGCGGTATTGTGCGGCGGCCACACCGTTTGCAGCGAGCTGGGCTCCGCGTCCCGGGCACGAAGGCGTTCTCAGGCGGTGGGGTGGGGGCCGGGCTCCGGTTGCCGCCGCCGCGGCGAGAAGGGAAGTGGACTGTGTTTAGGGATGTGAGGACGGGAAGCGCCGAGTGGCAGGGAGGGGTTCCCCGCCGGGGCGCGGGGAGTTGAGTCGAGGTTTGCAGAGTTGAGCCCACTTCGGCAGGCCCCTGTCCCCGCTCGGGGCGAGCGGACCGGCGCTCCTCTCAGGTGTACGTGGGAGCGGAAGCGGGGGGCGTCGGCCACCCCTAATGAAGGGGCAGCTCCTTCATGAAGGGTGCACATGGGTCGGGGCAGCTGTCCGGAGTGAGGGCGCGCGTCCGGATTAAGTTAGATTTACACCGCGCTGGGCGCTGGGCGCTGGGCACCTAGTCCTCCAGGGCCCGACACTTTGATGGGGGGCGGGGGAGGGGAGTGCCATTCGCTTTTTTATTCCAGCCGTTCGGGGGCCCAAGTGACCCCCCCTGCTCCCACCTGGAGCTGCGTTTGCCTGAGTCTGGTCGCCCCTCCCGGGCGGCGCTTCCTGAGGGAAGTTCTCATTAAGCCTCGCTAATTAGCATTATTCCTGGAGAAAGGTTAAGGTTAGACTGTCCTTTCCCTTCTCGGGAGGCCTACCCCCCTCCTCATTCCCCTCTCTCTCCTTCCTCCCCAAGAACACAAAAGCAAAAAAGAAAGTGTGAAGAGGCGGAGATCAATGGAGAAGCCACAAACCCATTAATTCAAATGGAATCCCCCCCCCCCCTCTAAAAACATTGATTTTTCTTTCTGTCTGCTCTGAGGGGAGATTAATAACCTCCTGATTTCACCTGAAATGGTGTTTGGACTCTGTGATTTCCTCCTCTTTCTGAGAAGGATTGTGGCTTGAAATAGATTCTCCCTTGAGATAAAGCCCTACTTATCCCAGAATCAGCTGGAAACCCCAGCCTGGGCCCCACCAGGTGGGGCTTGTGACAGGGAGCAAGGGGGGGGGGCGGGGCGGGGGGCCTCTCACAACTCTGGGAGAGCCATCTGTGGATGGGACCAGGGGCCCCATCTTGCCCCTGCTTCTGGGCTGTAGGCTGTGGGGGTAAAGGCCTATTTATGACCCAGGCCCCAGTGGTAGTTTAACCCCCAGGTAGTAAATTACCCCGTCATTGGAAAACCATTAGGGCCTAAATGTGTCCTTGAGTAATATCAAGCTCCTGTCTAATCCCAGCTCAAGCTGGGCTTGTTTTGTAGAGTAGGGTTTTCAGACAGCACCTCTCCCCACACCCACTGCACCCAGGCCGGGTGATGCCCATTTAGCACCTTCCTGCTTCTGCAGCTGGGAGTAGAGCACCCTGGACTTCTCCCAGCCGGGAGGGCTGACTTTGGGGAACTTAGCCGGGCTGGGCCACCCTGGGGCTATGTGGAGCTGGCCTGCCCCTGAGTTGCTCAAGAACTTTTTTGTCCTGTCTGGGCCCTTTTCTTGGAAAGAAACTCCTAAAGGGCATTGTGTCAGAGTGGTTCCTCTCCAGCCCTCCTTTTGGCTGGAAGAACCTTGTCTGCTAAAGCCCACCTCTCCAGCCTCTATTTAAAGAGACCCCTGTTAATGGCAGGGCCTGGGGTATCAATGAGGCCCTCGTGGTGAGGAGTGCTGGGAAAACAGCCAGTTGCCTTTGCTTGGGGAACAAAAGCCCGTTTTACACTCTATACACTAGTAGGAAGGTGTTGCAAATGCTCATGCCCGCATCCAGGCGTCCATGACAGCAAGAACAACAGAGCATTCCCCTGTATGTATGAATATGTTTCTGGCAGACCCTGTGTGTGTGTGAGAGAGAGAACACACCTAAAACGTGGTGGGTGATTGGCTATGTCTCAGCTCTCCCCACTTCACATTTCCCAGAAGAGCTTGTGCTTTTAAGCAGAGGAGTATGTTAGCAGGAAGGAGTGGAATTGTGCAGGGTGTGTCCCTGGGAGGCTGGCTTCCTCCCGGGGTGGCCATATGGGCTTGGAGTGTAGCATGAAGCAACAGTCTTGGGACCCCACGGCTCCCAGGAGTGGTGGGTGACTCAGACCACCCTACGAGTTCATTTGTGCAGTCACTTCAGAACAGGGATTTGAATCCTGGTTGCTTTAGATCCTGATGGGAGTGGGGGTTCGGCTTCCATTCGTAAGCCATCTGATGAACTGAAGTGGTTAAGTTGGGGTCAAATGTGGTTCAGTACCTTCTTGGCATGCTCAGAAGGCTGTGTGTGTAATGCTCGCTGACATGGAGACAAGGGAAGAATTGCCTCGTATTGAAAAATTTCCAGGGCTTGGAAGGGCCTGCAGGTGTTGCAGAAGGAGGTGCTCACCTCCTACCCCTTGGTGCCCGCCTGCTTGGGTGGAGCTGGTGCTGGGGCACTGCCCGACTCTGGTGGTCTTTTGGCAGGAGCTTCAGCCTCTCCACAGACCGGAAGCTGGACAGAGGGGTCTGTTTCCTGCCAAGCCCACCAACACCCCCTGCACATCCCTACCCGTCCTCTGAAATACATACCCAAGGCTCCTGGTCAGGGCTTGTGGCTTACAATTGCACTAAATTCTCAGCAAATCCTCCTCCTTTTCTTTCTCAAAGCAAGTGGTAGAGATAGAGTTACAGCTCTGGGGAGAGGCCTGGAAAATGTTGTGTGCGGCACGCCCCAGGATCCCTGTCCTGAAGGATGCAAATGGCTCAGCTTCAGAGGCTCCAGGAACCCAGTTCCCGGGAAATTGACCCCAGTTGTAAAATAATCATGTTACTGATAGCACCTGCCCATAGTGACACACCACGGACACGGGCGTGTTTCCACCATTTCCCCGCTGCGCTCCCGTTTTCTCCTCCTCCCGGGCTGGGCAGTGGTTGGTGCTAGTTTGCTTGCAGAGGAGGAAGAGCCTCAGAGCCTGGGCAGAGAGAAACTGAACCTGCCCGTGAATTTTGGACTGCAGATAAGAGCAGCGAGGGTTTGGGCGCCTCTCCTTCTGCCCAGATTTGGGTGTGTCCCAGGGACTGGCTGGGTGCTGTCTGCCTGCCCCCTCCCATCTGAGTTCCCTTTTCACAAGGGCAGTTGGCTCTGTCCCTCTGTGAACCACGATGGCTTAGGCCCTTTGGTGCCAAATAAATGATGGACTTTACCAGCATGTGGGCGAGGCTGCAGGCTTCAGGGTGTCTGAGGTCAGAGGTAAGAAGAGTCAGGGGCAGCTTTCCAGCCAGCCACATGGAATCTGAAGAGAGGGGGCCCCGAAGTAATGGATTGTACTCACTTATTTTCTAATGCAAGTGTCATTAGAGTTTGTTTACAGAGAGAAATTAGTAGACCAAATTCCCTTGAAATTCCAGGAGGGGAAAGCAAGAAGTATCTGGCTATGACTTAAGACTTCTGGGCGAGTAGGGGGAGCACTCGAGGTCTGGGCACAGGCCTGGGGCCCTACCACTGGCACACCTGTGTACCGGCCTCCCACAGACGCCTCTGGACTTGGGGGTGTATTTTGCCCCTCTGCACAGTTGTCGATGGGCTCTGAAATGTGTGTGCTGGTAATTGCATGTGTAATTAGCTTGCTGCTGGAGCTTTGGCTCAGTGTAAGTGGGTGAAGTTACAGTCTACCCTCTGCAGCTGGGGGCTCTGTTGTAGCAGGTGAGTTGCAAAGGGGTCTTGGGAAGGCTTCTCTCCGAGGTCAGTCCTGCAAGTGAAGGTGTGGAAACTAAGTTTGATTGGGACTTGCTTCCCCCCGCCCCCCACCCCCCGCCCCAAGTTAGGTTTAATGGACTTGATTGCTCACTTTAAAATATTGCTGTAGCAGCAAGTGTCAAAATCTTATATAGAACCATCACTCACTTAATAGGGACTCATGTAGCAAAACCCGGGGGCCATGGGGAAACTTGCTGGGGAGAGTATGATGGTCAGTAGATAACTGTGGAGGGGATTTCACAGCCCCCCCCCTCTCTCTGCACTTACAAGTGGGTCAGAATTTCTTGCTGGTCTCTTTCCCTAGATAGCAAGGTCCTGGAGGAAAGGAACCCTGCCTTAGTCATCATGTCCCTAGCACAACACCAGCACATAGTATATGCTCAATAAATGTGTGTCAACTTTGGAGAGAGAGTAAATATAGCTTAGTCTCCCGTGAGTTCCTTTTGGATCGCATCTTGAGACACATTGTTAAGGAATCTGGTTTTGTTTTGTGTGTTTTTATTGAAGGGAGGAAGTGTGGTGAGGCAGCCTCTTGGTGTGGTGGCACTGTGGTGTGGGCTCTGGGCAGACTGTCTGGCTTCAGATCCCAGCTCCGCCACTACGTAGGGTGCCCTTGAGCAGGTTCCACATCTGGAGATAGGCCTGGGTGCCTGCTTTATGGAGGGGGGCTGTTGCAAGGAAAGCTCATAAGACCCTTGCCCTGAAACCCCTGTGTGTGGACACTGGCTGCAGCCTTCATTACCAGGTGATGGCAATGTCAGTGTAAAAGTTAGCCCATTTCTTCCCAATTTGGGCCATCAGAGCAGGGGGGGATGAAGGGGGATCATTTTGGTGATCTGAGCTTAGGCTTTGCTGTAGGAAGGAGACCCTGCCAGCCAGGGTCCGGGTTTCCTATGGTCTCCACTCAAGAACTGTATGCAGTGGGACCGAGTCCTTAATTGTCAAACTAATGCCACATTGCCATTAAATGCCAGTATCATGCCAGGCAATTCAGCCAATTCAGTACTGGTAAGTCTCCCTTGCTTTGCAGGAGGGTCTAGGGAGCATACTGCCTGGTCCCCACTCTTTGTTGTTATTTGGTTTGGTTTGGTTTGGTTTGATCTCTTGAAAGGGCTTAACGTTTTTCTGGGGAAGACAGGGCAGAGCCCCACCGTGTGTTGACATGCTACAGCTGGGGGAGGGGGGTGCCTGACTGACTGACTGACGGGGCTAATGGTACAGGCAGACAGGTTGTGTAAGAGAGGGACGGTGGAGACTTAGCTGGAGTTGATGGAGAAGGCGATGTGTTTGGAATTTGGGTCATGGGGCACCACAGTGGCATGGGCATTTCAGGTGAGACGGACAGTTGAGCAGAGGCAAGGAGAGTGTGTCTGGGCCTTCAGGATTGTACACATCTGAAGCTCATGACCTTGGGCGAGTGCCTTAACCCCTTGGAGCCTCAGTTTTCTTATCTGTAGAATGGGGCTGGTAACGGTACCTACCTGGTGGGCCTATGGTAAGGGTGAAATGAGGTGACCCAAGGGAGCCCTTGCCACCTGATAAACTTCGACTTCTGCTACTGTTTTAAACTTGACCAAGTGGCGCAAGAATGTGGGAGCCGTCGGTGCTGCACCTAGTGGGTCTCGCCTTTTCCTGCTTCTCGGTGAGAACGCTGTGTGTTTAGTGGAACACTCTGCAAGCCTTTCTCTGAGCTGGAGACAGCCCTGCCCAAGGTTCTGTGCATCTTGGGAGGGGACACTCCTGTGTGGCTCCTCCTCAAATGCACCAGCCCGTGCCGTGGCCTGGAATGCTCCTGGGTAGGCTGCCCCACGGCCACCTTCCTCCCTTCCTGCAGGCCTCTGCCTTTGTTCCCTGACAGCGGGGTCCTCCCTGGCCGCACAGGCACAGGCCTGCAGGCCCCTCTCCCCTCTTACTCAGCTTTATTCTGCTTTGTACCCCTCATCACCACCGACATCATGTGTTTTTCCTACTGGTTGTCCACCTCCCCATCTGGGCAGAGTGCACAGGAGGACCAGCTGTCCTATCCACAGCAGAATTTCCCAGCACCTGGAAAGGTGCTTGGTTCATAGTAGGTGTCCAGTAAATACTGTTGAATGAACGGATGGGGCATTTTGAGTAGATGGTGCTTCCAGATGTTAATAGAATACTCAGTCTTTTCAACTCAGTGAGTGTTTCCACCATCAGAGTCAGGAGAGGGCCTTCCTACTTCAACCAGGACCTCAGTTCATACCCTGACCACAGTGTCCCTTGGGTAGCCAGGGGCCCAAGCGAGGATGTCCCCGGTCCTGACTCCAAGTGCCTGGATGGACTCGGTACCTCTAAGGGTCTGCTCCCCCACCTCACAGCCTCGCTCTCAGGTTCTACCCAGTTAGCATCGGGGAGAGTTTTGTTGGCCCTCTGGACCCTTTGTGCAGAGAGAGCTTTTTGAATGGGTGTGTATCCCTCCGGGTGTGAGAACCCTGTCTGAGCGAGTGTACGTGAGCGTGTTTTCACCCAGGGAAGAGTGTGGGTGGATGTGCCTGTGGGAGGGAGGCAGAGTAAGTGCATGTTGGGGGGTGGGGGGAGAGGGGGTGAAGACACATGGTCTCCAACCTCTGAGGCTCTGAGTGTGCTGTGTGGTGACCCCGGAGCTGGGCAGAGCTGGTGTCCTGGCCCAACTTGAGTCCTCTGGATTCAGCTACGGAGGGTACACACTCTTGCTGCACAGAAGCCGTAAATTCCAGGAAACTCCCTGCTAGCCCTGCGGAGTGGGGGAGGGAGTGGAGGCCGAGGCAGGCTGGTTCCCTAGCACTTGGAGAACAGATGTGTCTGCCTCAGGGATAGCAGCAGAAGAAAGTTCAAACTAAAGTGTGTTTGCTCACTGTAAAAGAGATGTCTGAGAGGAGGCCCTGGAGGGGAGCCTTGGTGTGGGGGTGCTCTGCCAGACGTCCTTCCTGGGGGCCCACAGAGACCATTGTATCTTGCCGGAGGGGCAGGGGAGTGGGCAGTCAGAAATCAGGGGTGTGGGAGTTGCTGGGTCATCTTTCTGAGATTTACAGCCAGCTCCCAAACGCAGTTGCTTGCTGCTCCTGAAAGAGGCTGGGCCAGAGGAGGTGGGGTCCCTTCCCACTGGAGGGCTGGATTGAAGGGGCCCCGCCCCAGGGGTTCCCGGATGACTGGCCAAGTGCTCACTGAAGCCAGTGAGGGGAGAGGAGGCAGGCGTGGTCCTCTCTAGCAGGCCCTCCTCTCTAGCAGGCCCTCCGGCTGTTTGGAAGGCCCTAGCAGTCCCCTAGGCCCTTGAGCCGAACCCCCTTTGCGGTCTGATCTGAACCCTTGCCTGCCCCACCCCCTTCCTTCTCTCCACTTCTGGGGCTGGCCTTTTCAGCGCTGGAAGCTGCCCAAGAGCATATCTTTGAAGCACAGCAAAGGTTAGGAAGAAGGAAGACAGAAATGTCCTCTGGGCTGGGGGAGTGGGAGAAAGGAATTCCATGCATGCTCCATGGGAGTCAGGGTGGGAGGCCGGGTGGGACGGTTGGCTTGGCCTGGGAGGTGCCCAGCATGTCCTGCTGCCCACTTCTGGCTGCTGGGCCCTGTTCACAGGGAGCCCTCTTCCCCAGGCTGTGGGTAGGGAGTGGGGAGCTGTGGCCTTTGTTTACAGTGCTTGTTTCAACCTTGGCTCACAAGGGTAAGAGCCAGGCCCTGCCATCCGCCCCTACAGGATGCGAGACCTCGTAATTGTCTTCAATTACAGAGCTCCGGCCCTCAGCCCTGGCTTCCGACAGGAACCAGAGCCCGAGCCACTTCCACGGGGGCTCCCAGCCCCCTCTGCAAGGTTTGGAGGCTCTCGTGGTCTCCAGAGCACTTGCAAATGCCCGCGGGCCCTGGGGTTCACTCACAGGGCTGCCGAGGGGCTGCTGAGAGCCCATCCCTGTTGAACACCCACCTTCTTTGTCCCTGATCAGGATGAAACTTCTGTGAGCAGTGAAGATTTTGATATGAACGACTCCACATGGATGTCAGCTGACCCACACCTGGCCTCCAGCCTGAGTCCCAGCCAGGACGAGAGGATGCGGAGCCCACAGAACCTCCACAGCCAAGAGGACGGTGAGTGTCTCTTGGTGGCTGGTGGGGGAGAGGCCGTGCAGGACAACAGGGCCCTAGGGATCTGGGCCAGGACCTCGGGGGGTGGCCCAGGCTTACAGGTGCCCCCACAGTGTCCTCCGCATCTCCGTGGGCCCCACTGTCCAGCTCCTGGTTCCAGGGAGACCACGTCATTCCTCCCAAAGATAAAGGAATGGCTCTCGGGGACTGGTCGCCTGACGGGCATCGTGCTGGCTTGTTTGTCCTGACGCTCAGGAGCTGATGTGATTTCTAAGTTATAACGATTCAGGTCTGGGAAGGTTAACAGTGTGCTTGACCCGGAACAGTTCATTTGTGCAGCAGTGAAAGCAAGCGCCGGGCTCCTGCCGCTCTGCGGGAAGGCTGTAGGGACAGGGTCCCTGCCTGTCACCTGGCGACGGAGCGGGCAGTGCACTTGTCCGCGTGCCCCCAGGCCCTTGGGATGAGATGTGGCCCGAGCCGAGGAGCTGTCTGGACTCTTCCCTACCCTGGTCCTGCTGCCTCCAGGGCCTTCCAGGCACCGCCTCCAGCCTCCCTGAGAGCAGAGACTTCCTCTTTGGGGTGGGAGAGTTGGGCTCAGAAGTCCTGCCCAGAGGTCTACTGCAGTGCCCCCTCGTGGCGGCCCCGGGGTGCTGGGCACGGGCTCCAGTGCCTGCCTCAGGTGCAGTTGTTGGCCTCAGGTGGCACCTATGGTCAGTGTCCTGGCTGGGTTCTGTTTTCTGGGGAGGAGGTGACTGGGGGTAGGGGATGAGCCACGCCAGGCCTCAGAGAACTGGGGTGTAGAGCTGGCAATTAGGAGGGGTCGAAGGTCGGGGCCTGGAATGTGAGAGGGAGGTGCAGGGTTAAAAAGGGGTGTAATGTTAACTCTGTGAAACGGGTTAGCCTTAAAGAGTAAATAAGGGGTAGGAGCCTTGCAGTTTGGGTCAAAGTTCATCTCCATGGCAGAACCGCTCGCCTCTGACTGCTTTCGCAGACCTGAATCCGGCTTTGTCTGGGAGGAGCCTCAGCCTGGAGGCAGCTGGGGTGGCTGGGCCAGGGCCTGGGGAGCTCAGGAGGTGGCTCTTTGAGAATAGGGTGCAAGGCTGCTGGGAAAGAAAAGGCTTTTGTGCCCCGCTACCGCGTGAGGTCAGCACGACCCCTTGTGCTTCAAGCCTCCAGGCCAGTACCACCTTCTGGCTTTCCCAGCAGGTGGGGGCCTGGGCGGAGGCCGCCACATGCTGCTGGGGCGCTGAGGCTGGGAAGTGCCCAACAGCTGCCCTCCCTCCTCATCTGAGGTGATTGAGAGCCACCACGGCGACACCAAGGGCCCCTACAACAAAGCTCAGCCACGGGTGTCAGTTATATTTTCCCAAGGAGGATCCAGAACATGTTTTTTTAAAGAAGGAGAGTATTTTATTTTGTTTTTTATATTTTTATTGATTTCAGAGAGGAAGGGAGAAGGTGAGAGATAGAAACATTAATGATGAGAGAGAATCATTGATTGGCTGCCTCCTGCACGCCCCCCACTGGGGATTGAGCCTGCAACCCAGGCGTGTGCCCTTGACCAGTAGCAAACCCGGGACCCTTCAGTCCGCAGGCTGACACTTTATCCACCGAGCCAAACCAGCTAGGGCCAGAACATTTTTTTTTTTTTTTAACTCAGAGTAGTAGGACTGAATGGGGCCCCAGCTGATTCTCAGACAAGTCTTGTGGTATTGTTCCCCACAATCACCCTTGGAGGTCTGACCTCAGTTTGAGACAGTTCCAGGAAGATTTGGTGATTTGGGGGGGGTCTCCAGGATCAGGTGGCAGAAGGGAGTGTTTCTGTGGTGGTCACGGGACTTCTTCAGCATCATTGGCCCGCTGCCCAGAGGCGGCCGATCGTGAAGATGAAGCGGAGAGAAGCAAAGAGGCTGGTAGGGTCAGCATGTCCTGCATCTGGTCCCACAGGAGCCTTGTGGGGAGCCCAACCTGGGTGTGGTCACTGATATTCCCCTCACCCCGCCCCTGCCATTCAGGTCCCTCCTGGCCTGGGTGCTGGGGCTGAGGCAGGCTGGCCTGCTGACAGAACATGGGTGTTTATCAGGGCGGGCAGCCAGAGCTGGAGACAGGGAGGATGGTGTTGACCATGATACCATCAATTTAATTATTTAATCAGAGGCTGTGTCTGGAGGCTGTGGGCTGATGTGCTGGCCAGAGGCCAAGCTAGGCCCAGTGCAGGGGGTCGCAGGCCTTGAGAATGCCCAGCCTGCTGGCCCTTCTGGTCCCAGATCTGTTGGTGACTGCCATGTCAGACCAAAGCAGTGGGCTCCCAAAGGGTTTTGGCTGACACAGCCCCAGCCTGGAGTCCTCGTCCAGCCCTCCAGCCCCCACATGGCATGCAGCCAGCTTCCTTCTCTGAAGGTACAGAGGGCAGACACAGCCTGAGCTCCCGCTCCTGTCAGTGAGTCAATGGGAGACCATCGGGGCTGCAGGGTGTTCTCATGTCCCCTCTTGTTAATGAAGGTGGGGACAGGCCAAGCAGGAGCTCTAGTTGGCGCTGCACGCCACACCCAGCCACAGCCCCCACGGTCTCCACTCCCTGCTCATATGCCTTCATCCAGCAGCTTCCCCAGGCCCACTGACCATCTCTAACCCTCGGAAGTGGCAAGCTTCTGGGTCACATGTCTCCAGAAGCTTCCTATGCAGTGGCCACCGTGAGCTCTGAGATGTGGACCATGTCAGTGTTGCTCTCTGCTCTGTCCCAGTGACTGGAGCTGCATGCCAGGCACATTGGAGGGGCCTGCTGAATGCTCGCGGTCTGAATGAATAGAGGAACTACTTTTCTGAGACCGACCGGAGAGGGTATAGGTGTCTGCCCCTTGTTGGGGACAAGTTGGGTTTTTCCTCCTCCTCCTCCTCCTCCTCCTCCTCCTCCTCCTCCTCCTCCTCCTCCTCCTCCTCCTCCTCCCTTTTCAAGTTTTAACAAAGGCAGATGAAGGCAGGGCAGATCCCAGGGCTGAGACCAGGAATGAGTGATACACAGGCCAGCTCCCCCCACCCCCCAGCTTTTCTCGAGGTTTACCCGCCAGTGGGAGTGTGCTTGCAGTGAAATGAGCTTATTTTTCTTCGCCGAGCCCTCCATTGCCTGCAAGGCTTTTCCTCACGGATCTCTCTGGCCCGTTCCCAGCTCCCTGAAATCACAGCACTTGGCCGGAGCACCCCTCGCAAGGCACTTCCTCACGGGCTGTGGCGGCCGTGGTGAGCACATCACCCTGGTCTCCTGTCAGGAGAGGAAGCAGGATCAGGGAGCGGATTTGGGCAATCTGGCCTGAGGCAGGAGGTGCGGAGGCTGCCCTCTCCTCTTTGGCAGGTGTCAAGGCCATGTGCAAGGTTCTGGGGACCAGGTCTCGGTAAACAGTTGTTCCTCTGTTCCCCAGAAATGGGCACGGGAGCCTGGGAAGCAGAGCACACACACCCAGAGCATGGCCTTTTCAGGGGCCCAGAGGGACCCCTCCTGAGCTGCTCACACACAGCCCAGTCCCCTCCAGACCACCGCTAAACCTGCTGAGGCTTTGGGCTTTCTTTTGAGTCCGTACAGCACTCTGGTCTCGTCACAGGTGCCTGGAAAAGCACTCTGGCCCAGGGGCTGCTTTTTGGGGTTGGAGAGAGGATGCCTGGGAGAAATCAGCTGTGGAGACTTTGCCCAGAGATACTGTGGTCTGGTGCTGACTTGGGACTGAGCAGCATGTAAGTCTGTAATTCTGCTCTGTCAGTGGATTATCTTATGCCCAGACACTGAGAGCACCGGGCCTGGCCCAGAGCAGGCAGATCAAAATGCCTGTTGAATGAATGAGTAAATGAAAGAGTGAACAAAGGCAGGCACACAGGCCGGTGAGCCAGCAGGCCTCCTGACCATCAGGTCTGTGGCTAGGCCAGGGTCCCAACTCCAGCAGGCAGCGCCAGGCCAGGGCCCCCTCCTTCCATTTCCTCTTGATGTGCTTCACCAGGCCTCTTGCTCTGCCCCTTCCTGAACGGAAAATGTGAGGCCCGGCCTTCAGAAGGGACACATGGGGGTGGGGAGCGGACATTACTCACCCCCCGGGCAGACAGGAAATCAGCACCAGGAGAACGGAGGGTCCTGCTTCCTTTTTCCTGCAGGGTCATCAGGAGTTGCCGGGCTGGGTGGTGTCCTGGGGCGTTCCAGGGCCTCTTGTTTGAGTCTCTCCGATGAGACGCTCCTCTAGCCTCGGGCCTCTGGGACCCACTGGGCCTCGGAGCTTCCTTCCCTCTGGGGATAGGGAGCCAGCCGACCCGAAGGCCTGGGCCTCCCCTCCCGCGCCCATTACCAGGCCGCGAGGCCTTTGGTTCTTTGAGGCTCCTCGTCAGTTCTGTCTGTGAAGAGCGAGCCTCTCCCATGACATGCAAACCATGGTGAGCCCACCCTGCCTGAAGGAGCCTGCCCTTTGGGCCATAAGCTTTCTGAGGGCAGAAGGGGCATCGCTGTAGAAATGTTATCTTATTTTTTTCCTTATTTCCAAAACATTACATTCAATGCAAAAAATTTAGAAAAAAATAGAGGAGAAAAAAAATGAAAATAAAAAATACCAATGTTTGGGGCATATTTTTCTTGATCTTTTCCGTGTGTATAATCAATCTCATTTTCTTCAAAAAGTGGGGAGGGGACCATGTAGTTGCAGCCATCTTTTTCCCCACCTCATGTCGTTTGCCTCTGCCCCTGTGACTGAAGTGGCATTTTTAAAGGTTGCTTGGTTAGTTCAGTGACTGGGAGCCCCGTCCTGTGCCCTCTGTGTGCTGGGTCCCAAGCTGGCGACAGGTGGGGACCCTGTGGGTCAGGGCTGTGACTGCTTTTCCTACAGAGAAGGAAGTAACCGGCCCTGCCCAGGTCTCTCTGACTCCAGAACCACTCATGGGGAAGGACATTTGAGTCTCCCTTTTGCTTCATTAAAAACAGTGCCTTGCCCTCGCTGGTTTGGCTCAGTGGGTAGAGCATCAGCCTTTGGACTGAAGGGTCCGGTTCGATTCCAGTCAAGGGCACATGCCTCAGTTACAGGCTTGATCCCAGCCCTGTTTGGGGTGCATGTGGGAGGTAACCAATCGATGTTTCTCTCTCACCGATATTTCTATCTCTCCCCTCTAAAAAGTCAAAACATATTTAAAAAAAAAAAAAATAGTGCCTCAGGGAGCATCCTCGGGACTAAGGCTTGAATCTCAAGAACAGCCGTCCCCCCCCCCACTCCTCCCGCCCCCCCTCCCCAAGGTGATCAACAAATGGCTGTTGAATAACCAGGGGCAGCGCCCGGGGCCCAGGGTCCGGAGGGGAGCAGCCGTGTTGGTGTGATGTTGAAGGCAGGTGCAGCGGGCCTGGGGCATGCCTGGGAAGCTCGGGCAGCATGTCAGGAGGAGGTTAGGAGGGAGGAAGATGCTGAAGGCCAAGATTGGGGCCCCCTGGGCCACATGTCTCCAGAAGCTTCCTCTGCAGGCAAGGGTGTGGCCTGCAAGAATGCTGGGAAGATGGAGAGAGGTGGGGTCACCTCTGTGGGCCTGGGGTCTGAACTGGACACGGCTCCCTGCAGGGGGGCCCCTGGACCTCTGCTGTGGACCTCCTGAGGGTGCCCTGGCCTGCCCTGCCCCTGCCTTGTCGTCTTAAAGCAAGTTGTGCACCCTCTGACCCCCGGCTTCTGCCTCTAGTTCGGCCTGGGCGACTATAACCATTAGTTCTGTGTGTCCTCAGAAGCTCCTTGTGAGACCAAGGCTTCCTGCCTCCTGCCTTGCTCCCCTCAGGTGGGGCCCTCCACTGCCCGGAAATGCGAACTGGGCGGCAGGGCAGTCACCTGGGGAGCAGGTATGTGACTTACTTGCCCTGGGCTCAGTAGTTGCCTCTCCTTTCCTCACCAGCAGGGCCTCTCCTCTCCTCTGCTCCCCCCACCCCCCAGTGGTCTTGGGGTGGGGGATGTGTGCAGGCCCCAGGTCCCAGCCACCTGCCTCCACTCCCTCCTCCCTGGCTGTGTGGCCTGGGCCAAATCACTCCTCCTCACCTACGGTGGGTGAAGACTGGGTGATGTGTGGGCAGGGCTCAGCACACCCCTGGTGCAGGGGAAGGCTCCGTGAACGGTTATGAGGTCACATCCTCTGAGGTGGCCAGGCTGGGGCAAGGGGCTCACTGAAGGACCAGAGGCTGCGGCCCATGGCCACAGGCTGAGGGGCTGTCGGTGGGTCAGCACAGCCTGAAGAGTCTTCCTCCTCACCTCTGCCAGCTGCTGTGGACCCTCCTTGCTTGGTCCAGTCCTGTCTCCTCATCTGTTCAGGTCTGTCTTGGTCCCCTCTGCCCCCGGGACCCTGTAGGGTTCTGACCACAGCTTTCTATTCAGCTCACACCAGTGTCCTGAGCCCCTGCTCTCAATCCCCTAGAGCAGTGATGGGCAACCTTTGGAGCTTGGTGTGTCAAACTTCGCCAAAAAACTGAGCATAACTCGGGTGGTGTGTCACTTTGAGGAAAAAACATTATTTAGCAAATGTTTCATCCTCAGGAGCAGCAAATGTTTCATCCTCGGCATGCGGCCGCCTCAGCGGCCGCGTGTCATCAGAAATGGCTACGCGTGTTAGTGCTGACACGCGTGTCATAGGTTCGCCATCACTGCCCTAGAGTCTTATTTCTTTGGAAAGGGAGCTGGGCGTGGAGGGTCTGGATACTCAGTTTCTCCTGAGTTCCCATCCCATTCCCCACCCACATGTGCCAGAGCCCATCAGGGAACCCCGAATCTTGCTCCTCAAGCTCAGCTGCAAGTTTGTTCTGCGTCCAGATGTTTGGGCAGTCACTGTGCTGGGCAACCATGGATGCCACAGGCGTGTTCTCAGCCAGTGGTGGACGCTGCTCGTGCAAGGGAACAGGCAGGGGACCATGAGTGAGAGTTGGGGCCAGGCCAGGCAGACCCAGTCACCGCATTACCCCTGAGCCTTGGCCACTTCTGGTGTTCTCTGCAGATGGTGTCCGCCCTCCCACGGGGTCACCTCTGGGGTTGGAGCAGCTCTCCCCTCCAGGGGCCGTAGGATTCCATGGCCTATGCAGCCAACTCCCACGGCCCAATACTCGAGGGTGGGCATGCACCCTGGTCATGTCACATGGGGGGGGGATTGTGGCCCCTTTACCACGGCCGTCCTTTCCTGCGGCAGGCTGTTAAGCCGAGCCGTCTTCTCCCCCCTCTCAGGTACCTCTTGGCCCTGTCCTTCCCCCGACCCTCCTTGTCCGAGGTGAGGCTGGAAACTGGGTCTGGCCGCCTCCTCTGGCTACAGGTCACCCTCCTCCTCATTCTACAGCAAGAGCTGTTGCTCCTATTTAAGGCTCTAAATATCCACACCGGATGGAGAGGCAGTGGCCTCCTGCCCTCCCCTCCCCCCAGGAACAGAGAACTGGGGGCCCAAGCCCTTCCGGGAATTGGCCATGGGCCACCCTGGCAGTCCTGGGTCACAGGAAAGTGTCCATCATCAGCGGGGCTGCAGGCAGCACAGACAATGCTGGGCTGTCCTGGTCTCTGGCCACCGAAGACGAAGAGAGGCTGGGAGACGGCACTGAGAGACCCCTTTATCCCGGGAGCAGGCCCGGCCGCACAGCCCTGGCCTTGTGCAGGCTGCCCGGGCCTGAGGCCCCTCGGGCTCCCAGACGCCTGGTGAGGACACGAGTGCAGGACAGGCTCGGGCCGGAGAGATGAGGGAGGGGGAGACACCCCCTCCACACACACACCTGAGATTCACCTGGGCCGTCGGGATATCAGAGCCCTGCCCGCCCTGTGCCCCTCAGCCCAGGAGGCATGTGGACCCCACTGCCATTGACCCTCTGCGGGAGGCCCTGCTGTGCTGGGGAGGAGCTGGGGGAGGGGTAGGAAGGAGAGGCATTGCCACCCTGAGCCTGTCCAAGGGCAACTTTCCCAGGAACCAGGAAGTGACCAGGGCCACGTTGGCGTCATCACTCTGACCTAAGGACTGGGATCCACCGAACCCAGACCAGCTTCCTGGCCCTCAGATGCGCACGCATGAACACACACACACACACACACACACATACACACACACACACGCACGCTCAGGGGCAGGGCCCTGCCCCATGAATCATTCACACATGGTTGCCCGAAGTGGCTTTGTTTGCTCTCAGAGCACATGATTTGTTTTGGGGTGGGAGGGTGGGGTGGGCATCTCATCTAGAGCTTTGCACATTGAATTAGCATTGATTTTTCACTGCCTATGCTTGGCCTAGCGGGCGGGGCCAGGGAGAATGTGGCACTTGGGAAGCACAGACCCAGGCAGTCTGTCCTGGGAGTGTGTCCTCCTGGGCACTTTCGGCCAGTGTGTGTTGGGGGAGAGGCTACAGGAAGTGCGGTGGGGACAGGGGTGGGGTCTGTTCCATAGCACAGATGGGGTAAGCCGAGGCCTAGAGAAGAAGGAGCACCCGGGGTGAGTCGGGCAGCGCTGAGGCCCATCTGGGCTCCGCTGCTCACTCGGTGTGACGGCTGGTGCATTCCCTCTGGGAGCCTCTGGTTCCTCCTGACGCCCGCGGTGGGGTGGGGTGCACAGCGGGCATGACGGGTGTGCTGGCCTTCCACACAGACAGTGCCCGCCTCACCAAGGTGGCGCCGTCCCCGGGGCCCCTCACTGGCCCTGCTCAGGCCAGCTGCCCCAAGACCCAAACTCTCCTCTTCAGCTTGGACACCTCTCCAGGGGCCAGGGTCTGCACTGAGAGAAATCATTTTAGTTTTAGGTGAAAGTCATAGAGGTCTGGGTCTGCACTGTCTAATACACGAGCCACAGAGGCTGTTGAAAAGGGATCATGAAAACACGTGTGCTGTCCTGTGCATAACTGAAACAGGGCGTTTCAAAGTTAGCATGAAAAGAGAATGTAAGATATCTCCGTTTTAACACAGTATTAATCACTTGTTGAAATTACAATTTTTAGGTATATAGGGTTAAACGAATAGGTTATTAAAACTCATTCTACCTATGTCTTTTCACTTGTTTAATGTGGCTACTAGAAAACTGAGACTTTCCCAGGTGTGGCTCGCATTCTGTGTCTGTGGACAGCACTGCTCCAGGCTCGGCCCGAGGAGCTGGCACCTGTTTAGGGAATGAGTCACAGAGCTCAGGCCGGAAGGCGGTGCTGTGAGTAGAGGTGCTGGTGTCCCTGAGCTGGGGGCTTTAGGTGAGAGTGGAGCCTTTGGAACCACAGGGATGGGTGGGGTGCCCAGGAGGGGCAGCCAGGACCTGAAGGCCAGATGGTGGGGGCAGGCGCCCAGTGTGACCCCCTCACCCAGGAGGCTGGGACCCCGGGGGCAGTGCCTCACCCAGCCTCTGAGTGTCTCCACCCCACCCCCATCGAACCGGGGCCCTCCCCCTTCTTTCCGGGAGGAAGAGCAGGGTAGCCAGCCAGGAGCCGAGCGCTCCCGGGGAACTATGCATCATGTAAACACGGCCTGGGCCACTGGCCTTTGTCAGAGCAGGCGGAGGCCAACCCAGCGAGGTGCACACCCCAAATTCAGAGCAAAGTCTGCCCCAGACTGCAGCCCGAAGCCACACGGGCTGAGGGAGCGGAAAGGGGCTGGCTCTCCAGACGTCCCGCCCGGCCCGCTGGTGCTCACACTCCCTGGCTCCGGCACGCTGCGCTCCCCACCTTCTCCTTTGTGTGAATTATTGATGTCCCCTGTTCTCCCTGCCCGGCGGCTGCTGCTGCTGCGATGGAGCCGTGAAGGAGGGAGGCCCTGCCTCCAGCAGCTGCGCCTCTGCCCGCAGAAGGCGGCCTGCACCAGGCCTGCTGGGCTGGCACGGCCATGTGCCCGCCACGGCCCCGGGGATGGCGGGCCAGCCCACCTTGGGGGCCGGCGTGGGTCTCACTGGGAGAGGCTGCCACTGGCGGTGGCCCTGGAGCCTGGTGTGGCGATGGGCGGCTCGCACAGAGCTGGGCTTGTGCAGGCTGCAGGGCGCTGGCGCCCACATAAGGGCATTGTTTGCCGAGGTAAAAGGGGTTTTTGTCTTCTTCTGGAGATGGGACAGAGGGAGAAACAATTTCCCCCATTCATCACGAATTCCCCCATTTGAATAGCAGCACATTGCCCCACGTTAAATAGATGGGCACAGCAGGCCTTCCCTGCCCGTAGGCATTCCGGGCGCAGGTGGGGGGCTCTGGGGCCTGCCCAAATCCGAGCTAGGGAGGCCCGGCTTTGTGGAAATGTCCAGAAGGGGTGCGGTCCCCGGCCACTCCCGTGCAGCCCCTCAGTCGCCCTGCCCTCTCTGGCTCGAGGTCGGGGCCGTCTCGTGCTGCTGGCATTGTTCTGGGCTCTCGCAGGCACTGGGGTGGGCGCCTATCCTGGAGGGACCTCCTGGCCCAGCAGCACCGGTGGGAACAAGAGGGTCACCTGCAGCTCCAGGTCTGGGCGCGTTTAACCAGAACACCCGCCTGTGCAGAGCCCTGAGGCTGGAGGCCCGCCCCGGAAGGCCCAGCTCCTGCACCCCCTGCTCCGGGTCCTCGGTGCCGTGGGGCCAGCTGGGTTCTTTCACAGAGTCATAAAGTGTCAGAGCCCAATAGGGCGGCCGCCGCAACTTCCTGGACTGCAGATAAGCGTTGCCAAGGAGGCGGCTGTGCCCAAGGTCAGGAGGCAGCGCGGCCCCGCACCGCCCCCTGCCCGGGCTGCCGCGGCTCAGGCAGCATGGGTGTGGGTGTGGGTCTGTGTCTTCCTAAATCGCGTGTTTTTGGAGGGGGTGAGAAGAGGGAAGAATTAGGAATGGGTCGGAAACCTGGCTTGCCCAGCCTGGGATACTGACATTTCTCTGTCCCTCCGGTCAGCTCTCTGTGCCAGGTGCTGGGGAGGTCCTGTAGCCAGCCCCTCCCGCAGGTACCAGCCACCTCGGGACCAAGCTGGGGGACAGGCCTGGGTTGTGGTGGGCCATGGTAAGGAGAGAGCCGACTTGGGCTCCAGTCCTTTGTCCCTGGGTGGGGGGGAGTGGGGGGGCAGCATGAATTACTCAGACCAAACCAGACACACGTGACACAACCTACCTTTAACTAGCACCAGCGCTAAGGAAATGATTGGCTTCCATAAGTGAAAAGTATATGGCCTTTGGCTTTGGCACCGATGGGTTTGGGGGATTCGCCCACGCCAGCCTGTCAGCCAGCCTTCCGGGTGTGGGCCTCCCTGCCAGGGGGTTCAGCTCCAAGGGGAGAGCACTTCCTCCCAGTCATCCCAGGAGAAGCCCCAGGACTGACCGACTTTCCTGGGTTGGAATTGGCCTGTCACTAATCACCGTGATGGGCTGTGCTGAGTGGCCAGGCCTGGGGCACATGCTTCCTCGGGAAGACTAGGGATCCCTCACCAGATAGAGGGATGTGGTTTCTGAGAGTCAGGGATGACGGGGGCCCACCCAGTACCTGACCATAGATACAATATGCGAGAAGGTGAGGAATGTTCTAGGAAAAATAGGTAAAGGGGTCAGACTGGGCAGGAGGCTAGGCAAGGGAGGTCTCACTAGAAGGCGATGTTTAAGCAAGGCTCTGAAGGGGAAGGAATGTGTGTGCACACGAGAGAGAGAGAGAGAGAGAGAGAGAGAGAGAGAGAGAGACAGAGAGAGAGAGAGAAGCCAGTGCAAAGGCTCCGAGCACAGCTGGAGTTGAAGGATGCATCAAAGCTCTCGATGCTCCCTTTGGAGCCCAATCTCCCTCAGAACCCTTGTGTGATCTCTGGCTTAGTAGAGCGTGAATCCCCAGGACAGTGGCCACCCCTATCTTTTCACCGCTGTGTCCCCAATGTCTTTCATGGGCCGGACACCCAGTAGGGGTTCCAGAAAGGAAGAGAACAGGGTAGAAGCGGCGTCTTCCAGGGGCTGTCCTCTCCCTCCTCCCCTCACTGTGCCTCCTCAGGTGTGGCACCGGCTCCCAGGGATCCCCAGAAGCCCGTGTTCCGGTCTGGGAAAGGTGTGTGTGTGGGCCGTAGGTCTGTTTTGAATTGAGAAAGTGGGGTATAGGGAATCACCTTTTTTTTTTCAGTGCCTACTGTCCTACCAGGTACTGTATACACCTTACAGACTATTTTACTGACATGACACCCGTTTGGAAAGGAAGCGGAGGCTGAGAGAGGTGAAGTGGTGTCTTCAAGGAGACACCGTGTCCATCCCCTCCGCTTTCTGCTGGAAACCCAGTTGGCAGCAAGAGGACCCGAGCTGTGACAGCCTGAGCCGGTGTTGCGGGGCAGGCTGCACGGGCAGTGTCAGCACGCCGGCCGAGGGTGCTTAAGCAGCGTGATTGGAGAGCACCCGCTCCGGGGGGACTCTCCCTCCCATATGGGCTGTGTGTGTAGCTGGCTTTCCCTGCCGCCGGGTGCTGGGTGGAGGGGGAGAGACTTGGCCTTTGGGTAAATGGGGTGGGAGGAAATGGAGCTTATGTACTGGGGCCTACTGGCCTGCTCAAGGTTTTTTTGTTTGGGGGAGATTTTTTTGTGGTGAAATATATAAAACATAATTTTCCCCTTTGGACTTTTTAAGCATGCAATTGAACAGCATTAAGTACATGCACAGTGTTGTGCAACCAGCACCATTATTTCCAAAATACAGCAGGTGTTTGAATAACATCTGTCGTTTTGTTCAATATCGTTTTGTTAGGTGATAGGAAAAAGTCAATTCTGGTCAGGGCCACTGTCTGCATGGATTTGCTCCGGTCACTCACGACCCTGAACTGGAATAAGCGGGTTGGAAAATAATGTCTTGTTTTTATTAATCTTTCTTAAATGTATGTATAGCTCACATTTATTTCAGTGTTTAATGTTAGAAGTCTTTTGGTGTCTTTATTTAGAAATTTGGTGATTTTTTTTTTTTTACCAGAAATATGCCATAGGAACTTAACTCTTGTTTATATCCATTAGCCTGTGGTAAAATCCGTTTTCTTATACATTGCTTTGCTTAAAGCCTCAGTTTCCAAGAACCTATAGGTGAATGTAGAGTTAGTATCACTCTGAACAGAAACTCTGTATCCATTAAGCAAAAACTCCCATCCCCCCTTCTCCCAGCCCTGGTAACCCCTAATATATATCTTTTGTCTCGATGAATGTGCCTATTTTAGGTATTGTACACAAGTGGACTCATTCAGTATTCGCCTTGTTGTGTCTGGCCTATTTTACTGAACACAATGTTTTCACAGTTCATCCATACTGTAGCATGTGTCAGAATTTCATTCCTTTTTTATGATTAAATTATGTTCCATTGCACAGATAGACCACATTTTGTTTATCCATTTATCTGTCCGTTTTTTAAAACGTAAACATTGTATGTCATTCACTAATATCTTAAAATCTGCATATATACTGTTGCAGGTTTCCAGTTTCTCCTAAAAGCTCGGGGAATGCTTGGCCTCATGAGGTCTGGGCCCCAGGCGCCTCACAGGTTTCACCTGCCCAGCCACTTTGCTTACCAAACCGGGGTGGCATCTGAGTAGTGGGAGGCGGGTGCCACCACCTGGGGTTCCTTGGCGGGACAGCCCAGGTGCACAGCGTGGGAGAAGGACATCGGCAGCTCAAGAGTCTGGGCCACCCCCCTGGGCTTCTGAGCTGGGAGTACCTGCCTGTGTATCCTCACAGCACATGAGTCTCCTGCTCGCTCAAGCCTGGGGGAAGCACAGGACAAAGGGGTCCATACCCCAGGAGAAAACCTGGTCAGGGAAGCAGGTGGTCAGGATGCTGCCTCTGGGTGTGGCACTGCAGAGAAGGGGTGGCTGGCCTCATCCCCATGCTGAGTGCAGTGACAGCTCACCAAGGGCCAGATGTGGTACCCGTTGACCCTCCCAGCTACATCCTCCTTAAGAGGAGGAAGATGCTACCCTCCCAGGTCAAACAAGTGGCTTGCTGGGGGTGGTGCCAGGGTGTGAAGTGACATAGGAGCTCGGCGGATCAGCCAGTGTGCGTGTCCATCCTCGCCTGGCAGTGGATTTGGAACATCAGGTGTGGGGTCTCTCCAGAACAGGCCCTGCCTGGTGGGAGGAGGGCAGCTCTCAGGACTAATCCTGGGCCATGGGAAGGACCCCTGGGCATGGCCAGGGCTTGAGTACCTCCTTCCTAGGAAGAGAGGAAGAAGGAAGGTGGCTTTGAGCCAGGCCTGAAGGTTGACTGACATTTACTGAGCTGGAAGCCACATGGCAGACAGCAGTGCCCAAAGCAAAGGTCTGGAAATGTAGGTCCAGTGGTGGCCAGTACAGAGGGACCTGGGCTGGGGAGAGACTGCAGGGGTCATGGGACCAAGAACACACTGGGCAGGCTGTGGGGAGCAGGAAGGTTATTGAACGGGGCGGTGAGGATTAGGGCGGTGCTGGAAAACAGTGGGGTGGGGCCCTTATGATAGAGGGAAGCTGGGGGCTGAAGAGGGAGGGCAGTGAAGGAGATTGTGGGTGGGTGTGGTCTGGAAGTTGGAGGGTGGTCGGTGGTTCCGTGATTCACATTTGCCCCCCAGGAGGGCCTGCCCCTTGGTTGTAGTCCCAGCAGGGCCAGGGCCAGCATGCAGTAGATGCTCAGTAAACACTGCTTGGTCTGGGTCGGTGGTGGAGATAACTACCAGAAGAAAGCCAGACCCATCTGTGATGGAGGAGGAGGGGATGGGCCGTGAGGTCTCAGAGGTAGCAGGACCCAAGGCCTGGGGGCTTCGGGGTGTAGCTGAGTGAGGGGGTAGCAGGGGGGCAGCTTTGCACAGAAGCTGGAGCTGCCCAGTAGGAGGATGGAGGGAGCGGTGGCTGCACAGAGGAGGGCGGCAGCCTGGCCCAGGGACCTGCGGTCGCTGAGGGGGAGGAGTGCCACCGGGCCTAGGCCTGTCCCATCCCCCTCTGCCCAGGGACCCGGCTGCTTGACTGGCAGTCCGGCCCCGCCCCCCGGGCAGCAGGAAGGCCAGTGATTGGTTGAGGCTTTAGAGCCACTCAGTCGCCATGGGGACGCTCTGGAGGCGCTGGTGCGCCCAGCACTGAAGACTAAATCTTCATAATCTGCCGGCTGGAAGGGTGGGGGTGGGGTCCTGCGCTGCGCGACCCTGGCCTGAGAGAAGAGGTGGCCTGGGATGCGGTCAGGGTTCACTGTGGCCGCCCCTCCCCCACCCGTTCTGGGTGCAGGTGCAGAGTGGCACGGGCACCACCGAGAACCACATGGTACTCACCTGACACCGACCTGGGAGTTCCAGTTAGTACCCCGGCCTCTGCTGTCTCAGCAGATCAAGCAGGAGGCTGGGCTGGGCGTGGAGAGGGGCCTGGAATCTATCTGAACATGTCTAGCCCACCAGTTGGAGTGTGTCCTCCCGGGTAGGCAATGCTGTGCTCTCCGCAGCAGGGGGCGACCTCCACAGAGCTTTGTTGGGCTGTCACCTCATGAAAGCTGGGGTGGCCCACTGAGGTGCAGGGCACGCAGACCCCATACCCTGCAGCACTGTCTCAGTGTCCAAGATACTGCACCATGAGCAGAGGGCAGATCTGGGGGGCCTGTGTCTGTGTGCCTCGGCGGCCAGGATTGGGCGGGGCCTGCTTGCAGGAGGGAGCTGCGAGGTTACAATGGAGCCATCCCCCCTCCTCGGGCAGAGGAAGGAAAAATTCAAGGGCCTGCTGTAAAGAGGAGGTCCTGTGGGGAAAGGGTGTGAAGGGGCAGGTTGTGGTGAGCTGGGGGGGGGGGGCACTGGCCAGACCCCAAGCAGCCTCTGGGGCGACCAAGGACCTCTGGTAGGCAACAGACCAGTCAGACCTGAGGTCGTAGCCACTCACTCCCAGGCCCCTGAAGCTGGGCCTTCCGTGAGCCTGGATGTGGTGTTTATGGGCGTGGAATACAGGAGACCACCACACCCTGCACACTGTGGCCACTCCGGTCCGGATCGGCCACGTTCATGGCAGAGGGAACCTGCCCCCACCTCTGGCCGGGTTAGCCTCTTGGGAGAGCTAAAGGGACAGGAGTGCTCACCTCCTGCCCAGGGATGCTGGACACAGGGCAAGTCCTCCCTGTGGCTGTTGTGCCCACGGTACCCTGGGGGGACGGGGTCTTAAGGAATAGTAGGTGCTGGGGTGGAGCCTCACAGCCAGGCCTCTTGTTTCAGACGACTCCTCCTCTGAGAGTGGCAGCGGCAATGGCTCCTCCACCTTGAACCCATCCACTTCGAGCAGCACGCAGGGCGACCCTGCCTTCCCCGAGATGAATGGCAACGGCGCTGTGGCCCCCATGGACTTCACGGCCACAGCCGAGGACCAACCCATCAACCTGTGTGATAAGCTCCCGCCAGGCACGTCCCTCGGCACGCCCTCCTACCCCTCGGACAGCTGCGGCACAGATGGACTGCGGAGCCGTGTCAAGTACGGGGTGAAGACCACCCCTGAGGTGTGTGGGGCTGTGGGCCCACCTGAGCCTGGACACCTCAGGGTGTGCAAGGCTAAAGCGACATTGTATGTGCCCAGAGTTGATGCCAAGTCAGGGTGGTGGCCAGGGTGCCTTTCTGAGGAGGCGCTGGCATGGGAGACCACACTGTGTGACCCAGCAAGGCCCTCATTTCTCTGAGCCTGCGTCCCCTTCACCCACAAGACAGAGTCTGCTTTGAATAGCAGCACAAGTGCCACATCCAGCAGAGTCCCAAGGCCTCACGTTTCCTGGCTCCTCTGTGGAGGTGGGAAACGCAATAGACCAGGCTGCAGGGGGGGCAGGGCAGGTGCTCCCACCATTTGGTACTCCCCGCATACTTTTTAAAATTGATTTCAAAGAGGAAGGGAGAGAAACATCCTGCACACCCCTAGTGGGGATTGAGCCCACAACCCGGGTATGTGCCCCAACTGGGAATCGAACCGTTACCTCCTGGTTCATGGAAAGACCCTCAACCACTGAGCCCCACCAGTTGGGTTTCTTTTCTTTTTTTTTTAAGATTCTTTATTGATTTTTAGAGGAAGGGAGAGAGACATCGATGTGAGAGCGAGACATTGATCTGCTGCCTCATGCACAACCCCTACCGGGGATTGAGCCCGCAACCTGGGCATGTGCCCTGGCTGGGAATTGAACTGGCCACCCTTGACAACACCCACCCAACTGAGCCACACCTGCCAGGACACTGCCCCACACTTCTGGGCCACTGAGGTGTCCTGCGATGGCGCAGCACGGCACCAGGCCCGGAGCACCGCCTCCTGCCGGCGCCAGCAGTGCCTTCTCGGAGCCCTGCGCGTTGGCTCCAGCCACGGGCGTCTTCTCTTCTGCAGGGGTGGTGTGCCTCGTGGGGAATTCTGTGCGAGTGGCTGAGTGGGTAGTTGTTGCTGTGTCTGAGCTCTGGCTGTGGAGCAGGTACTTCCCCTCTCTGACTGGGACTAAGGGAAAGGCATAGCTGCTGTCCCCGGTGAGCAAAGAGCTGGAGAGGGCGAGTTTGCCCCCAAGCCTCAGGCCACGTGTACGGGCCCAGCAAGTAGGATGAGAGCATGAGTGCCACCAACAGCTCGCATCTTAGCAGTTTCCTGCCGCCTCCGATGCTGCCAGAGGATCGGCTAAGGCGCAGTTTGGGACGTGACTTGCACAAGTCTTTTGACTCCACTGCAAGTCTGGCATGAGCCAGTGGGAGGCCAGAGGACCTGGGTGTCGCTGTCCCCTTTAAAGTCTGTGTATGGATCAAGAGATGGGCACCAGGCCAGCGGTTCTGGGGAGGCCAAGCCTCTGGGCTTGGTCACAGGAGGCCTGGTGGTGTCCATTTGTCAACAAGAGCTGTGACCCCTGCCAGACCCCCCTGTGGCCATGTCGCGGGGTCTGACCTGTAGCTGTTTGTTTCCTGGGCCCAAGCACCTGCTAGATGCCCACCTCCTTGAGGACAGGGACCATGTCCCAGGACAGCGCTAGTCAGGGTCCCAGTAAGTGAAGTCAGGACTCGCCAAAGGTGCAAACTTTCTAAAAGGCAAATGACAGTGTCCTCGGGTGGGCGCTGAGCTGCAGAGGGTAGAAAAGGGAAGAAAGCTGGAGGAGAGGGGAGTGCCTTCCAGGCTGGGGAGGTGCTGTATTGGGGTGAACGCCCCGCCCCGTGTGCGTGTGCGACACCTGGTTGCCTTCCCCCTTTGTATCCTCTCAGCTCAGCGGGAGGGAGGGGGTGGCAGACAGGAGAACCCCCACCGGGGAGCTTTGGGAATGCACTTTGCCTAATGGACCTGTCGCCCTGGCTGGTTCCCTCTCCCGGCCCATCTGTTCCTCCTCCCCAGCAGACAGCACACGGCTGCTTTTGTGACAGCTCGGTTATCAACTCAGGGTTGCAGCCCCTTGGGGGTCGGGGAGAAAACCCCGAAGCCAGAACAGATCTGGCACAACCGGAAGAGGCTGGCTGTTGGTGGGAACCCTTTCTGTGTCTGCCTTTCCCTCACACCACGTGGCCGGTCATGGTGTGGGCACTTGCTGAGTAAACCACTAACACCCTCCACTCAGTGCCTCCCCACCACGCCCCCCGCCCCGGACGCCAGGCCTTGCGTCCTTCCTACAGCCGCCCAGGGAGGGGGGCATGTGGCTGTCCCCATTTCACAGGTGAAGGGGAGGGGGACTTGCTCAGGGCCTCGCAGCTTTGGCTCAGTGGCAGTGGGGTGTGTGGGCACCCAGTTCCTAAGCTCAGAGGCCTGTCGGGGACCACGGAAGGCCTGCCTGACTGCCCCCTCCTCTCTCAGTCGCCCCCCTACAGCTCAGGGAGCTACGACTCCATCAAGACTGAGGTCAGCGGCTGCCCTGAGGACCTGACTGTGGGCCGGGCTCCCCCAGCAGACGACGACGACGACGACCACGACGACCACGAGGACAATGACAAGATGAACGACTCCGAGGGCATGGACCCCGAGCGCCTCAAGGCCTTCAACGTGAGCGCCGGGTCGGTCAGGCGGGCGGGCCGCGGCCGGGGCCAGCCCTTCCCACAGCCCGTCTCTCCCGCAGATGTTTGTGCGCCTCTTTGTGGACGAGAACCTGGACCGCATGGTGCCCATCTCCAAGCAGCCCAAGGAGAAGATCCAGGCCATCATCGAATCCTGCAGCCGGCAGTTCCCCGAGTTCCAGGAGCGGGCCCGCAAGCGCATCCGCACGTACCTCAAGTCCTGCCGGCGCATGAAGAAGAACGGCATGGAGATGGTGAGCCCTCCCAGCCCCGCCCCGCCTCTCGCCTCCAGCCACACTCCTGATTGCTGGGCGTCCCCTTGGCCAGACACTTTACCCATAATCCTCCCAGCGTCCCAGGAGCCAGCACCATGGTCCCTGTTTCACAGCGTGGGGAGCTGAGGTCCCTAAAGAGGCCCAGCTCCATAGATAACGGCCCTGAAGCCTGACCCCAGACCCTCCACCAACACCTCTAGGGCAGGGTCTCTGTGTGGGCCCAACACTGCCCCCATTCTGCCTGCAGACCAGACCCACACCTCCCCACCTGACCTCGGCCATGGCCGAAAACATCCTGGCAGCTGCCTGTGAGAGCGAGACGAGGAAAGCAGCCAAAAGGATGCGCCTGGAGATCTACCAGTCCTCGCAGGTACTGCTCGCCGCTGGCCACTGTCATGGGGTTGCTCCGGGTGGGTGGACATCAGTCACTCCACGGACCGTGGGGCCCCCAGTGCAGAGGGACCCGGCGGGCCTGGGCACCCAGCCCTGCAGACCCAGGAGGGCGTCCGGGCTTCATCCCGCGGGCCCTGTGTGCGACGACCAGGGACGGGGACAGCCCTGCAGGACACAGCTCTGCGTCCCAGAAACTCTGGGGCCAAAGCCTTCATCCACCCCGCCGGCTCGCTGCCCCTCTGGGTCCTCAGCATCTCCCTCTCCCCTGCAGGACGAGCCCATAGCCCTGGACAAGCAGCACTCCCGGGACTCTGCAGCCATCACCCACTCCACCTACTCACTGCCAGCCTCCTCCTACTCCCAGGACCCCGTGTATGTCAATGGCGGCCTCAACTACAGTTACCGCGGTTACGGGGCCTTGGGCAGCAACCTGCAGCCCCCTGCCTCCCTGCAAACAGGAAATCACAGTAATGGTGAGTGAAGGAGGCCGCCGCCTCGAGAAGGGGGAAAAGTAGCTCCTTCATGGCACAGGGACCCTTCCCATATCATCTTAGCCCAGTCCCTAGATAGGAAAGCAAGGACAGCTTCAGCTGATAAAACAAATAAACCCCCCTCCCCTCCACTCCCCTCCCCAAGGAGGTGTGCTTTGTTCATTGCACTGTGGGCCTCTCTGGTCCCACCCCCCCTCATGGCCCTGTGAGCT
Organism: Eptesicus fuscus; assembly: GCF_027574615.1. NCBI lineage: Eukaryota > Metazoa > Chordata > Mammalia > Chiroptera > Vespertilionidae > Eptesicus > Eptesicus fuscus. The sequence goes on along the minus strand of NC_072484.1, from coordinate 32,913,876 downwards.
GGGCACTGCGGTCCATCCAGCCAAGGCCCTGCTCTTTATCGAGTGGAACCCTCTCCACACCCCCATTTTGCCTCCCTGACCAAGGCTCAGTGAGATGGTGGGGCAGGACTTGGTGCAGGCCTGGCCCCATTCACTTGTAGCCTCAGCTCTGGACCTTACTTGTGAGGTGCAGGTTCTTACCCTCCAATGCAGGGCCCAGCCCTTGTCCCATCAGGTCCCCCAGGCCGTGATTCCCTAGGTGCTCCCCTAAACTCTTCCCAAGCGACTCTGAGGCCGGCTAGTCCTAGACCAGTGTTGGAGAAATATCCCTGAAAGGTAGAAACCTCCCCGTGGAGGTAGGTGCTCCCGAGTGGGGCCTGGAGTGGAGAGCTCAGGCCCATGCCCACTGAGGCTAGGCTGGGGTCCCCCTGGGGGAGAACAGTCTGGGGTGATCTCCTGGGCCAGGCCGTTGGATTTTGTTCCGTCTGTTCTGATAGGTCGTAAGCAAAGGAGGCTGTGCATTGTACTCTGCCCTGTGATATTTGAGCAGGAGGGCAGAGCAGTATGCATTTGGGGGCGGGGGGCACGGGGCTGGGGATGACACCAAGTTGCTGCCTGAGGAGTAGTTGGAGGAAGGTGCCAACCACAGGCCAGGGAACCCTGGTTCTAGGTCTTGGCCAAACAAGCCTGAGAATTCCTCTCAAACTCTTGGCTGCAGGAGAGCCCAGGGTGTTCCTGGTCAGTGACGGAGGGAACTGGCCCCTACCCATCGCAGAGAGCCAGGCACCCTGCGCTCACCTTGACCCCCACCCCACCAGGAAGTATATGCAGGTTCCTGGAAGATTCCTGCCTGGGCTTAACGTCTCATCCCTTCCTAATGCCTCTTAACCTAAAAATAAGAGGCTGCCCGGCCCTAATCCCTGAGGCTGAGGGGTGGAAGCTGTCCGGGTGGGCTGCTTTCCTTCCAGAAAGAAGGGCCACCTGACAGGTCCCAGGACAGGGAGGCTAGCACCTCTCGGGCCCGTCCTTCCCAGGCGGCAGGCGATGGTGCTAAGCCTCCACCTGGCGCCGTGAGGCATGGCCTGTCTCAGGGCTGTGGCTGTCGGGCTGCTCCTGCCTCGTAAGAGCACTGGGCCTGCTGCACCCCCTGCCCTGCTCACCCCGCAGGGGCCTCCCGAGCCTCCGTCTCCTGTCTGTGAGCACCCTGGTTCCTTGGAGGCGGCTGGCAAGATCACTGAGACCGAGATCTGCTCCTTTACCTCCTCGCCGGTGGGCACTGGGCTTGAGGCAGTTGGAGGAGAGCAACCAGCAACGGCATGGCTGCCGGCCCCCAGGCCCACGCCCTCCCGTGCAGCCTCTACAAGGTTGTTCAGGCAGTATGGCCGCTGGGTTGGGCAGCCATACAAGTGGCACAGGGCTCCTTACTTTGCTCATTAGGTTGTCAGCTGGAGATGCAAATCAGCTTAGACAGACGTGGGCTCTGCCTGCCTGCCTGGTGTGCTGGGCTGCCCTCCCAGCAACCGCCTGGCAACCTGAGCGTCCTCCTGTAACCAGAGCCTGCGAGCAGATAGCTCCGATCAGATGGGCCGCAGGAAACAGGACTTTCTCCTCTCGGGCTGTAGCTAAAGCCCAGGAGAGATGAAGGACAGCCCTGAACACAGGGGTGACGAGGACAAGACTTGGGGATGGAGGGAGGAAGGAGGAAGCCCAGGGCCAGCTCACCACCTGTGCAGGCAGCTCCAGCCGCCCTCTGCCGTCCCCAAGCGTTGTCTGGAGGGACTGGGAGCTGCCCCTGAGGGAACCGAACAGCCCCTTTCACTCGGGTCCACCCCCTGCCGCATCCAGGAGACAGCAGAGGCACCCCGGCTCCCACCCAGCCTCTCATTTAGCTGCCAACAGGGGAGTCGGTCGTCGGCGTGGCTGCTGTTTCTAGCAAGTCACAACCCCACTCCTTCCTGGTTTCATTTTAACAGACTTAACTCTTCCCTTGGCGCTCAGTTCCAAGCATATTCCTAGCAGGCCAGTTCCTAGGGCCCGCTTCCCTACGTCCGTGTTCTCAAGGGAGAAAATAACCTCATGTGACAAACTGTCCCATCTTAGACTCCAGCTTCCTTCCCCATTTGGAGTCTGCACCAGCTCCTGTTAGCAGCAGTCTAGTTTCCATCCTTTCTCCCAACATGTTACTTCTGGTCTAGATGTCTCCAATACAAGGGCTTGTCCACCTCTCTCTATAGCAGCATAGAAGCTGCCACTGTAAATGCAACGACGAGTGAAACCGCCACGAGAACCTCCGGGGTCGGGGAGAGCAGCCTCACAGGCCGTGGAGATGACCTCTGCCCGGGGCAGTGGGGAGGGAACGGGCACGGACCTAGCTGGGTCAGAGAAGCCTCCGTAAGGAAGCCCCAGCTTCCAGATCCTCACTTCTCGGATCTGCTCTTACCTGACACCTCAGAAGACTGCTTTTCCAATTCCAGGAGCTTCCGTGTCTCCCGAGAGCCCGCTCAGAAAGCCTGGCACCTGGAGAAAGCTCTTTCCCAGGGGCCTGTGCAGGCTGCGAGGCCGCGGCTGCGCTGCGCGTTTCACAGGCCAGGCTCAGCCCCAGCTGCCGCCTCCTGCCGCGGACAGGGCCCGAGGCTCAGGGAAGTGACTGTACGGCCTCGGAGCGGAAGGCAGGCCGAGCCCAGGCTGGCCTGTTTTACAGCCAAGGGCCCACCCTGTAGAGCTGCTTGGAAAAGGTGGAGAGGAGCAGGGCCTGGTGGGCCCCCCAACATACACCCCTCGTATATTTCAGAAGAGGTCAGACTCCCTCTTTCCTGCAAAGGGGAGGTGATTTCTCCAGACAGCACTTCTGGGTCCTGTCCTGACCATTCTAACTCTCCCACATCCATCCCACACGCTCCTGTCCAGCAGCATTAACCTTCCCCTCGCTCCGGCACAAAAGACCTCCTCAAAGTAAGGAAGATTCAAGGGCCGTGATTCCTCCGGAGACAGGCGGAGCAGCCCACCCTCTCCTGCGGGCTGCGCTCCTGGTCTTGGCCCCACCTCCTTCCCACAGCCAAGCAGGGCAGCTGGCCTTGATTGCTTCTCTCCTCTGGACAGAAGCCCCTTGCCTACCTGTGCACATGTACACACACGCACATGTGCACACGCCCACACACACATGCACGCACACACGGGTGGGTGTCGTCCTGGTCTCCTATGGCTCCTCTCTGGCTCTGGACTGCACACTCATCCCTCTCAGGGATCAGGCCCCTGCTTACCTGCAGCATCTGACCCCCACGTCTATTGACAGCCGCCCCATTGAGGGAGGATCACATACATACCTCACCTTCACCAGACACGCCAGCAGCCTTTCTGCTCGGGTAGCGTCAGTTCCTGCCGAAGCTCTGCTCACCGCTTTGGGGAGTCGGGGAAGTTCCTTTCCTTGAGGCTTCCTCCTCACGTGGAGACCAGGGCCAGGTTGTGTACCTGTTGGGGGAGCACCATCTACCTGACGGTCCTCTGAAAGAAGCAGAGGTGTGGTCAGTGCCAGAGAGCCTGCTCCCCGCCTGACACCACAGCCCGTGCCTTGTCACGTGCCACGCTGCCCTGAATGCAGAACCATGTGCACACGTGAACTTGGTGAAACCTCTCAACCGCCAGGCCTCAGCTGCTTCCACCTGTCACGTGGTGACGACACGCTTCCTCCCTTGCAGGATCACCCTGAGTGTGAACAGAGAACCCCATGTCTCGTCTGCTGGCCCCAGACCCCATTCTAGGCACTAGAGGTACAACTAGCAGATAGACAGAGGCCTCAGGCCCAGTGCCTGGTCCACAGCAGGCCCCCAGGACAACGGAAAGGATGGCAGCACCTCCCAGTGCCCTGCAAGGTGTCCGTCCACTCCCTCTCACCCTCCCTCTCCCCCTACAGGGCCCACGGACCTCAGCATGAAAGGCGGGGCCTCCACCACCTCCACCACGCCCACCCCCACGCCCTCCAGCAACAGCACCAGCAGGACCATGCCCACCGCCCAGCTCAGCCCCACGGAGATCAGTGCTGTGCGGCAGCTCATCGCCGGCTACCGAGAGTCTGCCGCCTTCCTGCTGCGCTCGGCGGACGAACTGGAAAACCTCATTTTACAGCAGAACTGACCGGGTGGCACCTGGAGTGCACTACCCTCGGGAATGAGGCTGTCCCGCCCGACCCAGCTTCCTGCCTCACCAGTTGGTACATTTTGTTTTTTGAAAGAGGTGGGATCTGAGAGCTGTTTCTAGCCACACTCCAAGCACCTGAGACTTTGGGCACAAGGACACTTTTTTTTTGGAATCTCACCACACAGGTGCTCTGACCTGCTTGGAAGAGGCCGATGGGGCAGCTTTGGAAGGGCTGGGCTCCCCGACAGGGCGCTGGGGTCGCAGCTCTAGTTAGATCATCTTCGTGGACCCTGATGTTAGAATCCCACTCCCAGATAATTACCTTTCAAGTCTTAGGTGAGCAGAATTGCATATTTATTGAGAAAAACGAAGTGGACCCTTTCTTCCTCTCCCCTTAGTAATTTATTTTTTTGAAATGGATTCTTTTGTGTTTGTACAGATTGCCAGTCTGTGTCTGTCTGATCAGAAGGATGTCTCCCTGTGCCCTAACATTCCATATCACTACACTGGCGCGGGCGGGGCCGCAGGGCGGGGCGGCGGTGGGGCAGGCGCCAGGGGGCTGTCCCTCTGAGTGCCCAGCACCACCAAGCAGGAGGACCTCACCCACACCCACTGCAAAGCAAAGACAAACCCACGCTCCCCCTCCCCCATTTCACAGAAGCCCCAGCCATGGCCACCTGTATTCTACCTCACACTCCAGCGGGGGCTTTTTCCAGGATGTGCCCTGAGCCTGTTCTGAATGGCTGTCTCCCAACCCCCCACACAGTGTGTGTGCCTAGGATGTAAGCCCGGCCCTCCCAGCTGCCCGACAGGACAGAGACTGGGAGACGGAGGCCGGTCAGCAGAGTCCCGGCCCTCACCCTGCCCAGGGAGCCGGGTTGAACACTCCCCGCACAGACCCAGGCCCTCAGGCCCCTGCTGGGAAGACCGTTTCTTCAGGGTGAGCCTCTAGGCGTCAGGCAGCCACTGACCAGGAAAGGCAGCTGGGCGCCCTGCACTGGCTTGGCTCCCGTCCCCGCCCCCGCGGTGGAAATTAAGGGGCCATCATCCACCAGAGTAGCCACTTGGGTTCTCCTAAGACCAGCCCTTCTTCTGGAGGGACCAGTCCTGGAAGAAACCTCTAATCCCTGGAGTGTGAAAGGGGCAAAAAGAAAAGGCTGGCCTGGTTTCCCTCCTCCCGACAGGCACTTCCTCTTGCTCAGTGCAATACCTACCAGTGCTGCTAAACCAGGGATTCGCCCAGACCTCAGCAGGCCCCCGGGCCTCTCCATGAACACTCCGTAGCCATGACCGCAGCCTCCGCTGCCGCCCCTGCCCAGAGCTGGCAGAAGCCCTCTGTTGCCTTTCCTCCCTCAGAGCAAAGGGCCCCAGGGAGCCAGGGCCGAGTGGACCCTGGGACGGCCACTGAGAGCCACCTGACCCCAGAGTAGGTATCCCTTCTCAAACCAGCTTCTCCACAGCCAACTGCCTCCTGGCACTGGCAGACCACCCTCAGGAGGGCCGGGGAGGGAGCCCCAGAGTGGGTGTCCCACCCTGTGCTTACTTCCAGCCCCGAGAGGCTGGGGTGGTCTTTTATCTCTCAAGTGGCCTCCAACACCCCATCCCACCACACCACCTCTGCCTTCATCTGACCCATCCCCAGGCCTCCGGTCGGGGCCAGGACACCCGAGACTCCCCCTTAGCACAGCACAAACTCCAGTGCCCACGGCCTCTCCCACACCCAGCCATCTGCACAGCCATCCTCCACCTGCTCAGTACACTCCCTGACGTTTTAATTTGTGTAAATATTTATTTTTGTGTGTGAACAATATTACAAAGTAATCAGTAGATCTTTTGCAAAATGTTACCCCAGGCAGTTTGTGAAATCTTAATGTTAAAAACTGGCAGAGACAATCGCCGCCTTAGAATTCTTGGTATCAATTGCTTAACATGTCATTTCTCCTCCCAGAGGCAGTACCCACGCCAGGCATGAACGGTTTGCTTTTCTTAACAGCCAGGAGTGAGGAGGACTGGGGAAGGGGCTCCTGCCGCCACACGGGATTAGACCTAAAGATCACATAAGCTACAGTTTGAAGTCGTGTTTTTCTGAGTTTAGGCTGCCCTAACTGATCACCTTCAGCCGACCTAATGCTGCGGTAAGAGCGGAGGTTCCGTGTGTTAAAGAGAAAGGAAAGGAACGCCAGTGGCACTGGTCCCGGGTTCCCAGTGGCTCCCCCAGGGCGGGTCTGAGGTGGGGTCCTTCCCACTGAAATTGCGCCAGAAGCCCTGGAGATGGCAGCATCAGGAGCAAGTCACTCTGTGAAACGGGATCCCATTAGCTAGTCCAGTCAGGGAACTTGTTCTGTTTGGCTTTTGTTTTAAAAGATGCAGCTTCAACCCAGTCCCTCTCTGCCTGACTTGGAGAGTACCTAAGAGCTGGTTCTGCTGAACCTCGCTCCCACTGCCCCCCACCCCCATCACCCCAGGGACAGCCTTCTCCCGAAGCCCTGCCCAGAACCATTTAAAATCCTTATTGGGGGGGGGGGGGGGGTCGGTACAAATTAGTCATCTGGGATCCAAAGTTTAAAAGATAATGCGAGTAGAACACACCAGTTCCAGAGTCTTTGCAGGGGCCTGATCCTGAGCGGAGAGAAGGCAGAATCCAGAGAATGGGGATTGGTCTTAGACCAGAAAGAGGGGCACACCTGAAACTTTTACCCTCACCACTCGGACGAACAGACAGTGCACATCCGAGGACAGCAATGGGGGCGGCGGGGAGGCAGGCAGGGGGTTTTAGAGGATTTCAAACAGGTGGAACCCGGCCATCCCTATTCCCAAGGGCCACTTACGACTCCAGGGGTGGTTATAGGATTAACTACCAGTTCATTTCAAAATGCTGCTTTGAACTCAGAGGGTTGATACATTTAATTTGTAATTTTTTGTAAAACTTTTTACAAGATAGTAAAGTATTTCACCAGAATACCAGTTTCAATCCGTCCATGGTCTGATTTTTATATAATTTAGTGGTGCTTTAGAAACTTTGTTTTTGTTGTTTCTGGGCTAAACAGCTCAATCCTTTTTCGCCTGTATCTACCTAAGACCAATGTGAACCTTTGTATTTTTGCTCCTAATTTTGGACTCAGTGAAAGTGTACTGTTTACATGTACAGATGCCCCAGTCCCTGTGTGTTCTGCAAGACTCGCTCTTGAGGAGGAAGGTGCACCTCACTAAGCTCATCTGCTTAGCAAAGCCACAAAACAAAAACCTCTCACTTTTTACCTATGTTTCCACCTAAAAACAAAAACAAACCTACAACACACAGAACTCGGATTTACCGAAAAACACTTTTCTAAGCTCAGAAAGATCTCTGTGTCAGTAGATGGCCCGCATGCGTCTGTATGTGGTCCATTTAGAAGCAGGGCCGGTGGGCGACTGCACGGGCAGGCGAGCAGTGAAGCAGGACTGGGCTGCACAGCTGTGGGTGAGAGAGTTCTCCCAGCAGCCTGGGTGGGCAGGTTGTAGTCAGTCCTCTGGCATCATTCAGACTGGTTCTGGGAGAGCTTGAGTTCCCTACCTGGGCGAGACTGGAAGAGTCTCCAGTGCAGACTTGACGAGCATGTCTTCAAGGTTCCCCTGGAGGCATCACCTCTGGCGAGGGGCAGAGGGCTCCAGACGATAAGCATATGGCACTTAAGGCAAACAATGGATGGCACCAACTTTTAAAGGTGACTCTTTATTACTTAATCAGTGGCTTCACCTCTAAATTATATTTTTACAGATATGCACCTATGCAACTTAACGTGGCTCTTCTAAGCAGGTGAGAACTTCCTCTTCAATGCTCTATAAAAATTCTTTGTGTTCTATATAGTGAGTTTTTCCAGTAAATGTGGCTCAATATTTTAATTCTTAGACTGTGTCTTCTCTATGTGATGCAACTAAATTCTGTTTTGTTTGTGGAATGACTAGCACAGGCCAACTCCCTCTCCCCTCACTTAACAAAAGACCAATGAGCTGTTAATCGAGCTGTTTCTCCATGGTATTACTTGCTAAATGCACTGATTTCATAAGTATGTGGAATCCTTTTTCTTTTGAATCTGTATATCATATATAAGACTGAATCTACTTAATAAACACTGAATAACAAACTGAATGTGTCCTTTCCACATGTCCTCTCAACAGCCACACTGCCAGCTAGACCTCTTCCAAACCTCGCTGGGCACTGAAACACCTTCCACTAGTAGATCCACCTTTGCTTAGCCCAGAAGCGAGCACACGGAAGGTCCTCGGTGAATGTGTCATTTCCTTCGGCACCCAGCCCGCTAGAAGGGAAGGAAACACATCTTCCCTGGTGCTCGCCAAGCGCCTGTGGGCACCATGTTGCAACCTCGCCGTGACCTTCCCAGAGAGGTGCCCTTGCCTCCACTTGCAGATGAGTCAGCAGGGGCACACTGGGGGCACACCTCACCTAAATTCAGTGACCAAGCCAGGTCTTAAACTCAACTGTTTGCCTGTAAACCGTGCCCATCCCACTCCCCAGTGCACACACAGCTCTTCAACTGTCAGAAACCAAGCCCACCTAACAGTCCCCAAGTACTGGCTTGGGAAACAGGAAACGCCATCCCTGGTCCTGAACTTCACTACTTGACATTCCACTCCACTCCAAACCCCAGATCCCGCCTTGAAGGGAACAAAAAGGCTGCTTTTTCCAAAGACGTGTACTTGTACACTTACTTTTTTCATCCTATACATATCATTTAGGTTAAACTTTAAAGGAAAACTTATGGGAATATGGGTAGGAACAAAACTGATTGTCATGAGTTTAAAAACTAATTTGACCGAGTTAAATGCATAAACATAAGTTTTACTGTTAAAATTGTGCCTGTCACACACCACACACAATATGGAAGTTGTTTTCAAAACATTTTTCATCATGGCAGAATAATCTTTTTAAAATAGAAATTCTGTGCAGCTGCCAAATACATAAAATAAAAGGAGAGGAGCCAATAGTTTGAACACCCCGGGAGTGCACTTTGGGGCTAAGATTCATACCAATAGTAGTAAGCAGCCAAAGCAGGGAACCTTTCAGCCAAAGCAGGGAACCTTTCAGCACCCTATCTTTTCACGCGCCTGTGGGGGCCACGAGCAGCAAATCCTCAGTACTACCATGAAAAGGTCTGTCCTACTGAATCCACCGCTGCTGAGCATTACCAAGGACCATACACCCCAACAACCTGGGACAACACCTACAGAATCCAGGACAGCACTTACCTCGGAGGAAGCCACAGCTCCATGAGGACACTGGGATCCTGGGACCAGAGAAGGTGCTGGAGGACAGAGGCACTGCTGGATCCCCGTCTGCTTCTTCAATGGAGCTCCCGACCACGGCCGTCAACAATGTCCAGGACATGGAAAAGGAATGCCCTTAGAGCAGGGAAAGCATGTACACAGTGACCAAACAGGCCACCCTCACTTCACTCGGTGGACAGGGAAGAACATGCATGCACTATAGGAAATGCAGTTCATCTGACACACCTGACCTCCTGCTGGCCATTTACCCCAATTATAATACAAAAAAAAAAGAGACCTCAGTTTTGAAAGTACAAAACTGATATGGTTGCAAATGTCCAAAAGGCTGGTAAACTTAGGAAACCAGTGTACACAACAGAAGTGGCAATGGTTTTATTTTCAATTCTGACCTTTTAGAGATCTGAATTTAGATTGTGTTTCATGGCGTCTTACAGTAAATAAATTCCAGTTCCCAGAAATGCTAGCTAAATTCTATCATACATAAATATACCATCACAGCCCAAACTACATCAAGGGAACATCTTCAAGTCCTGGTTTCTGGCTCACTTCAAGAAATACTAAAAACAAAGATCTTTCATTTGTAGAGCCCAGATACACGGAGAAAATGATAATGAGACCTGACTTAAAGCAGCATAACAAACCTTGACAAGTAAAAGAAAAATTTAAGTACTTTAAAATGTACTACGGAAGGTTAGTAGTTACTGAAACTTGTCATCTCTCCCCCCTTGATCTTTTGAATAAACTCAGATTAGGTTTATCATCAGTCAGAGGCTCTTAAATGAGAGGCCCCAGATGCCTAAGGAGCTCTTGCACCCTGATAATATGCACAACTTACAACTCGGTGTGAACGCGCATTCCTGGAGAGAGGACCCAGACCTTCCATCAGGCTTCCATTGTGTTCCCAGAAGGCCAAGAGCCACTACACTGGCAGCTTTTTGTTACTTTCCTTTTAAAAAAAATTTTTTAAATAGATTTCAGAGAGGAAAGGAGAGGGAGAGAGGTAAATCAATGAAGAGAATAATCGATCGGCTGCCTCCTGCATGCCTTCTACTGGGGATGGAGCCCGAAACCCAGGCCAGGAATCCAGTCATGACTTGGTTCATGAGTCAATGCTTAACCACTGAACCACACAGGCCAGTCTCTCCTTTTTCTTATACAACTTCTGTCTACACCTTTTGGTAGAGATGTTCATTCCAGGCTTTCACATTGATACATAGAGCCCTAGCTGGTTTGGCTCAGTCGATAGAGTGTCAACCTGCGGACTAAAGGGTCCCAGGTTCGATTCCAGTCCAGGGCAAATGCCTGGGTTGTAGGCTCGATCCCCAGTGGGAGGCGTGCTGGAGGCAGCCAATCAATGATTCTCTCTCATCAGTGATGTTTTCTCTCTCTCTCTCCCTTTTGGAAATCAATAAAAATATATTTAAAAAAATAAAAATAAATACAATCAACAAATTGATCCACAGAGATGAGAGGAAGCATTAGGCACTATCAAGGTTTAGTTTCAACTATTAACCAGTTAACTGCCACACATCCAAATCAAAAACCATCCCCACATGCCATGATATTTTGCATTTAATTGCATCTATAGACACTAATGGCATACAAAGTGTTAATCTCTAAGGTCATAAAGCCCACCCTCATTGTCACTTTAAACGGTGCCCATCCAGGAGGGCAACACAGCCTGTGCCACCGCCTCTCAGGGCACAGGGCAGGCAGATGCTTGGCTCCTCAAGCCCCTGATGCAGGAGGGCTACTCTATTAAGCACTCACACCCCTCAGGCAGGGTCTTTCTCAAGAGCAGGTTGGACATAAAGCTAATGACACCTCAAAAAGGCCACTGAAGTTTTCATATTCTGAAACATTAGGTTTCCTTGTCCTCTGAAGGAAATGTCTCCACTACCAAGCACTCCATCTCTAAACACTGTGCTGTGTATTCAACAACTACAGCATGAGGCCAGATGTCCACTACAGGCCTGCACCTCCACAGCTCCCCTCTGGGCTGAGGGTCAAGCAAGAGACCTATAGATCCCACTACAAATTCGTGTAGTGATTGTCTGGCTTGGTGCATTTAACAGTCTGGGGTACCTACTATGTGCCAGGCCCTAATAGCTTTATGAAGCAGGAGACACTAACCCCATTCAGAGATGGGAAAGTTGGCAGAGGCTGAGTAACTGGCAATCACAGTGAGTAGGCAGCAGGGCCTGTACTCCAATCCACCACACTATTCTGCCTCGCTGATGAGATGCAACTCTGGACCCTAATGCATTCTAAACTCCTGCACAGATCCTGACATGAAGGTACACGGACACATCTTCACCACCAGGTGGCTGCCCAGTCACCATGGAGCCCGACCATAACTTCTCCAACTACACCTGCAGCACCACCAAACTGCAGCTTGAACTGCCCCAAGGGATCCCACCACACAGTCTATTTTCTCCAACTCATAGGAAAAAAGTCAACGGATCCTTCTTTTAGTTCATCTTTACTTCCCATCATGTTGTTTTTTTTTTGTTTTTTTTTTAACTCTTGGCATAGATACTTAGATCCTACGAAGCACAAATTCATGTATTTAAGTACTCCAGGTAAGTCTGAGGACTGAAGTCAACCCCTGCAGGCTGGCACTCACTCAGCCTCGGTCTGCAGGCAGCACTTCCCTCACTGCTGGCTGCTGCTGCACAGATGCCCGTGTTCGTGGCTTTTCAAGGTCAGAACTGTTCACCCTCCCACAGGTCATCATCAGCCATTAGGAAGCTCTCGAGCAATCTCAGGCTCAGCGAGGCAGTGGAGATGAGCATCCTCACCCCTTTCATTAATTTCCGCATCCAGTGCACAGTAGGAAAGTTTGCCAAGTCACAGTCTGAAGAGTGAAATTGACAAGTTATGCCTCCAAGTCTCACCTCACAAAGGAGCTCCTTACACCACATGAGCTTCAGAGCCAAGGTGAGGGAGCTGGCATTTGCTCCTTCAATGCACCTTCTACACTCCAGCTGGACCTTCCTTCTCACCCCGGGGGGGGGGGGGGTAGTCACAGAAGATGACGGAGACCGAGTGCAGGTTGTACAGGTTTATTTTTCCAAAACCACAGGAGACATACAAGAGCAGCGCTTTCTCTGGGCAGCCCCATGGACTAGACCCTAGAGTGGCCTCAAAGGTCACAACAGAAGGAAGAAGAGGATCAAACACGCTTGGGCCTCTGCTCCCTGTCTTTGGTAAACAGACTCTTAAAGTTGACAACTTGGACTTGGCCAATACTGCATTTAAATCACCACCACATCACTGCCAACTTCTCACTCATGCTTCAGATGACAAAAATGCCACACTGGATGAAATGGGAATGGGGAAGACCTCTCAGATGAAATGAGATCTGCTGAAGTCATACCAATTTTATACTTCACACATAAGCACTCACACAGGGAGACTGGTGTTAAACAAGGACTCAACTCTGCAACAAGCTGAGGTACAAGAAATAAGGCAGGAAGCAGGGTGAGGAAAGAACTATGGAGACAACTATTTGTTAGAAATGTGTTGGGAGAGAGGCAGGCAGCAGGCCTGCCTGTTTCTTCCCCCACCTGCTGTCAAAAGGAGCTCTATGGCCCCAGAGGAGCACGGTCCCAGGTATTGCTGACAGGGGTAGCCCTGGAGCCAGATCTAGAAGGCCCACCTGGGGCTGCCCAGGGCACTCACCCTTGAGTTCAGAAGCACTTAACACTGGTGGTGGTGATTTGTCACATATGGCAGTGAGCAGCCAGTGAAGATTGGAGAAGAGATGTGAGGAGCAAGATGCATTTGCTCAGCAGTGGACAGGCAGGCTGACTCTGGCTCTGCAGGCTGCAGCAGGTCCCCCGGGTGACCCATGACAGGGCACCGGGCCAACCTGGCAGATCACCAGTTAATCACTCAGGTCGGGCAGCACACATGCAGTGGCTCTGACACAGGTGGAGAGAAGTCTATTATACCACTTTAATGCAATGATGCCCGAAATGTAAAGTAAGGGAGAGACGTTCGTGTTGTCTATATAATACATCCATTTACAGAATCGGCCAGTACTGTGTACAACATATAAATACATGATAAAACATTAGAGGTGCATAGAGCATACTTACAGAAGCCAAAAAATTCACTTTATACATCCAAGTATAGAGTTAAAAATATAAAAATAAGAAACACACACTGCTTTGAAATGTAAAATGATTTTTCACATACATAGGTGTGTGGAGATGCCCGCTCCCATGAGTCCAAAGTGACCGGGAAGGTGTCAGGCAGAGGCATTCACCTGCCAAACATCTGGACATCTGACTTACAAGGTCTACAGGTGGGACTTTAAGATAGATGACCTATTGTCCAAGCAGGTCTATTCAAAGGGTCCAAAAGCTCCTGCGGGCCAGTGGGTTGTAACGAGTCAGCAAAGTCCCATATTTGCTTCAGTAACAGAACCAAAGGTTAAATCCATCAACTGGCATCAGAATGAACTGTGACCCTGAGGTCAGCAGGTACTTGAGCCCCCTGGTGGGCACTGCTGGGAGTTACCTTAACCCTGTGCTGGTTCTTCCCCAACCATCACCTCCCCAGAACAGCAGGAGGAAAGGTGGCAGGGAGGGGGCAGCGGAAGACTGACATTTCTACTTAGTTCAGGTAGGTTAGTTCCCTGTGTGGAGAACAACCTTCTTTCTTCAACTTCAGGTCCCTCTGGGTGTCAGGCAGGCCCCCTACACCTCACTAGGCTCTGTCTACATGAGGGCTCAGCTGGCCAGTTGCAGGCCAACCAGTTGCCCTGCGGAAAGCCCCTCCAGCAAGACAGGAAGGTTGCTAAGTGACAGAGGCCTTTAGCACTATAAGTTTTAGGGAGAGGCAAGAGTGCTCCTGCCTGAAGAGACAGTCTACTCTATCAATGATATTCTGTATACAGGCTTAAGATCAATCATTACCAAAATACACACACTAAATATACAACTTTTCCCATGGCCATAATTTATTATCTTACCACAAGGCACAATACACAGAGCTTGGAGGGTCCAATACAGTCGTCATGACAGAACGCACCACAGCCCTGGCACATGATCATGGCTTTCAGGCTGCACGCACATTGGAGCGAGATGCTTTCCACTGTGCTGCTGTCGGTGAACATTTGCAAGGAAAGTGATGCACTGTGGTTCGCACCAAAGTTTGCTTTGTGGCTCAGCTGCACCACACTTCCAGCAAGGCCTTTGGGAAAGGCTGGGGAGCTGGAGGAATAATTAAAGCTGGTGGAACTTAGCTGGAGTTTAGAAAGCTTCCCATAAAATGCCTGTTTAATGTTGAGTTGGGAGGGGATAGAAGAAGGCTCCAGAGGCTGACTGAGCCCTTTCCCAGGCTCTCGAGGCAATTTCCAGAAGGGCAGGTCAAGGACAAAGGGCATCGCTTGCAAGTGATCCACCAGATCCCGAGGACCAGGCCCAGCTTCATTTCTGTTCTCTGCATTTGCCTTGAGAGGCGCCCCCACAAAAGCCTTTTCACTCTTGATGCTGCCAACAGAGGCAGGTGGTGGCTTTGGAGCCCAGTCTTCCCTGGCAGTCTGTACCCCACCAGACACAGAGTTTTTACTTGGCCCCAACTTCCTACTGGGAAAACCAGGAGGGGCATCAGCGGGCAGCGGCACTGGCTCCACAGGCTTGGGGCACTGAAGGGCTGCAGCCAGGTTCCTAGAGCCAAAGAGCTTCTTCCCTTGACCTCCAGCACTGTTCTGATCACCCCGGGCCCGGCCTGTCTGATCGAGACCCAAGGAGATCACATTTGGAGATGAGAAACAAGGGGCTCTCGAGGTAGTGAGATTTCCTGGACTTTTGCCTGGGGCAGCATTTGAATTACTGCACTGGGGCAGATCTCGGCCTTTCTTCCGTTCTTCACAACTAAAGGAAGAGAACTGCTCTTTGGAATCCACTTCTATTTTCCCAGAGGCAGCTGTCTGATTGGTCACTGGATATAGGGAATCTAAACTTGGGACCATCTTGGAAATCTTTGGGGGCGTTCCAGGAACCTGGGTGGCCTCCAGTCTGGCAAGACCAGTGTTGGCTTCACGGCTATCGGGTAGAAGAGGTTCCTTCAAAGCTCTTAAAGGACTGGGGCTGCCCCTGCCAACCGCACAACTGTCTCCCCCAGGATCTTGCAAAGATCCCATCCCCTGCTCTTTGGCAAGTGGGAGTCGTGGGGGTTCCAGTTTGCTGCCAGAGAGGGCTGGAGGAAGAACCTTTTCGAGGGGCAAGTTGCCCTGCAGCAACTGCATCACGAGTGGGTTAGTGGCCTCCACTGAGGACCCAGGCCTGCCCAGGGACACAGGCCTCGGCTGGTACTCGGTACTGGCCAGCAGCAGGGAATCTGGGATCTTTTGGGGGACTGCACATACGCGAGACACCCAGCTCTGAGGAGCAACCATCCTGTCTGTCCTTTTAACCAGACTATGGTCACCATTCACTTTGGCAAGTGAGGCAGAGTGGTTCCAATCTTGTTTCTCCTCTTTGTCCACCACCGAGGACCTCTCCATCACTGTGGCTTCAGTAGGGTCAGCCTCACTGCTATTCTCAGAGAGGTGGCCTTCAAAGTCAGAGGCTGTGTCTGTGGACTCGCTGTGAGGACTCAGTGCTTTAGAGTCTCCATTGATTATCACTTTTTCAACTTCCACCTGTTTACAGTCGTTACCTGGGCTGTCACTGCACCCATGAGATGGCACTGTCCCAAGTGAAGGACAGCTAGGGAGATCCAAACCATCTTCAGCGGTCAAACCCCCAGGCAATGCAGGAATGAGGGGAGCAGCCTTCTCCCACTCTTCTCCAACCTGGGGCTGGACAGACGGAATGTTCTCTCTGGAGCCTGGCTCGGGCTGTTCCACATCAGAGAAGAAAGCCTCGGTTTTCAGGTCTCCTTGTCGAGTAGCACTTCCCTTCGTGGGTGGGCATGAGTCACCAAGTCCTAATTGTCTGTCCTGTAGGCAGCCAGTCAGTGACGAATCAGGGGTAGAAGTGGGGGTCACATTCACAGGATCCCTCACGGTTGGATTACCGTCCCTGTCCAGAGCCTGGCCAGTTCCTCCTTCTAATACAACATCCCCCACCAGAGACTGAATAGGACCACTGTCAGGGGGAAGAGTGGGTCTTTGCTCTTCATTATCCCTTTCCCAGGAAGTGGTATTAGACTCACCTTCAGTTCTAACATCTAGATGCAATGTAGGCTGCTCAACTAATCTCTCAGAGGCTGGGGTTTTGGAGGACAGTGGGGGCAAAGCCTGGCATGGCTGGTCCCCAGTGGGAACGATGGGGAGTTGGGAGACATCTTCTCGCCTGCTTGCATCTGGTGCCCTCTGTAGTGAGCAGCTCTCCTCCTCTCTGAGAGAAGCCAGGTGCTCCCTCCTGGCTCTGGGTGTAGCAGTTCCAACCTGGATGTGCTCCCCATTTAGAGGACAAGGCGGCAGTAGTTGTGTTCGCTGTAGATCTGACGCACACTCTCCAGGGGTGCTCGGGGCTCCTCTGGGCTCAGAGTGGCCACAGGCCTCACCACCATCACCACTGCTGCTGCCTCTGCCACCTCCCTCATCGGTGGTCCTGCCGCCACCTCCACCCGGGCCACCCCCCCCTCCGATGGCAGTGGTGGCCGCCTCTCGATGGCAGTGGTGGCCTCTCGCCCCTCGGATCTGCAAAGCACGGGCTTTAATGTCTGCGAGGGTCCTGGCACCAGTCCAGCCCCGGCAGGAGGACTCCGAGATGGGGACAATTCGGGGGCATATCTGGTAAGTGGGCTGACCTTTAACCACCCAGGGTGGTTTGATACGTGAAAGTTGTATCTGCAAGAGAAGAATTAGAAAACAGTTTTAATTGACTGGGTGTTCTGACCTAGGCACTGTAAAGCTAAATTGGGAGTCTAGAGAATTAAATCATTTTCCTTAACACATTGCGGACCAGTAGTTTTATTACTAGCTTTACCCAGTGGCCAGATAAGTTTCTATTGAACGAGTACAAAGAAGTTTTACATAAATGTTAAAGGCACGCTTTAAAATTAAATACCCGTTACATTTTGAAGTTATTTATTCTATGTTCTTACAAGCTAATATTTTTTTAAAGTATGATACTTTGTAAAACACTGTGTAATATGAAGCGAGAATTCTCGTGACCCATCCACAATGTGTTAAAAATGAAACTGTTGTGGTAAAATGGCGGTCCACAACAGCACACCATTCTCAGAAGGCTCTGCTCAAGAGCTGTTACATGCGGCACTTCTAAATTTAATTTCTGGTGGGACTATGGGAGTCACTACACAAAGAATCTACCACCACCTAATAAGAAATGTAACCCCCCATAGGGTTCTGACCTCTAGAGGTAACTTCAACAGAGTGAACAAACCAGTGAAGCAGAGAAGACCCTCATCCCCAACTGTCAAACTGGTCTCAGCAATGGCTCTCTTGTAGAGGGCTCTACATGCCCACTTAATCAACACAAGGGTCCTGCAAAGGGGCTCCACCAATCTCCTGGCCCTCAAGGGGAAACGGCCTCCTACCCGGATGGGCGGGACTTTGGGCTCCTCTTTGGTGGGCTGTGGCTTTTCGGAGTGAACACTTTCAATTGTGTTACGAAAGGACTGACGATCTTCAAGCCGGGGCTTCTTTTCGGGAAAGGATGCAGAGGCTGCCTCCTCAAAGGATTTCCTCTTCTGATCTTTAGGTTCCTGATCAACAGTCTCCTGATGCAAGCTGGGAATTCTGTCTGGAGAGGCAGAGGCCCGTGACAAGTCGTCAGGATCGGTCTGGATCTGAGAAGCCCCCGTTTCCACTGTGAATCTGGGGCCCTCGGAGTCAGGCACTGCAGAGGATGTACCAGGCAGGTGGGGACTGCCTGCCCCTGCGGAGTCAGTCTTAGCCTCCCCATCCTTGTAGATGGGGATGTCAGGTGTCACAGACTGTGTGTCTTTAACAATCCCTCCTTGTTCTAGCTCCTGTTTTTTGTACAGATTCCTTCTGGCCCTGGTTCGGAGATCTGGCCGAGAGCGTTTCTTGAAATGCCCGTCTCGCTGCCGGGTGGCTGGACCACGCTGTGGCCGTGCTGATCCTCCTGGGACGCGCAAGTCACTCTTGATTTCAGCCTCCTCCTGGCCCACGTTCTGCTGCAACAACTCTTCTCTGGCCAAACCCAACCTGCAAACCAAACTCACACCGTCAGTTACAGGGCAGAGAAAGCATGCTTATTTTATCTATGTGAATGATGCACTCAGATATTAGATATCTCAGAACAAAGTGAATCTAACCGGTGCATAACATTAACCATAGGCTCTGGTAGCTTCCTTCCCTATGGCATTAGGCTAAATGAGCCACATCATGGCAATCTCCACATTTTCATCCAACACAAAAGTATGCATGACTTGGAGAACATCTGCCTTTATCCCCCTAAATCCCAGACCAACACTCCCAGAACTAAGTGCCTTACTTCTGTCCATAGTAGTCCTCAAAGAACTTTTCTTTCCATTGTTCCACCTTCTTTTCCTTCTCCATTTCCTGTCGTATCCTGACTTGCATCTCATGAGTGAATTCACCTAGAGAGAAATAAAACTTTTGAGTACATGCATTCAGGATATTCATGTGTCTTAGGGAAAGTAGTTCTACTTCCTGAGTTTTCAAAATACATATGACTTCGATGAGTTTAAGTTTTTTTTTTTTACCCTCACACTGGTTCCTGTCTCCTCCAAAGCACCTCTCACATCATGCTTTTCTCAGGACAAAACTAACATGTCTGTTATAAGGAAAATTTAGTCTTCAAACAGCAACACGTTGTTCAAAAAAGCAGAACAAAAACAAACCAAACCAAAGAACCATTCTTACTTCCTGTGCAGAAAAAAGTTAACCTAGCAGGCCTGACTGCTTATCATTAGAAAGGGCTGCTTACAAGGGTGGCTCTTGGTTGACATCTGGGAACCTGGATTGGGGGAGGGTTCCCACCCCCAAACTGAAATGAACAGCTCACTGTGTCTAAACTGTTTCTGCAAACAACATGGTTTATGGCGAGCACCTGCTTTCCTTTGGGGAATCTGGAATTTGGGCATATGCCAGGCACAGGCATGCTACATGATCAGCCTTAATAAAACCCTGGGCAACAAGTCTTTCACAAGCTTCCCTGGCAGACTACATTTCACATGTGCTGTCACAACTCGGTGCTGGGGGAACAGAGTGCATCCTGTGTGATTCTACTGGGAGAGGAGGACCTTGAAAGCTTGCTTCTGGTTTCCCTGGACTTCACCTTTGCTGATTTCGCTCTGTATTCTTTCACTGTAATAAACTACAGCCATGAAGAAGACTCTATGCTGAGTACTGTGAATCCTCCTAGTCAATCACTGAACCTGGAAGAGGTCTCAGGGACTTCCCAACACACTCCCCTTGTACCTTCCCCACAAAACTAAATTAGGAGAAGCTAACAGTCACTCCAAATGGCGATGTCTAAAAACAGAGCATCTGGTAAAGATTAACATTGTAGCTCAATGCCACAGTGCACTTTCCTCCACCCATCCAGACAACTGCCATGTTTAATGGAAACAATAGGAGTTGACAGGCAATGCAGATGGATATATATACACAAAACAATGAAAGCCCCAATACCCTGTACCTTCGAAAGCTATGAAGCACATTAACACCTGCCACATTTATTAGTGTTGTGAGGAAAGCCTGCCTTACACTAAATACCCCTTGGGAAAAAAGAGAAATTGGTAAAAATGGGGTTTTTAGGAAACAAGTGATACCACACATGGCAGGTACCTCTCCAACTATCTGAGATGAGAGCGTCTACTTACCATCAGCCAGGCGTTCCCGCCAGCTCTGAGCCGCATGGGTGAAAAACTCATTATTCAGTGCACTGCTGCTGAGACGCAACAGGCCATCCGTCCCCACCTAGAAGGATCAGGCAAAAATCCCGATAAATAAAAAACTTAGAAAAACAACAGAAGCTCGCCCAGAGAGAAGCATCCAAGAGGCTACCTAGTCGTACCTGTCTGTCCACTTCAGGCAGGAGGAAAAGGAGCTGCTGCTGGAAGTGGGATGGCAGGGCGTGGAAGGTCCGAGAATTTATCAGTGCCCGAAGGTTGGTATTGACAAGAATGGACCCAGGTGTCTCAAAATCTACCTCTTCCCCTCTGTTACGCTTCATTTGACCTGTGATTTTTTTAAGTAATAAAAAGCAATGTATACATTTTCAGCTTCTTAAAGCAGAAGAAACAAATACTAACTGTGGGGGAAAACTTTGGTGGCACCCAAGCTACCCAGAACTTATTGGCAAACAATCTGCTCGACTACCCAGTACACCCTAACCTATATGTTACAATTATTCTTCCCACGTTACTGTCATTGCCATCAAACCCAAGAGAACACTTGGGCTTGCATCCTCTCACATAAGACTGTACTAAGCTCTGTCACAGCCTGAAGAGGACACTCTTCCCCATACAACCAGGCAAGGGCAGGCCCTGACCTTCCCTCAAGTTCCATAGAATCAGCTGGTAAAATGATGAAAGTTGTCTAAAAGTAAATCTATTAGTGTACTATGGGAAAATCTGCAGAAGCTTTCTTATGAATGGGCCGAAGAGGTATGATCTCCATGCAGAAAGTACTAAGGGTTGTTTAAAGCCCACGAAAATGTCAATACCTCTCACAGAAGCCTCAGCAAATGTTACTTTTTTTTTTTTTTTTAAATCACTTAGAATAGAGACCTGTTCATCTTAGATTGAGCACTGCTGAGGAATTGGAAAAGCAGACCTAAAAGAAATAGACTTCCTCATGTCACTTGGCCTGCAGGGACCCCCTTTACAGGCAAAGAAATGAGTGCCAAGCCACTCACCTGTGGCTGGCTTCCGGAAGCCTCTCAGGAGCGGGGCAGGGTCCCGGGTGACCTCGGCCTGGCCACGAATAGCAGCGCTGCCCAGGGCCAGAGAGCCGCTGCTGCTGCTGGACGGGCTGCCACTCTCACCATCAGCGTGGCGGCCCGAGAACCCTGAAGGCACAGCATTCCACTGGTCAGAAGTATCACCCGCCATGCCCATGGCTCTCAGACAAGCTCCCTTCTCCCAACTCTCCCTGAGGTGCTGCCAGCTATACCGGGTGCTTCCATGGTCCAGCCTTGGGCTGTCAGAGCTCAACACCTCATGGGCTGGCTTTAAAATAACACGTAAGAATGCCAAACTGCCATCTTAGTTTGCACAGCACTGCACCTTTTACAAAAAGCACCTGCACACTCCATCCGACCTTCACAGCCACCCTGTGAGGCAAAGGGGAGGGCACGGCAGAGCCCAGCACTGGAACCTAGGTCAGGTCTTGCCACCACAGCGTCCTGCTGCCAGAGGAGGGTCTCTTGACTCCATAGGCATCGCACTACCTAGGTCAGAAACTGCTGCCTCTGGGAGGCAGCCCCAGGAGCTGAGAAAGAGGCACCACAATCAAGATCTTATACATACCTGATGCAGATTCCACGTGGGCCCCGTTTACCTTCAGAGGAGTCAGGACAACTCGAGGCAGCATCACCCCAGTCTTTTTCTTTTGCTTGTTTGCCTATATTCCCAGAGAAATCCAAAGAATCTGAGTCACCTGCAAGGCCACAGCAGCAGTCCCTCACGACTATGTCTCCACTCACTGTCTTGTAAAGCAGAGTTTGTATTCAATGAACTCGGGCAGATAATGCTAACAGCAACACTGTTACTGGGCCAGGTGCCAGTCCCTGTGCCAAGCATCACGCATGCTGAGAAGAATCTATCATTATCCCCATTTTACAGATAAGGAATTTGCCCAAGTTCCCCAAACTAGTGAGTGAAAGGGCCAAAATCCAAACCACTAACTCCCAGGCTCCCGTTCTCCCCATTCTGCACAATGCTCTACTTCTCCCTGGTTATCCAGCCATGTAAAGGGGGGGGGGGGGGGGGGGGGAACCACACAAATCACTCTGTTGTCAGACCTATGACCCACTTTTTCTCCGGCCCACTTTTAAATGATACTAATAGGTGAAGACCAAATTGATATTTCTCCATTCTTCAAACATACTCACAATTAACTACAGGATGGTCAGTCCTATCTGCCTGGCCTCTCTTATACCCCCGTCACCAACTCTCCTCCCTACCTGTGAGGAAGCTCTGTAGCTGTCCCTGGGATTGGAAAGAGGCCGACTCTGAGATTCTGTAGAACAGGACGCATTAGAAGATGTTTCATCAAGTGATACTGGAACGGAGGGAAATAAAGGTTAGTACCTAATAACTGCTTATGGCTCTTCACCCATCTTGTTAAGGGCACTTACCATCATTTTCACCACTCACAGTGCTGGTTTCATTAGACCCACAGCTCTCTACATCGGCTGTGTCCTCTGGCTCCTCTCCCTCCACTGTAGCTGGATTGCGAGACCACTGCAGGGCATCCTTCTGTGACAGTAAGGAAAACTCGGGTGAGCAAAAACCCTACAAATCGACCAAGCATAGTAGTAATTTCTAAACATGTATTGCTTTTCCCTTTCAACTGACCTTTCACAGCAAGTTCTTTTCAAACATATATCAAGAAAGTGAGATAAAACTTTGCATTCAATCATTCACTAAATATTTATGGGTGCCTCCTATAAATGCTAGTTTCTGGGGATAGGGGGGGCGCGTATCAGGAGTAGGAAATGGGCCTAGCCTCAAGGAGCTGAACTGAGTAGGGGAGAAAAATCAAACCTATTATACTACAAAGCACAATGAGAGAGGTATACAGAGAAATGCAGCAGCTCAGAAGAGGGAGCATCCAAGTCTTTAAGTTTAAGAGGGCACGGAGTACAGAAAGTGAATTAAGAATCAGGGAGATAGGCTTCCAAAAAGCTAAGTTTTAAAAGATGTTAGCTAAGCCCTGGCCTGTAAGGCTCAGTTGGTTAGAGCATTGTCCTATACACCAAAAGGTGGCAGGTTCGATTCTTGGTCAGGAGTGCATGCAGGAGGCAACCAATCGATATTTCTCTCTCATATCAATGTTTCTCTCTCTCATCAATTTACTAAAATAAATTCTTTTAAAAAAAGATGTTAGCTGCCCTAACTGGTTTGGCTCAGTGGATAGAGCATCAGCCTGTGGACTGAACGGTCCCAGGTTCGATTGTGGTCAAGGGCACATGCCTGCATTGCAGGCTTGATCCCCAGTGGGGGACGTGCAGGAGGCAACCGATCAATGATTCTCTCTCATCATTGATGTTTCTATCTCTCTTTCCCTCTCCCTTTCTCTCTGAAATCAATAAAGATATATTTTTTAAAAAGTTAGCTAAAAAATAAACAAAAGCCATTAGCTAGCAGGCAGATGGGTTGGCAGTGGGAAATAAGTAGCTGATGAGATGAACACTGTGGAAGAATATTTCAAACTCAAGGAAACTACAGATTTCAGCAGGCATATGGGGAACTGAGTATGTTGAGGGGGGTAGAGATCTCTCTAGCAAGAGGGCAGATAACACACTGTGTGCTGAGGGATTAAGATTTTGATTGTTTTGGAGTCTCTGTAGTCAGGGGAATGATTTGAGTTTTAGGAATTTCATTCTGTTAAGCATGGGAAGTCTGGAGGAAGAAGAGTCACATTGACAGAAATGAACATGATGAAGATCTAAAGTAAGATAGTGAAAACGAAGCAGGAGTGTGGAGGAGTGCTCCACTCCAAGTTTCAACCAATAAATGCTTCTTCTAACAGGCTCTGTTGTAGAGTCTCAGAATTAAACCCCATCCATTCCTAAGGAAAAATTAGGAGCTATCTTACATCTTGAAACTAGGAATAAGTATGAATGAATACTGGAGTTTGGAGAGAAGAGATGATGAATAGAGATAAATTGGGATGGGGTGTCTTCTTTGAATAAAAGTATGTGAAGGTTAGGTAAAATCATGACTTTACCTCCAGAAATTTATAAAGGATATCCACAAAAGTCTTACTCATCAATTTCGTGGGTTCCTTCATCTACTATATTACGTTTTCCTTAATTTATTTTCACTAATTTAAGCCCAAATCAGACTGACTTAAAGTAATAAAAAAGAAGACAGCTTTTTAGATCTTTCTCTCTTTCCCTACCAGCTAGAAATGCTCCTCTGAATCAAAGCTAAAGAATATTTTCAGTATTAAGCTTGTAATTATGCTAATTAACTGCCATGTTCTTGGAATGATACAACAAAATTATCTCTGAGAAAGTAAACTGTAAACCAAAAATCTAAAACATGTACATACCTTTTAACCAAACACTTCTATTTCTGAGACTTAAGAATATGTTAAAACATAATAAACTTAAAAAGAATAATCCTTCAAAATAAGAAAATTAATCAAGTGAACTACATTAAGATCCTTCGTTCATCAAAAGACACCATTAATGCCCTGCTAGTGTGGCTCAGTGGTTGAGCATCAACCCATGAACCAAGTGGTTCAATTCCCAAACACATCGCGGGCTCAATCCTCAGTAAGGGGGTGTGCAGGAGGCAGCCAACTGATGATTCTCTGTCATCATTGATGTTTCCATCTCTCTCTCTCTCCCTCTCCCTTCCTCTCTCTGAAATCAATAAAAACATTTTTTTAAAAAGACACCATTAATGGAGTAAAAAGGGCAAACTACCTACAGAGATGGAGAAGGTATTTGCAATTCATATAACCCCCAACAAAAATCTTGTAGCTAGACCATAAATCAGTAAGAAAAGGGCAGCCCAGAAGAAAAATAGGCATAAAATGCGAATAAGGCGTTATACCAGAGGATATCCAACACTCACATTAAAAGGTATTTAACCTAACAATAAAAGGAAGACACAAAATTATGCAAATTAAAACCACAATGAGGTATTATCGCATCCTTAAGAAGCCTAAAATTAAAGTTTAGCAATGCCAAGTAGTGTTATTGTGGATGTAAAACGGTTATACTGAAAATGGATCCAACCATTTGAGAATACAGTTTGGCATTATCTGGTACAGTTGAAAATACAAACATCCTATGACCCAGCAATGTGAGTCCTAGTTTTCGATTCCCTAGAGAAATACATGTTTATACACATCAAAATTCATATCCAGATGTTAATGGCAGCACCATCTGTAACTTGGGCTATAAACAACCAAAGTGCCCATCATCAGTAGAATCAATACATGGTTAGTGTGCTCAATAAATGGACATTATAAAATAAAAAATGAATGAACTACAATTACAACAATATGGATGATTCTTAAAAACAAATGAAAGAATAGAACAAACGAATGCATACCATAATTTATTTCATTTGCAAAAAGTTCAAAAACAGACAAAATTAAACTATAGTATTGGAGATGCAAATATAAGTAAAAAACAATGAAGAAAAAAGCAAGAAGCCCGGCCAGGGTGGCTCAGTGGATAGAGCGTCAGCATGCGAAGTGAAGGCTCCCAGGTTCAATTCCAGTCAAGGGCACATGCCTGGGTTGCAGGCTCAATCCCCAGTGTGGAGCATGTACGAGGCAGCCGATCAATGATTCTCTCTCATCATTGATATGTCTATCTCTTCCTCCCTTTCCTTTCCTCTCTGAAATCAATTTAAAAAAAAAAAGTTAAAAAAAAAGAAAATAACTTCCATGAAGTCAGGGGAATGAAGGGTGTTGTAATTAATAAGGGGTACACGGTGGCTCCTGGCCATGTTAGATGTCTTGATCTGAGTAGTAGTTAGGAAAGTGTTTACATGCACACCTCAGAGATATTGTGGGTTCGGTTCTAGACCATCGCAATCAAAAGTCACATGAATTTTTTGGTTTCCAAATGATATGAAAGTATGTTCACACTATACTATTGTCTATTAAGTGTACAACAGCATTATGTCTAAAAACACAATGTGCCCCAGCTAGTGTTTCTCAATGGTTAGAGCATCAGCGTGACAACCAAAAGGGTCTTGGGTTCGATTCCCAGTCAGGGACAAATACCTGGGTTGCAGGTTCAATCTCAAGCCCTGGTCACGGCACATACAGGAGACAGCCAATCAATGTGTCACTCGGATGTTTTTCTTTCTCTCTCCCCCTCTCTCGCCTCCCTCCCTCCCTCTTCCACTCTCTAAAAATCAATGGAAAAAATATTCTCGATGAGGATTAACAACAAAACAATAAAATTTACAGTATATACCTTAATTACAAAATATTTTATTGCTAAAAAATGCTAACCATCATTTAAGTCTTCAGTGAGTCATAATCTTTTTTGCTAATGGAGGGTGTTGCTGACTGACTAGGGTGGTGGTTGCTGAAGGTGGGGTAGCTGTGGCAATTTCTTAAGACAACAATGAAGTTTGCAGCATCGACTGAGTCTCCTTTCATGAACAATTTATCTGCAGCATTCAATGCTATTTGATAGCATTTAACCCAAAGCAGAACTTCTTTCAAAACTGGAATGAATCCTCTCAAACCCTACAATTGCTATATCAACTAAATTTATGTAATATTCTAAATCCTCTGCTGTCATTTCAAAAATCTTTATAACATCTTCACCAGGAGTAGATTCCATCTCAAGAAACCACTTTAATCATCCACGAGAAACAACTCTTCATCTGTTGAAGTTTTGTCATGAGATTGCAATTCAGTCACACCTTCAAGCTCTACTTCTAATTCTAGTTCTCTTGCTATTTCCATCACATTTGCAGTTACTTCCTCCACTAAAGTTTTGAAGCCCTCAAAGTCATCCAGGAGAGTTGACATTAACTTCTTCCAAACTTCTGTTCATGTGGATATTTTGATCTCTTCCCATGAATTATGAATGTCCTCAATGGCATCTAGAATGGTGAATCCTTTCCAAGAGGTTTTCAATTTATGTTACCCAGATCCATCAGAGGAATCACTATCTACAGCAGCTATTATAGTCTTAAGAAATGTACTGCTTAAATAATAAGACTTGAAAGTCAAAATTACTCGTTGACCCATTGGCTGCAGAATAGATGTTGTGTTAGTAGGCATGAAAACATTAATCTCGTTGTACCTCTCCATAAGAGCTGTTGGGTGATCAGGTGCAATGTCAATGAGGAAGAGTAAGATTTTTTGTTAAATATATTTTGATTGCCCGGCCAGCATGGCTCAGTGGTTGAGCGTTGACCTATGACCCAGGAGGTCACAGTTCAATTCCTGGTGGGGGCATATGCCCGGGTTGCGGGCTCAATCCCCAGTGTGGAGCGTGCAGGAGGCAACCAATCGATGATTCTCTCTCATCACTGATGTTTCTATATCTCCTCCCTTCCTCTCTGAAATCAATAAAAATATTTTTAAAAATGCTCAAAGTCACTGATCATCAGAGGAGAGGTGCAAATTAAAACAATAATGAGGTACCATCTCACACCTGTCAGAATGGCTACCATCAACAAATGACAAGTGCTGGTGAGGATGAGGAGAAAAGAGAACCCTAGTACACTGCTGGTAGGAATGCAGACTAGTATAGCCATTATGGAAAACAGTATGGAATTTCCTGAAAAAAATTAAATATGGAACTGCTATTTGACTTCTAGGAATATATCCTAAGAGACCCCAAAAAACAATAAAAAAGAATGTATGCTCCCTTACGTTCATAGCAGTGCAATTTGCAATAGCTAAGATCTGGAAACAGCCCAAGTGCCCATCAGTAGACAGACGGATAAAAAAGTTGTAGTACATTTATACCAAGAATATTATGCAGCAGTAAAAAAGAAGGACCTCTTACCCTTTGAGACAGCATGGAGGAACCTGAAGAGTATTATGCTAAGTGAAATAAGCCAGTCAGAGAAAGACAAGTATCACATGATCTCACTATATGTGGAATCTAATGAACAAAATAAACTGATGGACAAAATAGACCCAGAGACACAGAAACATGGAAGAGACTGTGGAACCTCAGAGGTGGGTTGGAAGAGATCAACCAAAGAACTTGTATGCATATATGCATAACCCCTGGACACAGACAATAGGATGATGAAGGCCTGGAGCAGGGGATGGCAGAGTTGCAGGGGGAGGCGGACGGGCTAAAAGGGGTCAATGGGGGAGTAGGGGAACATATGTAATGCTTTCAACAATAAAGATTCAATTTTTAAATATTTTCCTGAGTGTGATAATTATATAGTACTTACTACGTAGAAGATTGCCCTTGGATCAATATATACTCCTTGTGTCCTGTCCTTTCCCTCATTTTTAAAAACTGAGGTATAACTTACATAGAGTGAAATGCATAGATCTTAAGTAGACTATTTGATGGGTTTTGACAAACACACATCAAGATATATAGAACATAGCCCTAGCTGGTTTGGCTCAGTGGATAAAGCATCAGCCTGCAGACTGAAGGGTCCTGGTTTGATTCTGATCAAGGGCTCTTACCTCGGGTTGCAGGTTCCTCTCTGGTCAGGGCTCATGAGGAGACAACCAATCAATGTGTTTCTCTCACATCGATATTTCTCTCTGTCTTTTCCCTCTCTCTTCTACTCTAAAAAAACCAATGTAAAAAAACTATCCTCAGGTGAGGATTAAAAAAAAAGAAAAAAGATACAGAACATAGCCCTACCCAGTTTGGCTCAGTGGATAAAGCATCAGCCTGCGGACTGAAGGGTCCCGGGTTCGATTCCGGTCATGGGCACATACGTTGGTTGCAGGTTCCCCGGCCCTGGTCGGAGTACGTGCAGGAGGCAACCAGTCGATGTGTCTTTCTTACATTGATGTTTCTCTGTGTCTCTCCCTCTCCCTTCCACTCTCTCTAAAGATCAATGGAAAAATATCCTCGGGGAGGAGAAACCAAGATGGCGGCATAGGTAAACACCCAAACTGCTGCCTTGCACAACAATTTCAAAACTACAACTAAAAGACAAAACAGACATCATCCAGAACCACAGGAAGGCTGGCTAAGTGGAAATTCTACAACTAGAAAGAAAGAGAAAAACACACTGAGACTCAGAGGAGCTGCAGAAGGCAGAGGTACAGAGGCGCACGCGGAGAGGGCTGACAATTGAGTACGAGGCTGGCTTTCTCAAGCGGGAGGGAGACAAAAGCTCCCGACTGCGCTGAACTCCAGTTCCGGGTGAGACTCTGGGGACCCAGACTCATTCGGGGAGAAACTGCACACTGTCTGGCAGTGGGCGAAACTTGAGGGCGGCTTTCTCTCAGAGGTGCTTGCAGTGATTACCGCAGGACACTGAGACCCAGGGAGGGGCCTCTTAGGGCAGGGCTGATGGGAAGCCAATGCTATCTGCTCCGCCCTCAGACTCCGCCCCATCCAAGCTGAGCACAGAGGCTTTTGCAAGTCTTGTCTCATAAGGGTGTCTCCAGCACAGAAGTTCTCCCAGCGCAGACACAGCTGATCCTCACAGCCAATTGGCCTGGAGGTCAATTCGTCCCAGCGATACCAACAACAATCAAGACTTAACTACAAGACTGTGCACACAGCCCACAAAGGGGTGCACCAAGAATGTCCACCTCAGGTAACTGAAGAGGCTGAGCCACGGGGCCCTATAGGACACCTAGCCCACAAAGCCACTCTATCAACTCAGGGAAGCAGCCAAAATGCGGAGACAAAGAAACAGGTCACAAATGAAAGAAATGGAGGAAAGCAAACAACTGGATATAGAGTTCAAAACCACAGTTATAAGGTTTTTCAAGAATTTTTTAGAAAAGGCTGATAAATTTAGCGAGACCCTTGAGGATATGAAAAAGGACCAACTAGAAATTAAGCATACACTGACTGAAATAAAAAATAATATACAGAGATCCAACAGCAGACAAGAGGATCACAAGAATCAAGTC
Source organism: Eptesicus fuscus (assembly GCF_027574615.1). Taxonomy (NCBI): domain Eukaryota; kingdom Metazoa; phylum Chordata; class Mammalia; order Chiroptera; family Vespertilionidae; genus Eptesicus; species Eptesicus fuscus. Next base: position 32,883,770 of record NC_072484.1, on the reverse strand, counting down.
AAAGATTTGAAATACAAAGAAGCAAAAAATACCCAACCCAAGAAGCAAAAAAAAAAAAAAAAAAAGAATCCAAAAATATGAAGATAGTGTAAGGAGCCTCTGGGACAACCTCAAGCGTACCAACATCAGAATTATGGGGGTGCCAGAAGAAGGGAGAGATCAAGATACTGAAAACCTATTTGAAGAAATAATGACAGAAAACTTCCCCAACCTGGTGAAAGAAATAGACTTACAAGTCCAAGAAGCGCAGAGAACCCCAAACAAAAGGAATCCAAAGAGGACCACACCAAGATACAGCATAATTAAAATGCCAAGAGCAAAAGACAAAGAGAGAATATTAAAAGCAGCAAGAGAAAAACAGTTAGTTACCTACAAGGGAGCACCCATACGATTGTCAGCTGACTTCTCAACAGAAACTATGCAGGTCAGACGGGAGTGGCAAGAAATATTCAAAGTGATGGCAAGAAATATTTAAAGTGATGAACAGCAAGAACCTACAACCAAGATTACTCTACCCAGCAAAGCTAACATTCAGAATTGAAGGACAGATAAAGAGCTTCACAGATAAAAAAAAGTTAAAGGAGTTCATCACCGCCAAACCAGTATTATATGAAATGCTGAAAGGTATTCTTTAAGAAGAGGAAGAAGAAGAAAAAGGTAAAGATAGAAATTATGAACAACAAATACATATCAACAAGTGAATCTAAAAATCAAGTGAATAAAAAATCTGATGAACAGAATAAACTGGTGAATATAATAGAATCAGGGGCATAGAAAGGGATCGGACTGACAATTCTCGGGGGGAAAAGGGTGTGGGAGGTGCGGGAAGAGACTGGACAAAAATCGTACACCTATGGATGAGGACAGTGGGGGAGGGGTAAAGACAAAGGGGGGTTGGGAACTGGGTGGAGGGGAGCTATGGGGGGAAAAAAGAAGAACAATTGTAATAATCTGAACAATAAAGATTTATTAAATTAAAAAAAGAAAAAGAAAAGTATCCTCAGGTAAAGATTAACAAAAAGAATAATAATAAAATAAACTTTAAAAATGTTTTGTCTAGAACTGAGCAAATAAGTATATATACAGTAGATAATGGGAGGCAAGCTTCTCAGTTTTGAGTAGCAAATTACTACGTAAAGGGGTAAAGCTAGAATGAACCCTGTAATAAGAGACTGGAATTGAAGGTATCAGTATGAACCAACATATGTAAAGAGAGACAAATACAGAAACAGACATAGATGTGTACATGTACACTGTTCTAAACTAAAAGGACCCAGAGCTCCCTGGGAAACAGCTGATTCCAGAGATGGGGCTGTGAAAATAAAAGCTAAGCCAACATCTTACTGGGCCAGAAAACAAGTAAGTAAAAAGTGTTTAGGACATCTAGACACAAAAACTAGAGTGAAGGGAGTCCTACTGGGCAACTCTGTACAATTTGTGCATTAAAGTTAGAAATGATAGGAACAGATAATTCAACAATAGGAAGCCATAATGAATAAACAAATGTGGGAGAAAGGAAGGTTCTTTCTTACTGTTGAATGCCAATTAATAAATGTCATATGAATGGTGGAATTTTAAAAAGCACCACTTGACCACCATTCACAGTAATAATGGTTGTTTCAGGAAAGAATCATGCTAGAAACCAATTACTGTTTCACTAAAAGAGAGATGTGTACAGGAAGCCAGGAAGGCTGTCAACAACATTAATTGCTCTAACCACTCACCCTTTAGTTGAGACATTGTTAGCTGAAGCAGCCTCCACCTCTGTTTGTCCTATGTAAATTTCTGTTGTTTCCTGCCTAAGCGCTATGGGTGTTTTCCCCATAGCCTCAATAACAGGGATAGCTGGGCCAGAGCAGTGAGTAGTTCTCCCACTAGAGTTGGACTACCGCCTGGCCCCCCATATCACCAAATTGCATTTCTTCAAGTCTCTTTTCATTTGTGTGCGGCCCTTCTCCAGAACTCGAACCCTGAACCGGAACCCTGAACCACGCAGGATGTGGAAAGGGGATCCCACAGAATCATTCATCACTGAAACTGGTGAATGCAAGTTTGACAAGACCACAAGATATCTATATCTCACAAGATAATTTTATTTCTAGTGCAGAAACACGACAGACCATCCTAACCAAATGACTGAAGTTATCATTATCAGAAATCAAACAAATCATTTATTTGTCTCCTGATAAAATGCACTGAGAAGAAACATCACTTCTGAAAGATTCCTGTCAAAAATGTAATACTTGAATCTGATCATGAAAAAAACCCTCATGCCCTGGATAGCTAGCTAGTTGATAAGAGCATCATCCCAATGATCCAAGGTTGCACACGTTAGATCCTCAGTCAGGGGACATACAAGAATCAACCAATGCAATGGGGGAAAAAAAGACATATGTAAAACTTTCAACAATAAAGAATTTTAAAAAAAGAATCAACCAATGTATAAATGGGTGAAACAACAAATTGCTGTTTCTCTAAAATCAATAAGAATAATTATTTAAAAACCTTTGTTTAAAAAAAAAAAATCAGCTCTGGCCAGTGTGGCTCAGTTGGTTAAGCATCGTCCCAAAAGGTCACTAGTTCAATTCCTGATCAGGCCACATGCTCTGGTTGTAGGCTTGATCCCCAGTACGGGGGTGTGCAGAAGGCAACCAATTGATGTTTCTTTCCCTCTCCCTTCCTCTCTAAAAAAAAAGTATTAAAAAAAATCAAATAAACTCAAACTGGTGAACTTTTTTTTTAAAATATATTTTATTGATTTTTTACAGAGAGGAAGAGAGAGGGATAGAGAGTTAGAAACATCAATGAGAGAGAAACATCGATCAGCTGCCTCTTGCACACCCGCTACTGGGGATGTGCCCTCAACCAAGGTACATGCCCTTGACCGGAATCGAACCTGGGACCCTTGAGTCCGCAGGCCGACGCTCTATCCACTGAGCCAAACCGGTTTTGGTCAAACTGGTGAACTTTTTAAGAAACAATATGGTATGTCAACTATAACTGAAAAATAAATACCGTATTTTCCAGCGTATAAGACGACTTTTTAACCCAGGAAAATCTTACACGCCCAGTCGTCTTATACGCCGGAAAATACGGTAATAGTAAATAGGCTTTTCGCCCAAGTCTCTCTCATGAATAGAGTGTCAGGTACTGTATTTTCCGGTGTATAAGACGACTTTTTAACCCAGGAAAATCTTATACGCCCAGTCATCTTATGCGCCGGAAAATACGGTAATATTAAGGTCACAAAAAATTTGTGGGAACTTTTCCAGATTAAAAGATATGGTTCTGTCAGCGGGGCTCAGTGTTTGAGTGTGAACCTATGAACCAGGAAATCATGGTTCAATTCCCGGTCAGGGCACATGCCCAGGTTGCGGGGTTGATACCCAGTGCAGGAGGCAGCCAATTAGTGATTCTCTCTCATCACTGATGTTTCTATCTCTCTCTCACCCTTCCCCTCTGAAATCAATAAAAATACATTAAAAAAAAAGAAGAAGAAGAAGAAATGAGCCTGTCCGGCTGGCAGAGAAAGAAAAGAACTTGCATGTTGGTGAAAGAAGCTAGGTGGGACAATAGTTGAAATCTACAGTAAAAACCAGCTGGTCCAAGGTGTCCTGTAGGCTGTAAAATGCACTGTTAATCAGAGTGCCATTTATTTTTTGTTGAAATAATTTTGATTATAGGAATGCATAATTTTTTAATAAGTAAATAAAGTTTTAAAACCTGGAGAGAAAAAAAAAAAAAAACAAATGAAAGAAACTTGACAAAAAAAATACCATATGATCCAGAATTGGATGGCTCCTCACCAAAATCTCACTTAATTACTGCTGTCATAGTAAAATAATAGGAAATTTTGACTAAAGTATCCAGATTAGACAGCAAGCAGTACTACTACTTGATCAATGTTAATTTTCTGATTTTGATAACTGCAACGGGATTATGAAAGAGAATTTTCAAATAATATGTAGGGAGAAGAGAATGATAAAGCAAATGTGATGTCAGAAATTAAATAAAAATTTGAGTTTTTTTAAATCAACTATATATATGCTTAAGCAAAAAACTGAAAAACCATTTCCACTTACAATAGTATCAAAATTTTAAAATAATTAGGAAACTATGAAATACTGCTAAGAAAAAGTAAAGAAGACCTAAATAAATGAAGAGATGTGTACCATGCTCATAAATTAGAAAAATCAATGTTAAGATTAGGTCTCCACAAAATGATCTATAGATTCAACAAAACCTCAATCAAAATCCCAACAGGCACTGTTCTGTTAAAAAACTGGCAAGCTGATTTTAAATTTTATATGAAAATATAAAGGGTCTTGAACAGTCAAAACAATCTTGAAAAGAACAGAGTTAGAAGACTCACACTACTAGCACTACTTGATTAAAGACCTAAACATAGCCACACAAATACAGTCAAACTGACTTTTGACAAAGGTACCAAGGCTATTCAATGGGGAAAGGAAAGTCATTTCCACAAACAATGCTGGAACTAGATAAACAAAAACACAAACCTGAATAGTACCTCAAACTACACACAAAAATTAAAGATGAACCACAAATCTTAATGTAGGAGCCAGAAATATAAAGCTTCTAAAATATTTCTAAAAACAGTAACTATATATTTTTTAGTTTGATAAAATGGACTTTCTCAAAATTGAACAGTTCTAATCAGACTCCTTAATAAAAATGAAAAAGCAGCTAACAGAGGAGAAAATGTTTATAATACATATATTTGAACCACAGCGCATTAAAAAATTTCAACGAACTCAAAACAAAAAACAAACTATTTTTTTTAAAGGGAAGGGCTGCAATTTTCTTCCCCAAATTAAGCTTTCCTTCCATTGGGAGGAGAGTAGCACCCCCAGTGATCCAGAGTAGAGTATCAGCCTGAGTGGGACACAGAAAATATCCACATATGAGAGTAACATGTGAGAGTTAGAGCTCAAGAAAGATGAAATGTCCAAACAAAAAATGACTAGGGGCATGGCATCAAAGCCCAAGTTGAGTGAGGATGGCATACAGTATATGAGAGGGCAACCTGGTGTGGAGGATCAGAGCCTGAGCAAGCGAAGCAACCATCCATGGGGAGCCAGCCAACGAGGATTATCTTTGTGAGGGAGAGGCAGCAACAGTGATGGAAAAGGAAATTAGTTATTTAAGAGATTATGAGGATTAAATAAGTAAGTTACAAATATGGAAAGGGAGAAAACTAGAACAAACCCTCTAGACTTGCATTAGAATTTGTCACTGGTGTAAACTCATGATTGTTACCGTATTTAGTTAGATAAAACTAGACATAAATATAGAAGTAAATGCATGTATGTATGTAAATACATCCAAATATTTCTTAGTCTCTTCCCACTAAGAGGAACTGGACCCAGTAACACCCCAACAGTAACACACACCTAGAACCTAGATCTTGGCTTCTAAATACCACTGTATATTAAAATAACCAAACAATCAACAATTAGAAAACAAAATTAAAAGCACAATACCATTCACAATAGCTTCCCAAAAAATTAAATACTAATGTATAGAGAAATGAAATATTTTCCCACTAAAACCTGTGTGCAAATTTTCACAGTAGCTTTATTTGGATAGACCCAAACTGGTAACAAACAACCCAAATGTTCTTCAATGGCAGAATGGCTAAACAACCTGTGCCCATAAAATGGAATACTGCTCAACAATAAATAGTGTTGATACACAAATTGGATAGATTTCAAAGGTACTACTCCCAGTGAAAAAAACAATCTCAAAGGGTAACATTGTATAATTTTTATTTATATTACATTCTGAAAAGGATAAAATTATGCTCAGTATTAATAGTTTTCTATAGTTATATATCAAATTACCACAAGCTTAGGGGCTTAAAACAACACACATTTATTATCTCAAGTTTCCAGGGGTGAGGAGACTGGGGGTGGTTTGACTGGATGGATACTCTCCTCAGGGGCTCAGAAGGTTCACATCAAGTAATCAACTGAGCTCTTTTTATGGAGCTGTTTCCTTTGCCAAGGTCACATGCTTATTGGCAGAAAACAATGTCTTGTGGTTGTAAGACTAAGGTCACTTTCTTGCTGGCTGTCAACTGGGGCCTACACTCAGTGATCACTGCAGTTCTTACCATGTGGCACTCTCATGAGGTAGCAGTTTGTTTCTTCAAAACCAGCAGAACTGCTCACTTCTTCTATCTGACTTTCAGGTCCTCTTTTATTTATTTATTTTTTTAAAAATATATTTTTATTGATTTCAGAGAGGAAGGGAGAGGGAAAGAGAGATAGAAACATCAATAGTGAGAGAGAATCATTGATCCGCTGCCTCTTGCATGCCCCCCACTGGGGAGCCTGAAACCCAGGCATGTGCCCTTGACCAGAATCGAACCCGGGACCCTTTAGTCCACAGGCTGATGCTCTATCCACTGAGCCAAACCAGCTAGGGCTCAAGTCCTCTTTTAAAGGGCTTGCCTAATTAGGCCACTCCAACTCAATTTCTTTGGGCTAATTTAAGTACATCTGACCTTAAGCGCATCTGCTAAATCTCTACTTTTGCCATTCCTATTGGTAAGAAGCAAATTACAGTTCTCATCCCATGCCAGAGAAAGAGATTATAGAAAGGCACGGGTATTAGGGATCACCTTAAAATTCTGCCTAACACATCCAGTCTCCAGGTATCCCTCCAGCTGACCAGAAAAATGCCCATTCAACCCAAGGGACTGTGAGTTAAACATACAATTGTTGTTTTAAGCACCAAGTTATGGGATGGTTTGTTCCACTGCAAAAGCTAACTGATACAAAACACATAAAATACTTAGCCATCCAGAAATATCAGAAGAGGATCAAGGATTAGGCAGGTGTTTCTATCAATGGGGCCAGCAATTGCCAAAATGAAATGTATACACACATATTTCTAATCTAAAAATAAAACAAGATAGAAAAATTAATTGTACTGGACAAAAAGGTGACCCTAAAGTGTTAACTAAAATTTTTATTGGTAGTTCATCTCATGATAAAATTGCGCACCATGTAATGAACCTAAAACAGTAATATTATAGTGCAAAAAGTTAAAATTTAAAAGCCATCAAGACTACATTATAAAATTTTCAAAAGCCTCCTAATATTTAAATCAAGAAAGGGGGGGATAGTAGAAGAATATCATGTAAGGAAAAATATCCTGTAAGTAAATTACATCTAGGAAATTAATACTTTAGAAAATTGTAAGGCTAAAAGCAAGACACCCATGAAAAACACACAAGGTGTCAAAACAAGCCAGAGGAAAATCATTTGGGCAAAAAATGAAATAGGATCCCAAGTCAAATTTATAGAAAATATTTCTTTATTAACTTTTGGTCGAGAATATGATTGTATATTTTCAGAAAACAACTCCGAGACCATGTGGATTCCAGCAACAGAGAGGAATCGACAGGACTACTCCAGCCATGAAGACAGAAGAGATGCAGTCCAGAGATGGAAGATGCCGACGTCGCCTTGCCATACTAGCAGTTAGCAGCTGTGCATCACTGCAGGTTGCCCAGGACCAAACCAGAGAGGGTCAGACCTGCATTACCACCATTTGTCCACCATCCAGAACTGAAATGTCATTGCTGACATGTACACATAAGGAACTGTTTGACATTGAAATTGGGTCTCAAAAGAACTGTTGGCCCAGAAAGAAACTCACTACAGACTGATTCATTTGCCTGTCAGCATAACCATTATTGCTTTTCTCATTTTCGGTTCTTATAAGTGTATTTCTAATAGCACATGATCTCACTCATCTAGAGGAAATAATGAACAACATAGACTGATGAACAAGAACAGATCCAGAAACAAGGAGGCATGGATCAGACTGTCGGGCCTCAGAGGGAGGGTAGGGGAGGGTGGGGGTAAAGGGGAGAGATCAACCAAAGGACTTGTGTGCATGCATATGAGCTTAACCAGTGGTTAAGGACAACAGGGGGGTGGGGGCATGCGTGGGGAGGGGTGTGGGATGGGAATGGGGGGGATGAGGACAAATATGTGATACCTTAATCAATAAAGAAATTTTTTTTAAAAAGTACATCATGGGTGTCTACACAATTTCTTTAAACATTTTAAAATTCTTAGACATATGTATTATTTTATTTTACAGAAAATTATACAATAAACATATATGTAGAGAAAAAAATAAAATAATAAAATAAAAATAAAACAAGAAATTAAGCTTCAACCATTTAATATATGGTTCGACACTGCTGCCCTTCCGCAATTCCTACATCATATTTCAGTATTCTTAAATTCACTTATTTTCAGCATGCTCATGTCTAATTAGGTGGATTAACAGATTTCATGTAGTTTTAACTAAGCTTAAAAACATTACCATAAAGAAAAGACAGTTTGGAAATAATACTGATAATGGAAATACAAGAGACACTAAGAAAACAGCAGAGCTGACATTTTTACACCAAGCATTCTACATAACAGAAGGCTAATATGCAAATTGTCCCCTTGACCAGGATTTCGACTGGGAGTTCAACCAGGACGTGGGGCCAGCCAGACCTCACAAATGCACAAATTCGTGCACCAGGCCTCTAGCATATAATAAAAATAAGATCAACAATGAGCAAATCTTGCCTGAAAAAAAGTTAGCCAAAAGCATTAAAAATTAGATAAAACTAGTTGAGCTCTAGCTAGTATGGTATGACTCAGTGGATGGAGCATTGGCCTGCAGACTGAAGGGTCCCAGGTTTGATTAGAGTCAAGGGCACACACCTCAGTAGCAGGCTTGATCCCCGACCCTGTTAGAGGTAAGTGCAGAAGTCAACCAATCGATGTGTCTCTCTCACATCAATGTTTCCCTCTCTCTCTCTGCCTCTTCCCCTCCCTTCCAATCTCTCTAAAGATCAATGGAAAAACATCCTCGGGTGAGGATTAACAAAAAAAACCTAGTTGAAACATAATATATCCTCTATCATTTACTAATTTCACTCTAATATTAAGTAATTATTTTTAAAGTATAGCATAATTTTAAAATGCTTTTACCATTTCACCCAGCTGGCATAGCTCAGTGGCTGAGTGTCAACCTATGAACCAGGTCACGGCTTGATCCCCAGTGTGGGGCATGCAGGAAGCAGCTAATCAATGATTCTCTCTCATCATTGATGTTTCTCTCTCTCTTCCTCTCCCTTCCTATCTGAAATCAATAAAAATAACTTTAAAAATATATACTTTTAAATTTCTACTTTAGGGTGTACTTCACAATGGACATATTATAAAAGAATATAGCTAACTTACATCTAAAAGTATGCATATCCTATCTAATAAAAGAGTAATATGCAAACTAACCATCACTCCGCTGCACCCACAAGCCACACCCATCAGCCAATCAGGAGTGAGTATGCAAATTAACCTAACCAAGATGGCTGTGGCCACAGAGAGAGTAGGAGGGAGGTTTGGGTTTCCCTGGCGATGGAGGAAGCCAAGCTTTCCGCACACCCTGGCCGGCCCAGGCCTCTGCTTAAGTCTACAAAGTTTCAATTATAGAAGATAAATAAATCCCAACAAAAATGGCAGCAGCCACAGAGCTGGAGAGAGCAGTAGGCTAGGGTTGCCCCCGGCAATGGAGGAGGCCAAGCTTCTGCAGCCCTGGCCTGCTTTGGCCTCCACTTAAGGCTACAAAGTTTCAATTATAGAAGATAAATAAATCCCAACAAAAATGGCTGCCGCCATGGAGTGAGCAAAAGGCCTGGCTCCGCTACAGGCTACAAAGTTTCAATTACAGAAGATAAATAAATCCCAGATACCAGGGCCTCAGCTTGGGTCGCTAAGGGGCGTGGCTGGCCTGCAAACCACCACAGGCCCCTCACCCAGGCCGCCCCATGCCCCAAGGGAACCCCCACCCTGATCCGGGACACCCTTCAGGGCAAATCAGCTGGCCCCCACCCATGCACCAGGCCTCTATCTTATATACTAAAAGAGTAATATGCAAATTGACCATCACTCCAACACACAAGATGGCTGCCCCCATGTGGTCAAAGATCCTGCCCCCATGTGGACACAAGATGGCCACCACAAGATGGCCAGCAGGGGAGGGCAGTTGGGAGGCACCAGGCCTGCAAGGGAGGGCAGTTGTGGGCGATCAGGCCAGCAGGGGAGGGCAGTTGGGAGGCGATCAAGCCTGCAGGGGAGCAGTTAGACATTAATCAGGTTGGCAGGGGAGTGGTTAGGGGGTGATCAGGCTGGCAGGCAGAAGCGGTTAGGGGCAATCAGGAAGGCAGGCAGGCAAGGAGTTGGGAGCCAGCAGTCCTGGATTGTGAGAGGGATGTCTGACTGCCTTGAGGGGTCCCAGATTGGAGAGGGTGCAGGCTGGGCTGAAGGATACCCGCCCCCCGTGCACGAATTTCGTGCACCGGGCCTCTAGTATAATCTATAATAAAAGCATAATATGCTAATTAGACCGCAAGTCCTTCCGGACGAGGCTGAGCTGCGAGGACCCAGCCCCTTGCACGAATTTCGTGCATCAGGCCTTTAGTGTATAAATAAACATGTTGCACTCTCCCACTGGGAAGCACATCCGAGCACTTCTCTTCCCCCTCTCTTCTTCCATGGGCACACATCTTCTGAACTCTAAGGGACCCTATGAGACAAGCTATAGGGGAACAATGGGCAGCATCAGCAGTTCGTCCTGGGCTAACCCCCCTGAACATATCTACAAGGCCCCCTTTTCTCTGACTTCCCAGTGAGCCAAAGCAGCCCAGCCTGGGCTCTCCTGTTGCTTCTTCTATACTAAGCCCTTCCTTGCTTCACTATCCTGAGTGTGCTTCTACGGTCAATAAATTCTTGCTTGCTTTGATGCAAAAGTTAAAAAACAAAAATAAGCTCTAGCTGGTTTGGCTCAGTGGATAGAGCTTCAGCCTGCAGACTGAAGAGCACCGGGTTCAATTCTGGTCAAGGTCACAGGCCTGGGTTGCAGGCTTGATCCCCAGTAGGGAGTGTGCAGGGGTCAGTCAATCAATGATTCTCTCTCATCATTGATGTTTCTATCTCTCTCTCCCTCTCCCTTCCTCTCTGAAATCAATAAAAAGATACTTTTAAAAATTTAAATAAAAATTTTAAATAAACATGTACCTATGTATGTGTACGTACACACACACACAACACACACTCTGAGGATGTGAACTCAGAAAAATTTTATTACCACTAGGGGATTAAAACAAAAAAATACCTGAATCCCACTGCCATAGGTACTGAAAAGCAATGCAGTGACATGATCAGAGATGTGCTTTAGAATCATTCTGACAGCAGTTAGTAATGGAAAGAGTCTGAAAATAAGAACAGTAATTATGAGACTAATGCAACAATCAGGTCACAGGTAATTACTGCCTGAGTAAGAATGGAAGAACTGTAAGAAAAAAACTCTAATTAGCATTAAATAAAAATAAAGGAAAGAACATATATAAGCTATTTGTGTAAAAGAAAGAAAAGGAAATAAGAAAACATATATTGTATAGCTTTACAAAAATAAACATAGGAAGGATAAATCCCACTTAACACAGCTCAAAAGTAAGACTCAAAAGGATACATTTCCAAGTAACTTTATTCACATTCCAAAACAAAGCTCAAAAATAGACATGAATACAAAAATATTTCCAGAACCCAAAATTTAATTTTCAATGTCTGTCGACGAATCAAAAATTATTAAGAATGCACAGAATCAGGGAAATTGGACCCATAATGACAAGAAAAATTACAAAGTAGAAACAGACTAAAAAATGATAAATGGTAAAATAAGAAGAATTGAAGTTATTATAACTATATTTCATGTGTTCAACATGTAAGAAATTAAAAACACCCAACTAGCCCTAACTGGTTTGGCTCAGTGGATAGATAGAGCGTCAGCCTGCGGACTCAAGGGTCCCAGGTCTGATTTCCATCAAGGGCATGTACCTTGGTTGCAGGCACATCCCCAGTAGGGGGTGTTGCAGGAGGCAGCTGATGGATGTTTCCCTCTCATCGATGTTTCTAACTCCCTATTCCTCTCCCTTCATCTCTGTAAAAAAATCAGTAAAATATATTAAAAAAATAAAGTAAAAACACCCAACTAGAACTTCTAGGAATAAAAACTATTGCAGGAAAAAAGGTTAATGACATGAAGGTTTACCAGTAGAAACTACCCAAAAACAGAGTAAAAAGACTGCAAAAATATGAACAGCTCATTTGTAAATTGAGGGACTTCAAGTGGCCAAATATATACTGGTATGTAATTATAGTCCCCAAAAAGGAAGGAGAACAATTTTTGAAGAAATAATGACTATATATCTACCAAATTTGATCTAAGAAGTTTAATAAAACTCAGGCACAAGAAACGTGAAGTAAACCACATCCTAATCAAACTGCTAGAAGGCAGTGGTAAAAAGAAAATATTAAAATTAAACAAAAGGAGGCAGAAAAGATATATTACTCACTGAGGAAGGAACAAAGATTAAAATAACAACAAAGTTGTCAAGCCCTAGCTGGTTTGGCTCAGTGGATAGAGCGTTGGCCTGCTGACTGAAGGGTTCCAGGTTCGATTCCAGTCAAGGCTGTGGTCTTACCTGGATTGTGGGCTATCCCCAGTAGGGGCTGTGCAGGAGGCAGCCGATCAGTGATTTTCTCTCATCAATGATGTTTCTATCTCTTTCTCCCTCTCCTTTCTTCCTATATATTTTTAAAATGTATTAAAATAAACAAATAAATAAATAAAATAACAGAGGTCAAACAGGAATAATGCAAGCCACAGACATAATGTGAAGGGAATTTTTAAAGTACAGAAAGAAAACACAGTCAACCTGGAATTCTGTATCAAGTGAAAATATCTTTTAAAATAGAAGATAATTTGCCCAGGCAGTGTAGCTCAGTGGTTGAGCATCAACCCATGAAACAGGAGGTCAGGGCTCTATTCCTGGTCAGGGCACATGTCCAGGTTGTGGACTCGATCCTCAGTAGGGGGCAAGCAAGAGGCAACCGATCTATGATTCTCTCTCATCACGGATGTTTCTCTCCTCTCCCTCTCTTTGAAATGAATAAAAACATAAAATAATTTTTCAGACACACAAATGCTTTAATACTGCTGTAAGGTTCTTGTAACAGCTTAAGTGGTATAATATTACTTGAAGGTAGACTGTGATAAGTTAACTATCTATATAATAAACAATAACCAACCACTAAAACAACAAAATAAAGTTATAGCTAAGACAAAAAGATATACCAAAACTCCTCAAAAAACAGTAATGGCCACTGCAATGATTCTTTCTGATAAGAACTGATAACACAAGGCAATCAAAGGCACTCTGATCAATCAAGCTGCAAATGGCCCTTAGTGATGTAAACTGACATTCCTTCAGCCTAAGACATGCTATCTAGACAAAATAAAACCATCTCAGCAATACCACCACTGCATTACCAGTATCACATGAATTCTGACAGAACTCAGAAACTTGTGTTTTAGTGAGTTGCACCTGATTTACAGGATGTAACTACAAATGAGCAATTTGTCACCGATCTTCCAGTGAACATACAGGCCTGACACAAAAGCATTCATTTCCCAACCCAAATACATAGAAAAGCTATGCAAAATATAACACATACACACAGGCAAGCCCAAAAGCAAGAAAGAAACATTTCCTGATGCTAGAAACAACAAAGCTACTCGAACCCAAGTAACTCTCAGGGCTACTAAAACCAGATACAGGTCTTAGGGCTTAGGACATGTTTTAATGCCTACAAAAGACTGACAAGAAACTGAAAATGAGTTAGATCCATAAAATACCAAAAGATACAAAGAACTACACAGAAATAACATGAATTGTGAGGTGAAAGAGTCACCTTGAGAAACTGAAACTCCATGCCACAGGTATGGGTTCCAAAAATCACTTCATCCAAGTGGTCCAGAAACCCCAATCCAAGAAATTAGCCTAAGAACAGGTATGGCACTAAGGAAACCAGTAGGTTGGTTCAACAGAAATGCAAAACTTCCTTAGGACATCTCTACCTTAAGACTTGGATAAAAAATAAATCCCACAGGTGATAAGCATTAAGTCAAAATTTTTAAAGAAGAAATGAACCACCAAAGCTGGGGAGGGTTTTCAGCAGACACACAGACAAATGTAGACTGCAAGATTTAGGTAGACTAGGACAGCGGTCGTCAACTGATCACAGTTGGTCGTCCACGGACCAACCACTGGTGGTCTGTGAGGTCCAAAAGGTTGGCGACCACTGGTTTAAGGAAACCTTTGGAGCAGCGGTCACCAACCGGTGGTCCGCAGACAACCGGTGGTCCGTGAGGTCTGAAAGGTTGGCGACGGCTGGACTAGAACAATAAAGAGGCTATAAAATGGCCTGACCTACGTGGCTCAGTGGTTGAGTATCAACCTATGAACCAGGAGATCATGGTTCAATTCCTGGTCAGGGCACATGCCAGGTTGCGAGCTCGATCCCCAGTGTGGGGCATGCAGGAAGCAGCCGATCAATGATTGTCTCTCATCACTGATGTTTCTATTTCTATCTCTCTCTCACCTCTCCCTTCCTCTGTGAAATCAATAAATATATACTTTTAAAAACATATACAGAAATAGGGGGTGTGGGATGGAAGAGGTTAATGGGGAAAAAGGGGAACATCTGTAATACTTTCAACAATAAAGATAAAATTTTAAAAATGTACAGAAATAAAAAGAAATAAAAACCATAAGGATAGAATGAGAATAAGCAAATTTCAAATAAGAATCAGAAAAATATAAGAATAAAAATGTGGTAAAAAGCTGAATGTTCGGTCAAAACTGAAGTATTAGTGAACTATATTACTAATCTGAAATAATCTCAAAGAATGTAGCACAAAAAGATAGAGCTGGAAAATAAATGAAGACAGGAAAAGTATTCAAGGACACACTGGCCAAAACAGAAGTCGTGAGTCTTCAGATTGCCAGAGTAACTTACTCAAATATACACTATAGCAAAACTGCAGAACAATAAAGGCAAACAAAAAATAGTAACAGCAACCAAACAGATAATAACAATAAAGCAACAATTTAGTTACCAGATTCCTCAAATGCAACAATACATGCCAGAACACTAACAGGCAAGGACATCTTCCTCTGAGGGAAAATAACAGTCAGCTACAAATCACTGCATAGCTAAAATGTTATCTAAGAAGTAAGGGCAAAATAGAGGCTTTAAGATATACAAAGGCAGTTTATTACTTACAGATCCTTACTGAAGGAACTTAATAAATAATATACATTAATACAAAAAAGAAATTAAACACAGAATAAAGGAGTAGGATACAAGAAGCAAAGGTAAGCCAAGAGATCTGTAATATTTCAACATAAATATTTTATTAATGCCCAACTTTAAGAGATTTAAAAGTAAGATGGAGCCCGGCAAGTGTGGCCAGTGGTTGAGCATCGACCTATGAACCAGGAGGTCACGGTTTGATTCCCAGTTGGGGCACATGCCCAATTGCGGGTTCGATCCCCAGTGTGGGGCGTGCAGGAGGCAGGCAATCAATGATTCTTTCTCATCATTGATGTTTCTCTCTCTCTCTCTCTCTCCCCCCGTTCCCTTCCCTCCCTCTCCCTTCCCTCTAAAATCAATAAAAGATATATTTAAAAATATATAAAAATATTAAAAATAAAACGTGAAACTTCAAAACTAGACAAGAGCTCGGAATATAAAAAGTGAAACATTTCTAGCCCTGACCGGTTTAGCTCAGTGGATAGAGCGTCGACCTGCGGACTCAAGGGTCCCAGGTTCGATTCCGGTCAAGGGCATGTACCTTGGTTGTAGGCACAACCCCAGTAGGAGATGTGCAGGATGCAGCTGATCGATGATTCTCTCTCATCGATGTTTCTAACTCTCTATCCCTCTCCTTTCCTCTCTGTAAAAAATCAATAAAATTTTTTTTTTTTAAAGTGAAACATTTCTAATTAAAACATTTTAAATGCAAGTGTTTTTCATGAGGAGAGATATTCACTTTAGACCAGTGGTCGCCCACCGGTGGTCCATGGACCACTGGTGGTCTGTGAGGTCCAAAAGGTTGGGGACTGCTGGTTTAAGAAAACCTTTGGAGCAGCGGTCGATGGTCGGTGAGGTCCAAAAGGTTGGCGACTACTGCTTTAGACTTTAAGTATTCATGTTGAAAAATATAAAGGTCACCTGTATGACAGAAATAAAATACTTAATTTCCAAGCCAGCACAGGGTAAAAAGAAAGAATTTTAAAACTGAGTCTAGCTCTAACCGGTTTGGCTCAGCGGACTGAGCATTGGACCATGGACTGAAGGGATTCGGGTCAAGGTCAAGGGCACTTACATAGGTTGTAGGTTTGATCCCCGGCCTCAGTAGGGGCACTTGCAGGAGGCAATCAATCAATGTGTCTTTCTCATCTCTCTCTCTCTCTCCATCCCTCCCTCCCCACTTCCTTGCACTAAAATTCAATGGAAAAAAGAAATATGCTAGGATGAAGACAAACCAAAAAAAGGTTAAAGTTGTAAATTTTGTGTTATGTATATTTTACCACAGTTTTTTACAAGGCAGTAATTTTTTTAAAGAAATTAGTCCAGCCCTAACCGGTTTGGCTCAGTGGATAGAGCGTCAGCCTTTGGACTGAAGGGTCCCGGGTGCAATTCCGGTCAAGGGCATGTACCTTGGTTGTGGGCACATCCCCAGTGGAGGTGTGCAGGAGGCAGCTGATTGATGTTTCTCTCTTATCGATGTTTCTAACTCTCTATCCCTCTCCCTTCCTCTCTGTAAAAAAATCAATGAAATATATATTTTTTTAAAAATTAGTCCAGCCCTAGCCGGTTTGGCTCAGTGGATAGAGCATCGGCCTATGAACTGAAGGGTCCCAGGTTCGATTCCAGTCAAGGGCTCAGGTTTTGGGCTCAGGTTGCAGTCTCAATCCCCCTAGGCAGCCCATCAATGATTCTCTCTCATCATTGATGTTTCTATCTCTTTCTCCCTCTCCCTTCTTCTCTGAAATCAATTAAAAATAAAATAAAATAAATTAGTCCAATGAAAGCCAGAAAAGAAGAAACAACACAAGATAAAGCATGACTAGTATTAAAAAAGAGACAGAAGATAAAAATATATTAATCACAATAAATGTAAATATATTTAATTCACTTATTAGAGAAAATCCAGACTAAATATGCTTTTTAAATCCAGCTATAATCCATTCACAAGCAACAGTAAAAACAGAACACAGTTTAAAGGGTTGAAAGATTTGAAGAGTATATAGCAACCATATCCCACCCAAAATACAAGAATTTAAAGCAAAAACCATTACTATAAAGAGGAATATTTTTAGCAATAAAAGAAACAATTTAAAAAGCTGTCATCAAAAACCTGAATGCATGGCTAGTCTCCAAAGATGACCCCAATGAAATGAAGCTGCCTCGTATTTCTGTCCTCCCACTGAATTTGGAATGATTCCTTGATTTGCTTTACACAACACAATGTGGCAAACGTGGTCCTGTGCCAGTTCTGGGCCTGAGCCTTACTTAATTAAGAATGCCTGGCAACTCCTGCTTTTCCACTTTAGAGAGCCCTGACCTGCCCTATAAGAAAGTTGGATAGCCATTCTAGAGAAACAGCATAAACTGTGGGAAAGGGAGACCCCATAGAAAGAAAAACCAGCCATCTCTGCATCCAAGCTAAGCCCTGCCTTCCAGCCATCCCTGGTTGCCAAATATGTGAACTGTCTTGTACATTTCAGTCTAATAGAGGCACCACGTCTGCAGCCCCAGCCTGAGATCATGTGGGGCTGAAGAAACACCCTACTGAGCCCAGTCAATCCCAGATTCATGAGACATGATAAAATGTTATTGTTTTAAGACACTAAGATTTTGTACGGTTTACTACACCATAATACACAACTCCTGTAAAAACATCCTATCTAATAATAGAGTAATATGCAAATTAGGCGTCATTCCACGACAAAAATGGCGGCCCCCATACCCACAAGATGGCAGCGCCCAGTCCCCTCAGCCCCGCTGCTGGAGTGTCTGGCCTGTCCCACCAGTAAACAGAGCACTGAGAGCAGGGCATGGTTGCTTCCTTAGTGCTACTGCAGCGGGAAGCCACCAGGACCTGCACATACGAAGCCGGCAGAGGAGCAGGGCCTGGAGTCTTCCCGATGGTCACCGCGGCGATCTGGAAGACGCCAGGCCCTGCACACACGGAGCTGGCGAAGGAGCAGGGCCTGTTGCCGCGGCACACACAGAGCCAGCGGAGGGCAGGGCCTGGAGTCTTCCCGTTGGTCGCCATGGCAATCGTGAAGACGCCAGGCCCTGCGCACAGGGAGCCGGCAGAGGAGCAGGGCCTGTCGCCGTGGTGATGGGGAAGACGCCAGGCCCTGCGCACACGGAGCCGACGGAGGGCAGGGCCTGGAGTCTTCCCGATGGTCGCCGCGGCGATCGGGCCTGTCACCACAGCATGCACACGGAGCCGGCGGAGGAGCGGGGCCTGGAGTCTTCCCGTTGGTCGCCACGACGATCGGGAAGACACCAGGCCCTGCGCACACAGAGCCGGCGGAGGAGCAGGTCATGGTGTCTTCCTGATGGTCGCTGAGGCAGGAAGACTCCAGTGCCAGCAGAGCAGGGCATGGCGGCTTCCTGATCTCGGCAGCTGGGAAGCCGCCAGGCCCTGCAAAGCCAGGCATGGCGGCTTCCTTAGTGGGGCAGTGGCAGGGAAGTCCCCAGACATGGCAGACAGAGCCCAGACAGCAGGGCTTGGGGGCTTCCTTAGTGGGCAGTGGCGGTGGGAACACCCCCAGGCCCTGCAGACAGAGCTTGGACAACAGGGCATGGGGGCTTCCTTAGTGTGTCCGTGTCTGGGAAGCCCCCAGGCTGGGCAAACAGAGCACACTGCAGGGCCTTGGGGCTTCCTTCACATGGTACATGGCGGCAGCAGGCAGAGAGCCACAGCAGGGCATGGGGGCTTCATCTCCATGGCTGCAGGGAAACCTCCAGGCCCCACAGAGAGCAGAGAACCATGGGGAGTGGGCCTAAGCCATCAGTAGGATATCCTCTGAGAGTTCCTGGATTGTAGAGGGTGCAGGTTGGGCTGAGGGACCCCCATGCACGAATTTCGTGCACCGGGCCTCTAGTCAATAATATAGCCTCAAAATATATAAAGGAAGAACTGTCTGACCTCAAGGAGAAATTGACAAATCCACAATAAAAGGGGTATTTCAAGTTGATACAAAAGCAGATTTAAAAAATTAAATTTTTAAAACTTAATTTAAAAACTTGACTGATAATACATATACAGAATACTGTGATACAGAAAGACAAATAGAAAATACATATACCATTAAAGCGTGTCTCATACACTCAAAAAGAAATCAACAGACACCCTGGCCGGTTTGGCTTAGTAGATAGAGCTTCATCCTGCAAACTAAAGGGTCCCAGGTTCGATTTCGGTCAGGGGCACATGCCCGGGTTGCGGGCTCGACCCCCAGTAGGGAGTGTGAAGGAGGCAGCCGATCAATGATTCTCTCTCATCATGGATGTTTCTATCTCTCCCTCTTCCTTCCTCTCTGAAATTAATAAAAATATATTAAAGTGGGAGGTGTGCAGGAGGCAGCTGATCGGTGTTTCTCTCTCATCGATGTTTCTGACTCTCTATCCCTTCCCTTCCTCTCTGTAAAAAAATCAATAAAAATATGTTTTAAAAATATATATATATTTTTTTAAAAAAAAGAAATCAACAGAATCCAAATCACATATACCACATCATTGACACTGATTTAATAAAATGGGTAAAATGGGAGGAAGGGGATACACTATGTATTCAGAAACTTAAAAAAAAAGAAAACTTTAATTCATAAATTAAATAAGATTCCATAATAGAAATTTCAAAATATTTAGAACTGAAGAAATATAAAATCATACATGTCAAAACTTGTGTGGTCATGTCTACCAACAGGTATTCAGGGTCAATACACTCCTCAATCTATCTGTGGTAAAGGACCAGTTTTGCTTTCCCCCCCCCCAACCCATCAAAGACCAATATGTGGCCTGGCTGTCATGGCTCAGTGGATGAGCGTCAACGTATGAACCAGGTGGGCATAGTTTGACTCCTGGTCAGGGCACATGCTTTGGTATCAGGCTTAATCCCCAGTGGGAGACGTGCAGGAGGTGGCCGAGCGATGATTCTCTCTCATCACTGATGTTTTCTCTCTCTCTGTCCCTCCCCTTTCCTCTCTAAAATAAATAAATAAATATATATATATATATATATATATATATATATATATATTTTTTTTTTTTTTTTTAAAGTAGAGTGGGGAAGAAAAGTGTGTATTATTTCATTCTAATAGAGGAGAAAGAGCCCTGGCCAGTTAGCTCGGTTGGTTAGAGCATCGTCCCAATACATAAAGGCTTCAGGTTCGATCTATGGTCAGGGCACATACAACAGACAACCAATGAATGTATGCATGAGTGCAACAACAGATTGATGTTTCTCTCTCTCAAGTCAATTAAAAAAAAAAAGAGGAAGGCACAAATATGTTATTTGTTTATAATTCAAAAAAAGGAAGGAAAATAATTTTATAAACAATAAAATGCTTACCCATAGGGCAGCGATTTTCAACCGTTCTCATCTCATGGAACACAAATTATTAAAATTCTGTGGCACACCAAAAAAACAAACAAACAAACAAACAAACAAAACTATCTTTTTTGCCGATCTGACAAAGAAAAGGTATGATTTTGACTGATTTACAAAAAATAATAGTAATTACCTATCATTTTTGCTCCAAACTGACTTTTCTAAAAAAATCAGATACCTATACTTGTATATAAGGATTTCTGAATTAACCAATCAGATGCAACCTTATTATGGGATGTGACTAATAAAGTGCAAATCTATTATATGACATATACTTATGGTTCAAGACAGGGCATTCACACCGAACAGCTAGTGTCATGTGGGCAGTTTTCATTTTTTATTTGACAGTCTAAGGAAAAAGTCAGTACCCCTGACTACATAGTCAGGTATTGAATATTTTAAAAATTCTTGTGGCACACCGGTTAAAAATCGTTGCCATGGGGGAAAGAAGGAACAGGTGGAAGGGATTGGATATATCTTAGACTTCACCAAATAAATGTTATATTGTGTATTTAAACATGAGCAAATATTTTACATCATTATAAAGCAAAATTAAGTTTATAAAAGCAATTCTTTAAAATAACAAGTACACAAATGCTGCCGAAACCGGTTTGGCTCAGTGGATAGAGCGTCGGCCTGCGGACTGAAAGGTCCCGGGTTCAATTCCGGTCAAGGGCATGTACCTTGGTTGCGGGCACATCCCCAGTAGGGGAGTGTGCAGGAGGCAGCTGATCAATGTTTCTCTCTCATTGATGTTTCTAACTCTCTATCCCTCTCCCTTCCTCTCTGTAAAAAATCAATAAAATATATATTTTAAAAATAAATAAATAAAAAAAAATAAAATAACAAGTACACAAAACTAATGAACCAAACTGTTTATCAACTTGATGGCATAACCACACATAAATGAATTAGTTCAAGTGACTTTAATTTTTTTAAAATACGTTTTTATTGATTTTAGAGAGGAAGGGAGAGGGAGAGAGAAACATCAATGGGCTGCCTCAAAATCAGGTCTTCAAAATCATTTGATCTGGCCCTGGCAGGGCATTAGGGGTGAGTTAATTGTTTGACCAAATATAGCAGGCTATTTTTTGTTGTTGTTAACCCTCACCTGAGGACATTTTTTTTCCATTGTTTTTTTTTAGAGAGAGTGTAAGGGAGGGGAAGAGGCAGAGAGAGAGAGAAACATCAATGAGAGAGAGAGACACATCGGTTAGTTGCCTCCTACAAACACCTCGACCTGGGCCAGGGATTGAGCCTGCAATCAAGGTATGTGCCCTTGACCAGAACCAAATCCAGGACTCTTCAGTCCCGTGGGCCGATGCTCTATCCACTGAGCAAAACTGGCTGGGAATAACAGGCTAATTTTTAAGTTGAAAATTTTGTATGGCCCTCAAAATGATGTTATAAATATCCAAATGGCCCTTGGCAGAAAAAAGGTTCCCCAACCCTGCTTTAGAGTAATCATATTGTTAGTGATAGTGCTATTTTAATTCTGAGGCTTTTGAAAAAAGAAAATGAGTAATTCTGTGGTTTCACTTGGAACCAGCATTTTCACATGATTGAGAAAGAAGGTACACATGTCAGATTAAAAAAGGTCAGGCAAAAAAAATCTAGTCTTGAATTTGATTTGGGAGTATCAGTAAATCCCGAAATAATTTATAAAAAATAGTATATACAGTGGCTTCTGGTCAAGATGGCGGAAAAAGTAACCATGTAATTTGTACCCTCCCATGAGCATAAAAATTACAATTAAGCTACAGAACAGCCACCATTGAGAACCTGATGAAGTCTAGCTGAACAGAAGTCCTACAACTAAGATATACAGAAGCCCCATCAAGACTGGTATAAGGGGTGGATATTGGGAATGGGCTGGTAACACACACTCCCTCCAGTGTGGCTGTTAAAAATTAGGAGGGACACCCGGCCAGCAAGGCTCAGTGGTTGAGCATCAACCTGTGAACCAGGAAGTCACTGTTTGACTCCAGGGCAAGGCACTTGTCCTAGTTACCGGCTCAATCCCCAGTGTGGAGCATGTAGGAGGCAGCCAATTAATGATTCTCATCATTAATGTTTCTATCTTTCTCTCCCTCTCCCTTCCTCTCTAAAATCAATAAAAAAAATGTTTGCTTGTTTTTAATTAGGAGGGATATTTCACAGCTGTAGAGATGCCCCCTGAGGAGCACCGAGTCCTAGCCCCACACTCTGCTCCCCAGCCCAAGGTTCAAGTGCTGGGAAAAGAAGTCCCATAACTTCTGGCAGTGAAAACCAGTGGCGATTGTGGCTGAGACAGAGGGCTTCTGGAGTCCCAGCCTTTCCTTTTAAAGGGCCCATGCAAAGACTTACTCATACCTAGCCGGTTTGGCTCAGTGGGTAGAGCGTTGGCCTGCAGACTGAAGGGTCCCAGGTTCGATTCCAGTCAAGGGCACATGCCCAGGTTGCGAGCTCGATCCCCAGTAAGGGGCGTGCAGGAGGCAGCCAATCAATGATTTTTCTCATTATTGATGTTTCTCTCTCTCCCCCTTCCTCTCTGAAATCAATAAAAATCTATTTTAAAAAAATAATAGCCCAGCTGATGTGGCTTAGAGGTTGAGCATCCTATGAACCAGGAAGTCAATCAAACCAGGTTCAATTCCAGTCAGGGCATATGTCTGGGTTGAGGGCTTGATCCCCATTGGGGTGGCATGCAGGAGGCAGCCAATCAATGATTCTCTCTGATCGTTGATGTTTCTACCTCTCTCTCCCTCTCCCATCCTCTCTGAAATCAATAAAAGTATTTTAAAAAATAAATTAAAAGGTTGAATTTTACTATATGTAAATGTGGAATTGACTTTTTAGAGAACCATGTTAGCACCAACATTTACTGGAGTAACTAAAACCACGTATGGCATACCTTTTTTTTTTTTTAACTGTCACCCAAGGAATTTTTTTTTAATTGGTTTTAGAAGGGAGAGAAACATCAATTGGTTGCCTCCCGGACACACCCCAATCAGGGATTAAACCCACAATATAGGTATGTGCCCTGACCAGAAATTAAATCCGAAACCTTTTTTTTTGGTTGTACAGACCACACTCCAAACAAATGAGCTACCCAGCCATGGCTGGCATACCTTTAAACAGCACTGTTAAAACGCCAAGTAAAATGTCAAAGCAGATGTGAACTAAAAACACAAAACAAACAAAAAAACAATCTAATGAATTATTTTAAAAACTCACAGAACTATCCACTAGCACATCAAAATGGGTACTGCCTGTAAATAATGCCATAATTTAAATACAAGGGGGAAAAAACCCCAAATAACTATTTTATACCCACAACTAGTGACCTGGTGCACAGATTTGTGCACATTGAAAGGAAATTAATTAGAAGGTGGCCAGCAGGACAGGACTGGGCAAGATGGGCCAGACACACCCTGGAGCCAACCTCCTGCAATCCCTCCCCAGCATCTGTGGAGTGAGTGGGTGGGGTCCAGCAGGTGGGGTCCCTCGGCCTGGCCTGAGGGGATCAGGTCAAAACCGGCTCTCTGACATCCCCGAGGGGTCCCGGAGTGCAAGAGGGCACTCTGCAAAGTTGCTATCGTACAGGGTGTGGAACACAAACACAAGTGTGCAGTAAATCAGATTCGGGGCGACAATGCCCCAGCAACAACATAACCCTCGACCCAAGGTGGAATTGCAGAGCCCCGTGAAGAATCGGGCTGCCTCCTCTCTGGTTTCGGGGTACGTCACCCCAGAGCCACCGCTGCCATGTCACGGCAGCTCAGCAGCTCCTGTGTCAAGCATCTGCCCCTGGTGGTCAGTGTGTGTCATAACGACAGGTCAGATGGTCGGACACTTAGCATATTAGCCTTTTATATATATAGAAGATAGTCACTTAGGCTGTGGAGCGACAGGAATTCTCATACTATAGAAGGAGTGTAAATTCATACACTCATGTTGATAAACAGCTGTACAACCTAATAATGATCACCAGGTGCAAAAGCTACTATTCAGTCCCATTCCCAGCAATATTCCCTAAAGAAGCTACTGTACACAAGCACCAGGAGACATGTACAAGAGTACTCAATGCAACCTTGTTACAGAGAGAACTAGAAACAACCCAAATGCACACCAAGTTCAGAATAGACAAATAAATCAAGGTATATCCATATCATAAGAGAACATATAGCAGAAAGTATGATGTATTTCAATTAAATGCACCAACACAGACCAAGCTCAGAAACAATAAGCAAAAGCAAGTCAGAGAAAATACACACTGTATGATTCCTTTACATAAAGGTAGTTTTATAAGGCATGTTCAGCAATACATACATGCAGGTAAACCTATCAGAAAAAGCAAGGGAATGATGAATATGAAAATCAGAATCATAGTTACCTTCAGCAGGAAGAGAAAGGGTTATGCTTAGATGCTTCAAAGAGTGTAAAGGATGTTGTGCTCTTGAGCTAGCTGGCGGATACTGAGTGTGCAGTTCATTTTTAAGCTATTATTCTTTAAAATAACACAAGCTTGGTATACACTCTCTTTTGTATAAATTATGTACTTCAACATTTTGAAAAGTAAAAACAAATCCTGGCCAGTATGACTAAGTGTTTAGAGAGTTGGCCCTGGGACCAAAAGATCTCTGGTTCAATTCCCAGTCAAGGACACATACCCAGGCTGCAGGTACACATCAATGTTTCTTTCTCTTACTCTCTCTCTCCTCCCTCCCCCCCCCCCCCCCCCCCCCGCCTTCCTCTCTTTCTGAAATGCAATGGAAAAAAATATCCTCAGGAGAGGATTAACAAAACAAAAAAAGTGAAAACAATATATCCTCAAAATAAAACACACCATGCCCAGTAGGGTTATAGGCATGTTCTACTAAAGAAAACAAATAATCTCTGTCTTAAAGAGACTACTGTACAATCAAGATAGTGAAAACAACACACCAAAACAGAACAAAGGTTTAAAATCGAAATATCAGATAAGTCACTTCCTGAATACAGATGTAAAAGTCCTAAATAAAATATTCATAATCTAAATCCAGCAATGTGTATTTGAAAAGAAAAACAGCTCTAGCCAGTTTGGCTCAGTGGATAGAGCCTCGGCCTGCGGACCGAAGGATCCCAGGTTTAATTCCGGTCAAGGCATGTACCTCGGTTGCAGGCTCCTCCCCAGCCATGGCCCTGGTCAGGGCGTGTGCAGGAGGCAATCAAATCAACGTGTTTCTCTCACATCGATATTTCTCTGTCTTTCCCTCTCTCTTCCATTCTCTCTAAAAATCAATGGAAAAATATCCTCAGATGAGGATTAAAAAAATCATATCAAAGTAACATTTATCCTAGGAATACAAGGACACTTGCACACTGGGGAAAAATCTATTAATGTAATTCACTTACATTACCAAATGAAAAGAAATAAACTATGATTCATTTATTCACTAATATATAAGTGCCTACGTTTTCCCTAGGAGCTGAAGAGCAACAGTAACTAAAATTAAAAACCCCTCCGCTAGTGGAGCTTATGTTGTAGTCAAAGTAGAGAAATAACAACAATAAACAAACTATATACCACATATACAGTATATCAAACAGTGATAAATACTAAGAAGAAAAACATAAGGCAGGAAACCAGGATTGGGAATGCTATAGGGCATGGTGGAGTAAGGGTGCAATTTGAGCAAAGACTTGGAGCAAAGCATGCAGATATTATTTGGGAGAAAATCATATCAAACAGCTGACACAGAAAGGGTAAAATCCGAAAGGAATGAATAATGGAGACATGTTTAAGGATCACCAACGAGGCCACTGTGTTTACTGAGCAAAGTGAACCAGGCGGAGAGAGTAAAAAGAAAAGGCATGGGAGTGAGGGTGGGAAACAGATCCCATAAGGGCATATAAGCGACTCAGGATTTTGGCCTTTACCCTGAATGAAGGGGGTGGAGGGATAGAAGGGTTTTGAGCATAGAAATAACTTGATCTGATTGACATTTTTCAAAAAAAACCTTTCTGGCTCCAGTGCTGAGAAGCATGGAAGAGTGGAAGCAAGGGAACAGGTTAGGAAGTTACACTAGGGAGAAAAATAATGGTGGCTTAAACCAGAATAATGGTGGCGGGGGAGTGGTAATGGGATATATTCTGAAAGTTAAGCCAACAGGATTTACTGATGAGAGCAAAAGAAAGGAATCAAAGATAATACCCAGATTTCTAACCTAAGCAACATAAAAAGTGGAATTCCCACTAATTAACATAGGGAAGAGAATGTTAAAACAGGTTTGAGTTGAGAAAACCATGAGAAGGGTTTTGTACAGGTAAATTTTGAGAAGCCATTAGTATCCAAATAAAGACACTGAATAGGCAACTGAATATATAACAAGTCTGATGTTCAGGGAGGACTATCCAGGGTGGGAATATAATTTGGAAGTTATCAGTGACAGAGAAATAAAGAAACAAAGGAGACAAGTTAGCAAAACAAAGGAAGATGAAATCTTTAAGTGTTGCAGAGGGAGATAATGAAAAGAATTAAAGGTATTCATCCCCTAAATTCCAGATGGGCTCAAACTTAAACCGGGTGCCATGGCAGACAAGGATGAGGCAGGATGAGTTACGCAGTTGTGAACATGGAGACTGTTACAAGTCTATTAGGAGACAGACACCCTCACTCCAGCACCACACATCTAACTGACAAACAACTACTATCCACTGCTGCAGGAGACAAATGAAGCCATAAAACGATGACACACTGAATCTTCCACTAGTTTAAATTTAAGAGCCTGAATCTCACAAACAGCCCTCAACCAAGGATCATTCAACATTTGAGTAGAAGGCACATGGGGTGTAAAAATACCCACACTACAGTATATAATCATAGAAAAGAGCCTAAAAGCCTTCAGGGAGAGGCAGTAGGAAAAAAGAGGGGGGCGCATAAAGAAGATCAAGAATCAATATGACACTAGATTTCTTTTTTTTTTTAATATATTTTTATTGATTTCAGAGAAAGAGAGAGATAGAAATATCAATGATGAGAGGGAATCATTGATTGGCTGCCTTCTGCACGTTGGACCAAGCCTGCAACCCAGGCATGTGCCCTTGACTGGAATCAAACCTGGGACCCTTCAGTCTGCAGGCCGACACTCTATCCACTGAGCCAAACCAGCGAGGGCGACACTAGATTTCAAAAGATAGATTGGACATTACTTTTTTCTTTTGAGAAAATAAAGCTTGCACTTTGGAGGTTTTCAAATACTCCATTCCATGGAAAAGAAATCTTAGTAAACACTATACAACGTATTTAAATTTTAATACTAAAAATATCATAGAGAACTGCTACCAGTCAAGTTAAAACCATCTCTTTCTACTAGTATGTGTCTTTCCACTGCATTTATCCAGCAAACATTCACTGAGCATCTACTATGATAAATGCTGAGGATATAGCCAAGAATAAAATAATACAGATTCTCTGCCCCTAAGGCCTAGTTCAGAGAGACACATCAAACGATCATGCAAATAATTATATAATTATAGACTTATAAGTGATAAGTAAAGTCCAGGGCACAACAAGAAAACCCTATCCTATCTAAAAAAGATGGAATATGCAAATTGACATGACAAGGCAACAGGCGGAAGGTGGCTCTGGGCCGGAGCAAAGGCGGTGCCGGCAGCCAGGGGAAGGAAGGCCTATTCTTGCATGAATCTTTGTGCATCAGGCCTTTAGTTTAGAGATAAGGCTCCTCTGAAGAACTGACATTTGAGACCTGGCAAAAGTGAAGAGAGTTTCAAACAGAGACCCTAAAACTGGAGTTTTAGGAATTCTAAGAATTGAAAGGGGAGTATGGTTGAGCAAGGTTTGGATTTTGGGGTATATGCTACTAGAGGCCCAGTGCATGAAAATTCATGCACTGGAGGTGGGGTCCCTCAGCCCGGCCTGTCCCCCCTCACAGCCCAGGAGCCCTCAGGGGCGGGAGGCGACCCAGCGATCAGGGGAAGGCGATGTCCCCATCACACCTCTGCTGCTGCCACTGCCGGCAGCGCAAGCCTCGGCCGGCCCTGGTTACCTGAGCCTCAGGTGGCCCTGGGCAGCTGGGGGGCTGAGGGACTCTGGAGGCAGGCAGCATGTGGAGCGGCTGGATCCACCTGAGGGCAGGCCTGGCCATGCTGCGCGCCTGCTACCCCAGCGGGGCTGAGGGGACTGGGCACCGCCATCTTGTGGCTGTGGGCATCGCCATCTTTGAGGGTGTGATGGTCAATTAGCATATTCCCTCTTTATTAGATAGGATAGGAAACCACTGACAGGCATCAAACAGAAATGTGTCATGATCAAATTATGTTCTTTAAAAAAAAACCCTCTGGCTACTGTGTGTATTCCGAAGGAGCAACATGAATTCCAAAGGGGCAAAAGGAAAAGTAAGTAGACCAAGCTGGAGCTATTTCATATCCAGCATACCACAATAAGGTGGTGGCAATGGAAATGGAGGACCTCCCCGCTAAAAAAGAAGTTTTAAAAGGAGTACTTGTCACGAGTTCTTTCACACACACACACACACACACACACACACACACACAAAACCTGACATGAAGTGTCAAACTTAATAAAAAAAAAAAGACAGCATCTTCCAGAACAGAACAAAATAGACATCTTTTCGCTCCATATTCCTCTCCCGTCCCATGATGAACAAAGAACTTGAAATTATTTTTTTAGAACTTTCAGTATGTTTCTCAAATGTTTGAAAACCAATTCATTTAGTCAAAACTTAAAAGCTCTAACCTGTCCCCCATGTGTTAAAATTCAAATCTCGTAAATAACAAAAAATGTAACTTCATACCATCTATTTAACTCTCTCAGGCTTTTTCCCCATTAGTACAGACAGAGGAGAAAAATTTATGTTTCAAAAAAGACCAATATGAGGAGCATGATGCCTGGCTGGAATATAGTTAGCACTCAATTAAACATCAGTTTCCATCTTTTCTTCCAGATTCAGCTATGCTAGATTAAAAAGCAACTTTCTTAGACTAAACAAGTTCCTCAAATAACTCTCCCAAAAAGTCTGATCTGAAGGACTGAGAAGAGATCAAATGCAGTTTTCGTACTGGCTGAACAAAATGAAAGTATTTTTTCCAACACAGTCCCAAGGAAGCCCTGCAACATGTACAATCTCATTTCCCTAGACCCTGATCCTTTAAAATCATATTTTTTAAATGTTATAACATTTGCTTTAAAAATATGTCACTTAAGTAATCCTGAAATTATCAGCCTGCCTACACACACCCTCCCTCCAGCAGCCACAAAATCATTCCAGTGGTAGTGCTTTCCAAGCCTCTGTTACCTGACCATCAATTCATTCTTGCAGGCCTTTGAACTTCAGAACAAAAGGCATAAAACCAGAGTCTGACCAGGGCTCCAAGAACAATCAAGTTCTCTCTTTTCCCTGAGCTGGTTAGGAATACTGTCAGATAATGGAATACCCCTATTTTAAGAGGCAGTTCTAGACATGCCCTGAGAATCACTCAAATAAGGAACCTTTTAGCAACTGGTGAGTCAAAGCCTTCATCAAAACTAAACTGCTGCTGCCTTGGCCGATGTTTCTCAGTGATTAGAGCATCTGCCCGTACACCGAAGGGTCTCAGGTTCAATTCCTTCCTAGTCAAAGGCATGTACCTGGGTTGCAGGTCTTCACATGGATGTTTCTCTCCCCTCCCCGCACCCTTTCCACTCTCTCTAAAAATCAATGGGGGAAAATATCCTCAGGTGAGGAGTAACAACAACAAATAAATAAAAAACTAAACTGCTGCTACCATTATCCAGACTACATGGCACTGCTCTACTAACCAGGCCTTCTGTGCCGAACTCCCTCCTACAGTACAAAGTAGAACAGGGTTTGCAATGAAACAGTCAGCCCCCAGTAGATACCAAATGCATTACAAAAGAACAGGAAAGGAAAATATTCAGGGCTGCCTTACTGTTCACACAAAATAGCCTAGATATTAGAATGTGAACTCAGGAAGTATCTTTACTGACTTTTTACTCCAGAAGGTTTTCAACAGAGCTTCAGGGTCTGGGAAAGATGTCTGGGGTGTTTGGGGCATGAGGTGGGGATGGTAGAACCTAGAAAAGGAGAAGCTGGGCCCTCATGCTTGTTTCAAACATAGTAGTTTCACAGTCATCTATATTTTGCAGCTCCATTTCATGAGATGAAAAGGTTTTACATCTGATGCATTTAAACAAACAATCAAATCCAATTCCTTAATGTTAGCAAAAAAGATGTATAAGCGGAGAAACTATATTCGGTAAGACATGAAGTGCTATGCTAGAACCTTGACTTCTGGAATCCAGTGCTCTTACAAGCACCAAAAACTACTCATTCTGACATGGAAAAGAACATCCATGATCAGAAATGCCCCAATATAATTAATGCAGAGTGTAGAAATTCAAACCAACCAGCCATAATAACTAAAGATTTCACATTTAAGGATATGAAAAACTAGTTCTGCTGAATACAAATTTTCATTAAAGCAGGGGTGGGAAATGTCTGACCCACAAGCCGTATAAGATCCACGAAATCATTTGGTCTGGTCCTGCCAAAGCATTAGAAATGAGTTAATTAAATGTTTGACCAAATATAACAGGCTAATTTTTAAGTTGAAAATTTTGTATGGCCCTCAAATGATGTTATAAATATCCAAATGGCCCTTGGCAGAAAAAAGGTTCCCCACCCCTGCATTAAAAGAATAAAACCAACATTTTGAGAGGAATACCAAGCAACTCACAAGATGCTTCAAAAAATGTGAAGTAACCAAAGATCTTAAAACCTGAAGAAAAACTCTATATTCTAAACTGGCATAATGAAAAGAAATCAAACTCAAAAAGTGGGGTCCTGGGTTTTAATCCCAATTCAACCACATGCATTTGTCACACAAATGTATGGTCATAAATTATTAGATCTGTTACAGCTCAGTTTTCGATCTGCAAAATAAAGATGATTTGAGAGTCCCTGCCACACCAAAACTCTACCATTATAAGTATTTATAAGATCACAAATTTGATAAGGCTAACACAGACTATAAAATACACTGTTTAAAAATGTCACTATCATTTTAAGTAAAACTAGAAAATTTTTTTTCTAACAAGCAAGAAAAAGGAGTAACAACATGATATGTAAAACATATTTAAGTTGTTTAAATAGTTTCTAATGGCTCAGTTTCTGCCTTCAGCAGTTAAGAGGAACCAGATTATGGCTACAACCTGAAAAAAGATTTATTTCTAGTGTCAGATTTTTTTCACAGACTTATCTGTAACTGCTCAAAGAAGGCAAGAAAAAAAGGTTCTTCAAAGTCAACTTGCGGAGCATAAGAAATAATAACCCCAAATATGCATATCCTATATAATAAAAGGGTATTTGCAAATTGACCCTAACAGCAGAACGACAGAACAACTGGTCGCTATGATGTGCACTGACCACCATGGGGCAGACGCTCAACGCAGGAGCTGCCCCCTGGTGGTCAGTGCACTCTCACCAGGGGAGCTCTGCTCAGCCACAAGCCAGGCTGACGCCTACGAGTGCAGTAATGGTGGCAGGAGCCTCTCCTGCCTCTTCGGCAGCGCTAAGGATGCCCGACTGATGGCTTAGGCCCGCTCCCCGCAGAAAGTGGGCCTAAGCTGTCAGTCAGACATCCCCCAAGGGCTCCCAGAGGGAAGACTGACTGTCAGGTTAAGCCCGATCCCCCGGGGAGCGGGCCTAAGCTGGCAGGTGGACATCCCCCAAGGGGTCTCATACTGTGAGAGGAAGCAGGCCAGGCTGAGGTACACCCTCCCCCCCCCAAGTACATGAATTTTCATGCTCCGGGCCTCTAGTTCTATAATAAAACTGATATAAAAGGTGAATTACAAGAACTAGCTGGCTTAACCCTTTGCACTCGCTTGCTTTTTTCTCGATTCCTGCTACTGATGCTAACCGTGTCTAGTCACACTCGACATCCGAGTGCAAAAGGTTAAGATTTTGATGATACCATCTTCTACTTTTCATTCAGCCAATATGTATTATGTGCCAGATAGGAGATACAGTGAAAATAAAGCCCTTGCACTTATATTCTAATGGAGGAGGCTAAAAATAACCAAGTAACCAAACAAACAAGGTAATTTCTGATACTGATAGTGCTATGAAACATCTTCTATAATAATCTATAATAATAAAATCGTAATATGCTAATTAGACCGAACAGCCAGATGACCTTCCAGACTAAGCCAGGGCTGCATCAGGCCTCTAGTATTAAAAAAACAACAACTCATAATGTTGTGGAATTAGATTGGTAATTAGAATTAGACTGGAAGTATCTGATAAGATATTTTTGGACAAAGAACCAAATGATAAGAAGGTACCACAGAGCTTTCTAGGCAGCAAGTGCAATGGCTTTGATGGGGACACAAGTTTAGGATGTTTGAGAAACAGAGTGAAGGCTAGGGTGGCTGAAGTATAATGACCAAAGTGCTAGGAGAACAGATCAGAGAGACAGGCAAGGGTCAGTAAGGATACTGACATGATGTGATTTGCATTCTTAAAAAGACCACTCACTCTGCTTGCTATGTACCTATCAAAAATCAAAATGGGCCTGGCTGATATAGCTCAGTGGTTGAGTGTCAACCTATGAACCAGGAGTTCACGGTTCAATTCCTGAGGTCAGGGGGCACATGCCTGGGTTATGGGCTCAATCCCCAATCGGGGGCATGCAGGAGGCAGCCGATCAATGATGCTCTCTCATCATTGATGTTTCTATCTCTCTCTCGCTCCCCCTTCTTCTCTGAAATCAATAAAAATATGTATTTTAAAAAATCAAAATGGCCCTAACTGGTTTGGTTTAGTGGATAGAGTGTTGGCCTGCAGACCAAGAGGTTCCAGGTTCAATTCCAGTCAAGGGCACATGCCAGGGTTGTGGGCTCGACCCCTAGTAGGGGGCATGCAGGAGGCAGCTGATCAATGATGCTCTCTCATCATTGATGTTTCTGTCTCTCCCTCTCTCTTCCTCTCTGAAATCAATAAAAATATATTTTAAAAAATCAAAATGGATTCTGCTACTGCCTCTCAAATGACAGACTCAATGATTTAATTTTATCTATATCTAGGATTACTCCATTTATTCTCAGTATATAATAATATAGTTCTGAAATTGCTGAAAATGTGAAGTTGTATATGAATTATTTTACTTGTAGTTCTACAAATAACATTGTGAGACTACAGTAATTATTTCCCTCTGTTCCTCTAATTGCTTTCCCCTTTATTTGTAAACTGTGGATTTTAATGGATGAATACTTCAAGTAAGTATAGTCACCTATTTCTTTTACAAAGAAGATCGTTATATGTTTTTTAAATAGCCTACATATATATTTAAAAGATTATAATGAGTTTAATTAAAAGACCCTGAAGGCTGAGCCTACATTGCCACATGAGAGATTAATAAAGTGCAAATAGCCATAAGTGACCTAAGTGACATTTTTTTAAAAAATATTTTTATTTATTTGAGAGAGAGGAAGGGAGAGGGAGAAAGAGAGATAGAAACACCAATGAGAGAGAATCACTGATTAGCTGCTTCCTGCACACCCCACATTGGGGATTGAGCTCGCAACCCCAGCATGTGCCCTTGACCGGAATCGAACCCGGGACCCTTCAGTCCACATGCCGACGCTCTATCCACTGAGCAAAACTGGCTAGGGCCTAAGTGACATTTTGATTTAAGCATTATCCCACGATAAAACCATATTCAGATGACTGCAATTATGCCTGACAGTGAGTGCTAGAATGACTACTCACCAACAACAAACCACCAAGTCACAAAAACATAGTAGTCCTACATGAAAGTCCTAAAAATGCAGAATACTACAAAGGAACTCACAGAGGTTTTATAGGACAGGAAATCTAAACTGTAAAAAAATTATATAAATCCTGCCTCTAACCAAGCAATGATGGACAATGACAGCTGACTTCAGGAACAGCTTAAGGAAAGCAACTCAAATCAAAGCATGGACTGATTTCATCTATCCCATACATCCCTGAGGACTAACTCTCTAGACTGATGCAAGCCATCTATTAACAGACTCATAGATAGAGAACAGACTGACAGCTATCAGAAGAGAGGGAGGTTGAGGGACTGGGTGAAAAAAGTGAAAGGAATAGGAAGGGGGGGTGGTGGAAATGCCCTGTCCCGTGTTGCATGGTGGTTAGAGCATCATTAATGCATGGAAGGGTCTCGGGTTCAATTCCTAGTCAGAGCAAATACCTAGGTTGCAGGTTCAATCCCCAGCTTGAGTGCATGTGTGAGCAACAGATCGATGTTCCTCCCTCCCTCTCTCCCTAAGCAATGAAAAACATATACTCGGGTGAGGATTTAAAAAACAAAACAAAAACTCGTAGACAGACAACAGTATGGTGATTACCAGAGGGAAAGGGGGGTAGGGGGAGGTAGAAGAGGGCAAAGAGGGGATAAATAGTAATAGGAGACTTACTTAGAGTGAAGACAATACAATATACCGATGGTGGATTATAGAATTGTATACTTGAAACCTATATAATTTTATTAACCAATGTTGCCCTAACAAACTCAATAAAAAATTTAAAAAAAAATTTTTTTTAATTAAGTGACAAATGTACTGTGTCACATTACCCAGAACAACTTTATCAGAGAAAGAACCCTGGCATACCCAAAAAGACTCCAGCTTATCAGAAAACCTTTGGTAATCATGGACAAGGCTACACAAATGTACCTAGAACTGAAAAAACTTCTATTTTCAACTAAGTAGCAAAACCACACAGATAAATATAATTCTGACCTTGATGACCCACTAGAAGAGATTTACAAAGGCGGGGGGGACAGGACTACCAAGCCATTCTGAATATGCTCTTTTCCTTAACACATGAGAAAACTTAGGCCAAATGGTCCCCATTCCTCTCTAGCGAGCTCATTTGTGCCTAGCTGGTCCCCATTCCTCTCTCCCCAGTGTTGAGTGAGCGTGATGGCATAATGGTGTGAACGTGTGACAACCATTTGCATATTAGCTCTTTATTATATAGGAGGATTATATATAAGTTTCCTGAATGTGATGTTGTGGTTATGTAGAATAATGTCTTTGTTCTTACAACATACATTCTAAAATATTTAGAGGTGAAATACCAGTACTAGATAACACTTCCAGATGGTTCTGATTTAAAAAAAAAAAAAAATGTAGAGAGAGATAAAGCAAATGTGGCAAATTTGTAACAATTAGTAAGACAGCTGGAAAAAAAAAAAGAAAGAAAGCTGGATGAGTGGGGGTGTTCACTGTAGTGAGTACTCCTTCAATTTTTGTTTGATATTCTTTTTAAAGAAAAAGAAAAATAAATGGGGGCCCTAGCCAGTTTGGCTCAGTGGCTAGAACATTGGCCTGCAGACTGAAGGGTCCCGGTTCAATCCTGGTCAAGGGTACATGCCTGGGTTGCGGGCTCAATCCCCAGTTGGGAGGGTGTACAGGAGGTAGCCAAACAATGGTTCTCTCACACAATTTATGTTTCTATCACTCTTTCCCTCTCCCTTCCTCTCTGAAATCAATAAAGAAATATTTTTTAAATGGGGGATTTTAAAATTTTGTTTAAAGTAAACACAAACTTGAACTTGAGTGTTTATTGGGCAGACCTGGGTTGTCAATGACTAGGATGGTAATCAGCTGGTTCAGATTTTTGGTACCCTTTCTTATTCATTCCTGAATAACAAAGTAAATGCCTACACAGCTTCTGGAAGAGAGCATAGCGACAATGAGGCATTTAACAAGAGACTAATTTTTAACACACATTCATAACCTAGAATCCTACAACAGTTTTTAATAAGAATAAGGTATGTCTATATGTACCATCATGCAAATATATTAATAGAATAAAGCAAACATCAAAACATCATAAGAAAAGTATGATCCAATTTTTTTCAAATACCATTATTATAAATTATTATTTAGGTTCCAGGCAGCAGAATTTATGGGTTACTTTCACTTTCTGTTACATTTGCATACATTGCTTTTATAACAGGTCAAAATTAATAGACACAAACAGATAATCAAACAAAAATTTTACCGAAGCCATAGCAGCAAATACCTTTCATTTTAGCTGAGACAGGAGCTAGATGCCAAAGGCAGATGTAGGGATAGTTTCATCAAAATTGTGAGCAGTATTTATCATCAAATATCAAAAAAAAAGGATAATAAAGTATCAGAATATAGCCATTATGTACTAATTCATTCATTATATATGTATTTGATAGCTACTTTGCATGGTATCCTAGTGGATATTGAAATGAGTAAGAACTAGTCTCTGCCCTCAAGGAGTTTACAGTCTCACTGGGGAAACCAGACAAGCAAACCATTACTCCCAAAAGAGCATAAAGAACATCAGAGTGGTAACGTACAACTCCAACAAGCAAGACACTATGAAGATTAACCAACAAAGCCAAAGGCAGATGAGAGGACATGCTGAGCACATCTCTAATCAACTCATGTCAGACAGGACACTGCAGAATAACAGAATGCCCCAAGTTTACAGCAGATTCATAGAATTACGTTTATTCAGATATATTGAAATGAAAATGAAAAATTTAATTCAGTTCAAATATTTCTAAAGCATGGACCATGCCAAGAATTCTGCCCAAAGCTAAATTACAAAGATAAATAAAACTCAAGTTTCTGCCCAGCTGGTGTGGCTCAGTGGTTGAGTGTCAACCTATGAACCATGAGGTGGACTGATTCCCAGTTAGGGCAAAGGCCTGGGTTTTGGGCTCAATCCCCAGTAGGGGCCATGCAGGAGCCAACCTATCAATGATTCTCATCACTGATGTTTCTATCTCTCTCTCCCTCTCCCTTCCTGTCTCAGCAATCAATAAAAATTTATTAGAAAAACAAAACAAAACTCAGTTCCAACCCTTCACAGTGTTCATAGAAAAAGGTATTTTTCTTCTCCCTCTTAAAATACAAATATGTCATTAAGAAGCCTCTAGGGAGCCGAGTCGCTGAGGAGGAGGAGGCTCCCTGTCCCTGCGCACCATCCGCCACCTTACTGGACACAGGTGAGAGCGAGAGCGTTGTCTCTATAGCCTCCAGAGAAGACAAGGGCATCTTCGCCTCAGCCCCCACCACCGCCATTTTCGCCTGCAGCGGCTCGCTGGAGAGAGAACTACATAACCAGACACCCAGAGAAGAGAGATCATGGGGAGACAAAGAAACAGCCCGCATATGAAAAAAAAAGCAGGCATCACCAGAAAAGGAAGTAAACAAAATGGAAGCAAGCAACCTGTCAGAGAAAGAATTCAGAGAAATGGTCATAAGGTGGATGAAAAGAATGGAAGACAAATTCGACAATATGTGTAAGAACCAAGAGGAAATGAAGAACCAAGAAGAAATGAAAAATGACATCGCGGCTGTAAAGAACTCAATAGAAAGCATCAAGAGTAGACTAGACGAAGCAGAGGACCGCATCAGTGAGCTAGAAGACAAGGTAGGAAAAAATACCCAAGTAGAGCAGCTTCTAGAAAAAAAAAATTAAAAAGCAGGAGGAGAGCCTAAGGGAACTTTGGGATAACACGAAACAAAACAACATTTGCATAATAGGGATGCCAGAAAGAGAGGAAACTGAGCAAGGAATAGAAAACCTGTTTGAAGAAATAATGACAGAAAACTTCCCTGATATAGGGAAGAAAAAACTCATACAAGTCCAAGAAGCTCAGAGTCCCAAGCAAAATGAACCCCAAAAGACCGACACCAAGACACATTATAATTAAATTGGCAAACACCAACGACAAAATAAGAATCTTAAAAGAAGCCTCTAGATTTGCAATATGTATAATATGGATCATTATAATTACACATAATTACACAGAATTGCATCCTATATAATATAAAATAGAAAACTATCATTAATCAGCAATTAAGGATGAGGAACCTAAAGAAATACCATAAAAGCTACTATTTATTAAGAACTGATTCTGTGACAGGAATGTACATACCACCATAAAGAGACATTTAAATCATCTCAGGTTACAAAGCTAGGTTTTGAACTCAGGGATCTCTCTCCTAAAGCTCAGTTCCTAACATTACATTATGCTTCCTCAACCAAAATAAGTTAGAAATATTAGAAATAATAACAACACAGAAAACAGCACAGACATCTGAACATATGATACACTTGATATATACACAAAGATCAAGTTTTATGACTGCAGGTTATATAATTGAGAGTTGCTCAAGTTTTTAATATTGAATTAAAGAAAACAAGTCTACTAGTAAACAAAACTAACAGGGAAACATTTGAATAAGGACTACTGTAACTTAAACTATATTATGGAAGAGTATAAGGGTCAGCATCAAATTTTCAGTTTCCTCACCGTCAATAGGTCATCTTAAGTCTCCATCAGCAGTCAGGAAATGACAGCCCCAAGCCAAATCTGGACTGCTGCTGGGTTTTCTAAATAAAGTTTTATTGGAACACAGCCAGGCCCATTCATTTGTGCATTGTCTATGGTTGCTTTCCTGCTGCAATGGCAGAGCTGAATAGTTGACAGATATAGTCTGATCCACAAAACGTAAAATATTTATTATCTGGTCCTCTACAGAAAAAGCTTGCCATCTCCTGGCCTAAATGATAGTGTGTGTGTGTGTGTGTGTGTGTGTATATATATATATCATAAATGGTAGAAAAATAATTACCTTGTCATTTCAGCTTTATTAACGCTTTATTATGAATTCTACCTGATTTAAGTTATCTTCCTTTGCAATTAGTGTCACTTAATAAATGCTAATGAGTTTTTGAATTTCCACAAGTATGTTCACATCTCAGTTATTTTCCATAGTGTAGATCTTACTTTAGCTACCCAGTAATTTTTCCTTCATATTATTACAAACAAAATCCTAATTAAGGAACATCTGCAATTACCCCCACATACACACTTATCCCTCTATTGCACACTATCTACAAAGACCTAGACACAACAGCTGATATGACTAAATATTTCCTAATTCCCTGTTCACACTAGAATATCTCAGTCAATTGCCATTTAGGACTAACAGCATTAACACCACCTGCTTGCTTATTAGAAATGCAATTCATGGGCCGCATTCCAAACCTACCAGGTGATTCTTATGCACACTAAAGGCTTAAGGATCACTCGTACATTAAAACAGAGTTTATATTACTTACCTTGAGTGTGAAAAGGCTGATTCGGCCAGGCAGTTTATAAAATAGCCCCTCTCCACCTCTTGAATTGGAATGTAGCATGGCATTGAGACATGCGAGAGGGGATGTCCCACTGTAAAAACATACAAGGATGGGTGAGGGTCACACAAGTTCATATGCCTACTTACTCAAAGATCTAAGACTTTCTGATTCCTTAAATCAAGAAGCAGAGCAAGAAATATAGGAAAAAAAGATCCCATCACAATTCCAGTTTGAAAGTAGCAAAAGAGTAAGAGATGGAATTCGCATAAATCATACCCAGAGAATTCAGGAGTTTTGAAAAAACACATCACCCAATATTTAAATTAAAATTTAATATTAATTAAAAACAAAACCAAGTTTTCTAGCCTCTATATCATGCTCAGAAACTGCCACATAACATTATAAAAACAAAGGCGACATAATGAATGGTGCCATCCCAAGAAAACAAGCACATCTTTTTTGCCCCCTAGTTAAATATTTTCTAATAAGCACACAAACGAACAGTATTTCATTTGATTTTTCACAGTTGGGAAGAGGGAAGGATGGGTTTTATTCTACATTGATCCTGGAGCAATCACTTAAATTTGAAATACAAACGAAAGTATTTGAAATACAAACAAAAGTAAGTCAAATGGATTTGGTACCCAAGAGTGCTCAAACATTAAACTAAAAACAAGATGGCATAACCCGTCCAGTGTGGCTCAGTGGTTGAGCATCGACCTATGAACCAGGAGGTCGAGGTTCAATTTCAGTCAGGGCACACGCCAGGGTTGCGGACTTGATCCCCAATGTGGGGTGTGCAGGAGGTGGCCAATCAATGATTAGCTCTAATCATGGACATTTCTGTTTCTCTCTCTCCCTCTTCCTTTCTCTCTGAAATCAATAAAAATATATATTTAAAAATTAAAATTAAAAAAGATTACAAATTAAATTATTTCATTGTCCCTGCTACAATAGTAGGCTGCAAAACAATGACAATTCAGTGAATGAAAGGCTACTTACTGGATCTTAAAATAGAAAATGTCAAAAATACCAACAACTGCCCATTATTAATCTTAACTGAATTTGGCACTAGCATGTACTTAGTGGTAGGGTTCACTTGTGCACCTTCTCTTTCCCTTCCCCTTAATATATAAATATATTAAGTAAAGCCTCAGCATTTTTTTAGAACTAGCACTAGCAGAATGTTAAAAATAATTTGAGTTTTAAAAAGGCATTAAAAAAAAAACACCCTATTACTTATTCTGCTTTGGAACACACTGGATACTAAGAAAATTTCCACCAAGAACCAATCTCTAAAATAAACCTTGAGCAGAATCTGGTTTATCAAGTGGGTGTGCTAAAATCTCTGCTACAAGGGGAACGGCATGTTGGCAGAATCTTTCTGTGAACAATGTGACTCCTACACATTATGCCTCTGTCTACAAATTACAAAGCTGCTCACTCATCACAGCCACCATGACTGCTTCAGAATTCCTATAAGAGCAAGACGCAGCCCGAGCTGGTTTGGCTCAGT
Source organism: Eptesicus fuscus (assembly GCF_027574615.1). Lineage (NCBI taxonomy): Eukaryota > Metazoa > Chordata > Mammalia > Chiroptera > Vespertilionidae > Eptesicus > Eptesicus fuscus. Next base: position 32,842,433 of record NC_072484.1, on the reverse strand, counting down.
GGATAGAGCGTTGGCCTGCGGACTGAAGGGTCCCAGGTTCTATTGCGGTTAAGGGCACATTTTCGGGTTGCGGGCTGGATCCCTTGTAGGAGGCATGCAGGAGGCAGCCAATCAATGATTCCCTCTCATCATTGATGCTTCTATCTCTCTCTCCCTTCCTATCTGAAATCAATAAAAGTATATTAAAAAAAAAAAAGGTAGCAAGAAGCAGAAACAAGTTAAGTAAGGTTCTTAATCCCATCTGTCCCAAAGGGACTAATTTACCTTCTATAGGCATAGTGGTCCAACAGCAATGCAGACGACAGCATGATGGGAAATAGCCCATAAAAACAAAAATAAAGCACAATCATAACACTACACAATGCATAGGTGCTATTTAAATGAATGTGATCTAGATAATCCTGATCTTCCCCCCACCACACAAAATGTCAACCTGAGAATGTTTGAATTGGTAACTGGAAAGTATCTTTTAACCGTAAAAGGTCAATTCCAAGAAGCTAAAGCTTAACCAGCAAAAATATATTCTGTTTATTCTGAGTCCCAAGAAGAGACTGTTGAATTCTCTTCTTTCATTTAAAAGAAAACCAGTCATTGGGTTTTCATGCCTGCAATTCCTTTTGTGTTTCTAACTTGTTGCTTCTCCAAGAAAACTACATCATAGATTAACAAAATCAAGGTCATAGCATAACAAAAGCAAGGTCACCCCCAATTTACTATATTCATATCATAAATGGTCAGAATCAGTAGGAGGAAAAAAAGGCCCTTGGGTTTATGGTGATGAAACCACCCTTCTTTGATCCTGAAACAAAGGACTTCAGAGATACAGTATAGAGAAAAGGGTACTTTTAGACCAATACAGCCCCATCAGAGTCCACCCCTTCTCTATTATTGAAACTTAAAAACTAGAGTACAAGAAAAAATGTGCAGACTCCTTACACAAAAAACAAGCTCCACTGTCAAGATTTAAGGGAGAACAAGGATGGGGAAAGCCACTGGACCTCTGATAAAAATTAAAAAAAATGGATATTCACACTCCCACCTACACTTGGGAGGACATACAACCTGAAATGGTTCCACATTACTACCAGGCACATGAGTGAGTGAGTGTGAGAGAGTGTGTGAGTGTGTGTGTGTGTGTATTACATCGGACTCGACATACATTATTTAGTGGTTATTATCACCATCTCCCATTTATTTATTAAAAAAAAAAAAAAAGTTCCGTCATTTCGATGTATGTACATATGTGTTTTATGTTTTTTATTATTTATTTACCACAAGTAAAGGTCAGGAATTGTTACCTTTCTTTTAAATTTTTTTTACTATTTCACTTCATTACTGCTGTGTATGTGCTCCATGTGAGTGACGTAGGTCTTATGTAGGTGGGTTCCGACTTACGGCGAAAATTGCGTTACATCGCGCCGTAGGAACAGATCTCCGACGTAACCTGAGGACCTACTGTACATATATGTATACACACAAACACGTGGACTTATCATTATATAACTACAGACATATGCCCTATGAAACTCTCCTGTTAAGCAACAAAAGCAATACAAACCTCATTTCCTTTAGTCCTTCTGCTTCTATAACCTGCAGAATCTGTTTTGGTGTCATCGGAGCATCGGAGTAGTTTTCTAGTACCTGAAGAAATACAAATGCTCTGAATTCAGTATACTATTTCCATTACCAATCTATAGCAGGGGCTACAGTTCTGCCATGAGGTATCACTGCTGACAATTTAGATATTTCCACAGTTAAAATTACTTCAGAAACCAAGCTGAAACATTCTAATTTTCAATTCTAAAACACATCTTCTTAGCATACATGTTATATGTAGGGCCTCAGCAACGTTGGTTAGTGCTTAACTTGATAATGCTAATATGACTAAACCACAGAATAGGTAGTGTCACACAATAATTTATAAGACAGAAGTGCATTCAGATTTTCTTTCCCAAGGAAGTTTGATTAGTACCCATATTTTTAAATGATTTTTACCACAGAGTTGTGAAATTCTGGTGTTAATCGCCACAGCAGATTTTGCCATTTGGCAACATGATGCTATGATTCCACATGGTTGGTGCAAGCAAAACAATGAAACAGAATGTCCCATTTATGTTAGCATCACCTAGAAGTCATAGCAGTAGTTTCTCATAAGCTACTGCAGCTCTTGGACTTTAGGAGGCTGAATTGTTTTAGAAATGTTGTCCTTCTCAGGGAGAAAAAGGCTATCAATATCTTTGTACTGTCTCCACCTGTGCAGGTGCTAAGGTTACTCCAAACCATAATAACATCTTGCAGTCATTCCACAATGGTAACAACTAAGTACTGCTCTGTCACAAATAAAACATGAAGCAAGAAGCCTCACAGGACTGCTGCTGAAGGTTCCCACTATTACAAGAACACGAGCCCTTAGCACAAAAGGAAGTCAAGTTTTGGAGAAGTAGGTGCTCAGATAAACCTCTATTTACCATTATCCCATTCTTAGCTTCTTTCTTTTCAATTTTTACATTCTCCTTCGGTAACATTATCATCTCTCATAGTTACAACTATTACCTAAACTCTGATAACTCCCAAATCCTTTAGCCCGTATTTCTCCCCAAACTTCAGACTCAAATATTCAGTTCTGTACTAGGCATCCCCCCCCTTGATCATCTAATTCATCTCCCCTCCTCCAGTATTCTCCACTTTGGTTGGCAGCCTAATTACCTAATTCAGAAACCTATCGGTCATCCCTCACTCTCACCTGTCCCCCAGTTCCCACAGCCAGTTTCATACCAGACCCAACACAACAACCCCTTTGCTAATATCCCTGCAACCAGCCCTGCTTTCCTCAAATCCATTCTTGCTCTGCTGCCATTCTTCATTCAATAAATACATGAATACTTCGTACCAGGAACAATTATCAGAATTCATCAGTAAACAAGACCAAATCTCTACTCTCACAGAACTTACCTACTATACTATAGCCTGAGGTCAACCCAACAATCACTTTCTGGCTCTAAAATCTTCAACAGCCGCCTAGCTTCCTGAGAATCCACTGGCCCACCAGAATAACAGACAGAACTCAAGTCAAATTCTAGACTTCTAAACTTGGGCAGTCACCTACCCAATCTGAGCCTAGGTTCCCTCAATTATGAAGGAAGGATAGCGGTATCTTCCTCTCAGAGTTGTTTTACAGGTTAGAGATGATGTAAATGCCTACAGTGCCTGGCACAAAGTAGGTGGTCACTGGCCTGGCGTACAAGGCCCTCATAATCTGGTCTCTACCTGTCTCTCTACCTGATTGCCAAACATACTCCACAAACTTTATGTCCCAATAACTAAGTGTAGCTCCACCCAATTCCCACACTCTCCACCCTGCAAATTATCTCATCCTCCCTCTTCCCCCCTCTCCAAGATTCAGTTTGGGAAGCACCTTCTTCCAGGAAGCCTTCTGTGATCTCTGCCAGACAGAGTAAATTGTCTTTTCAGTGTCCCCATAGTTTCACAACGCATATAATTTATCTTCCAAAGCAGAGCACTTGAGAGGGAAAGGAGGAACTATTCATAATTATGCCTGGACAATAAGCAGGAACCAGAATGTCTGTTTACCATTTACACATCTATAATGGCATTTATGCCTATAGTAAAATTATATTCATGTGTCTAGACCAGTGGTCGGCAAACTCATTAGTCAACAGAGCCAAATATCAACAGTACAACCGATTGAAATTTCTTTTGAGAGCCAAATTTTTTAAACTTAAACTTCTTCTAACGCCACTTCTTCAAAATAGACTCGCCCAGGCCATGGTATTTTGTGGAAGAGCCACACTCAAGGGGCCAAAGAGCCGCATGTGGCTCGCGAGCCGCAGTTTGCCAACCACTGGTCTAGACTTTTCCCATCCCTAGAAGACCATAAGCCCCTCAAGGGCAAACCTTATCCATCTTTGTATTCCAAGAACTTAAGTACCAAGTTAGGCAGTGTTGACTTAAACCCACAACAAACTCGAGGACAAACTACCAATGTTCACTGTCACAGATCTATTTCTTTGATACTAATTAAGTGGGAGCTGAGCTAGTGAATTTTTGTAGGATAACTTTTTTTTTAAGCATGAATCTTAAAAATTAATTACCAATTATTTAAACAACAATTAGGAAGAGCCTGAGAATCTAAGATAGAGGAAACAAAATCTCTAAAGGGAAGTTGCATTAAAAGATACAAAGCACTCACTTTCTTAAAACTATATATACCTCCAGCTTTTAGTATAAGATCAATTCAGCAGTGTTCTATTCCTAGTCTCTGTCTTTCTAGAGCACACTTTAAAGAAAGGGGGGGGGGGGGAATCTCTCTCCTACTTCAAAGGAGAAAAAAATGTTTGATGTAAGAATGGTCAGTCATGAATCAAAGTGAAAGATAAAGCTGTGCAATGAAGAGTTTCTCAAAGCCAGGGAGAATCCATTTAAGGGCATTCAATCTAAAGGGAAATCCCCTTGGCCATTTCTCCAAAACTGTTCCTAACAAGCAGGAGGATTTACACCCATCCAACCTCTAAAGTCTACCTCTTAAATCTAAAAAAGACAATACTACAAAATGTTTGAAAGAATATCTACTTTTCAACAACATAATTAACCTTTGCAAAAATCAATCTTCTGGGGCATACTGCATTCGTCTTTTCTTTCCTACCAAAATAACTTTATCAAAGGGTTCCCAGGCCCTAGCTGGTTTGGCTCAGTGGATAGAGTCGGCCTGCGGACTGAAGAGTCCCAGGTTCGATTCCGGTCAAGGGCACATGCCCAGGTTTCTTCCGGCTCAATCCCTAGTAGGGGGCGTGAAGGAGGCAGGCAATTAATGATTCTCTCTCATCATTGATGTTTCTCTCTCTCTCCCTCTCTGAAATCAATAAAAAAAAATTTTTTTAAAGGTTTCCCAGTATCACTCTCACCATTTGAGCAAGGTCAGAAGCAATAAGAAATGTCCCCGAGCAAGTGCATCTGATTGCCATGGCAAGCACTTAAAATTCACCTGTCCAAAGGGTAGTTAAATCTAATCTACTGCCATCCCACTTGAGTTTACTCTAGTCAAGCTTCTCTGTCCTGTGTAAGCTCTCACAAGCTCTCCAGCACTCAGTCACAGCAATTTTTTTTTAAAATGAGAGAACCCTGAAAAGTTCCCCCTCACCCACCAAGAAAAATTCTAAACAAAAAACAACAAAAGAATGCAAAATTATGCACCATGTTCCCAAGTGTTGTCTTTCACATTTTCAGGTGCACCAAAAATATGTTCTATTCACATTACTATTTTTTAATGAAGAGCCACAGAAAAGAAAGAGAAAGAACTTATTCAGAAAATCTGGCATAAATTTGAGCTAATGATAAAACAGAAATAGCAACCTGGATACTGCCAAGTTCATAACACAGTAAATTCAAGAACCTAAAGAAGCTTAACAAAATAGTGGACCCCAAATTCCTAAAGTCTTTCAACTAGTAAGAGCCAAACCAACAAAGCTTTGAGACAAGTAGACTTTAGAATTCTGTCAGGACATAAATAACAGGATTTAAAGGTACTTTCACCTACCTCTAACAAGCAAAACTCTGGCAAGCAAATTTCCCTTTGGTGCCCAGAGCCATAAACACCTGTGTAACAGGAACTCAGAGGAGAATTTCAATGAACACCCAAGACTCAACCTGGAGGAGAAAGAGCACATCCTTTTGGCTCTCCGCTACTCTCCTTTAAGCCTAAATTTGTTTTCAGGTGAAGCAACACTGGAGGAATCCTGAAAGCTAGCCAAAGCTTCCAGTTTTGATGGAATCAGAAAAATTAGGAACTTCAAAAGCTTCAAATTGCATATGCCAAAACAAATTAACCGAAGCACAAAAACTTCAGCAAACAATTGTTATTTCTGTTCCTTGGGCAACAAATGCCCAGGGAAGACCATCAGGAATGCCAGGGAAAATTCTCCTATAAACCAAATAGCTTTAATTCTTGCAAGTCAACAACTGAGTTTTACAGACTTCAAGCAAGAAAAAGGTGTGGCACAGATCTAGAACAAACCCCAATACATAGTCATCTTTTTTGCACACCACCTTAGAGGCAGGAACCACACTTCCCAATAAAATAAAAGATTAGAAGGTTGAGCTTCATTCATCATTAAAAGTGAATTATAGCGATTACATAAAAACTACAGGATGTCAAGAGACAAGACATGCCTATCTGCACTATAACCCTGCTCTGTGACAGTTCTGAAGAACTGACATCTGAGAGAAATATAACCCGTTACTGCTGTCATCAGCAACATTCTATAAGAACATGTCCCCAAGTGTTTGTGTTGTGGGTGCAAATTCAAAAGGAAGACATTTCATGTACAAGGCCTCTTGACACTTTGAAAACAAAAAATTCACAGCCCCCCCTCACCAGGCAGCTTCAAACACTTCCAATTACTCTCTCCCTTGCTAAGTCCCCTGCGAGCAGTATCTTCAAACAGAACACTTGGTCTTTGTCCAACCCTTCATGTATACATGCACCAGGGCACTAAGGAATCTAGAACATACACAGGTACATTCTTTGCAAAGTGTAGTCCATTCTCTGCCTGTCTCCAGTCTGATTTAGGAAGTAAAACACTCTTAGTCAGCGTTTCTCCAAGTGTGGTCCTTGGGCCACCTGTATTAGAATCAACCTGGGCATCTGGTCAAAAGGAAGATATCCAGGCAGCACTCCAGAATCTCAGATTCAGGCCGTCAGTAGGCCTCAGGACGAGCGTGCCTCACCACCGCCCCAGGTGTCCCCACAGAAGTTTGAGGGCGACTGCTCGGGGTTCCAGCTAGGAGTAAGCAAGCACTTGCTTCCCTCCACACACCTGGTTTAGATTGGGAAAGCTCAAAATGCCGCTCGCGTCCTTGGAATCGGGGGCGCCTCCTCACCCTGGGAGGCAGACGCACCACCCCACAGCCCACCAGGAAGCGAGGGAGGAGCTTCCGACCCTTCCCGGAAACCTAACTCCCCCCGAGTACAGAAAACAAGCCTCCCCAGACCCCCAGACGCTGCCAAACAGTGGGGGAGGGGAGGCTGGGGCTCCGGCGCCCGGAGGGGGAGGAGCCGGCCGGCCGGCTCGCCCCTCCGCAGGAATTTAGAGGTGGGGGGTTCGGGCAGAAAAAGGCGCCATATCCAGCGCGGTGGGGGACCTTTCCCCACCCAACGCCTGGGAGGGTAGTCGATTTCCTACAGGAAGAGTGACTCCGCCCCTCCCCCTCCCCGTGGGGAGTGCGCGGCGAGCCCACCCCCACGCCCCCCACCGAGCCCCCTTGGCGACCCGCCTCACCAGGCGCGCGGCCTCGGCCCACGTGCGCTCCTTCTTCCTCTTCTGTTTGTCCTTCATCCTCCTCCTCCCCGGCGGCGGCGGCGGCTCCACGCGGGACCTCCGAGCGGGGCGAGCTGGGGCGGCGACGGTGCGGGGCGGTGAAGGCGGCGGCGGCGGCGGCGGGGGGTGCGTGGCGGCGGCGCGAGAGAACTCGGGTGCGGCCGGGGATAGGGGGCGGGCGATTGGGGACCGGCTGGCGCGAGACCGGCGCGAGGGCGGCGATGGGGGAGGGGTGGCGGCGGCTCCACGCGCCCGCGCTGCGTCAGTCGCCCACGGCGGCGGCGGCTGCTGCCCCACGATCGCTAAGGAATGCGGCGGCTCTGCATAACCACGGGGTCAGAGGTCACGGCTCCGGCCTCTGCTTTCCCGCTCTGCTGAGGTGCCGAGACAGGACTGGAGGTGGGGCAGGAAGGCGAGACGCGGCTTTTCTTTCGGCGCCCGGTTGTGTGAGTGTGTGCCGTGGGTGTGTGTGAGTGTGTGTGCAGAGTGAGGAGGGGGAGTGTGGGGTTTTTTTTTTGAACAAAAACAAACCGAAAGGGCTGCTGGGAATCGTAGTCCCAACTGCCTTTTTGGCCTCCCCCACTCCGGAAGAATATGGCTGCGTGAAACGCTTGGACCACACTTCCCGGCGTGCCCCGCGGTTTGCCTTTCGGCCCTCCTCTCCCTTCCTCTGCCTCTCTCAGACCTCCGTTTGCTAGAGAGACTGCAGATGTTCGGGGAAAGGGACAGGGCGGAGTCTCGCGAGGTGCTGGAACTGGCTTGGGGCCTGAGGCATTGTGGGAAGCGATGCTGGAAAGAGGCGGTGGCTGGGCGCCACCAGCCACGTTTAACCCTTTCGATCCTTCTCGCCGCCGGGCGGGTTAGGGTGGGGATGGAAAATTGATAGCTCCACTCCCAGCACCCACTTTGTGTCTCTACCCGCCCAAGCAGTTCTCACTGACACTTCTCTTAGGTGACAAGAGGCAGGACTTTCCCTTTTGGTCCTCCCCTAAATGACTCATTGCTGCATAATAATGAGACAAAAACACTCATATCAGTAAAACGGTTATTCCACAATTGATAGACCTAGACAGTTCCCCATTTCTTCCTGTGCCTTCATGTCGCTTTATGTTTGCAGAAATTGTATTTGCAGAAGTTGCATTTAGCAGCCTAGAGCGTTGGTGAATTCAGTAATATGGTGACAGGTAGTGTAAAAAATTTGGGTTTGGGGGCCCATACTGCACAGAATGCACCTGAGGCCTTTTTCGAGGCGGTACTCTGGAGAGAACACGGTCCTGGAGTTAAACCGACCTAAACTGGGTCCTGGCTGAGCCACTCCCTGGCTCTCAGCCTAAATGTAGGGGCTCAACATGGACCTCAATTTTCTAATCTACATTAGTCTAGGACCTGACAGCATTGTTGGGTTAATTAAAATGAACATAAAACAACTGGCAGATTGGAAGAGGTGTGAAGAGGAGCCTTGATATTAGGTCTATATAATTTGGCTCCTGGCATAGAGCAAGTGTGTGACATTGATACTGCCTGCGATACAATGGGCAATGGTCCTTTACCTCTTTGAGCCTTGGTTGCAGAGCATGAAATGAAATGAGGTAGCCAACACACAGGTCTTCTGTTCCCATTTGTTGAATCAATGTCCAGAAACATGCCTACATTCAGTCCTAAACTGGATTAATGGCCCACTCTTAAGTAATAGGGAGGCAGGGTCAATGGCCACATTTTAAACGTTTCCCTGGATGAGGAAACACACCCTCCACTCCCTGGTGTTAGCACAGGAGAGAGCCAGCGCTGAAAGAAGACTGATAACTGTGCTGCCCAACACCACAGAGTTCAGTGCTCCTGCTTTTTATGTTCGTCACACAGGCTTCCATGTCCAATAAAATCCTGAAAAGTGAATAGACTGTAGGGAGGTGAAATAAGGCATATTTTAAAGTCTCTCCCCATCTAAGTTTACCCCCAAGATGGGGAAAAGGAAGAACAAGCCTATCCACCACCAAAAAAATTTGTTGGCCTGATTTTTTGCAAAGGGTTGTTTTGTTTTTGTTTTTAATTTAGGTTACTGACACAGTAACCCAATTTGACAAGTCATTTGGCTTGTTCAAACGTTTTCTTGAGTAGCTTCATTTCTCCCCTGCCCCTGACTTCCAAGTAGTAGCAAGAAGATTCATTCTAAAGTGTACATGTTTAGTACAAGCACTGTGGTAGAATAATGTCCTCCCCCACTTAAAACTATCTATACCTTAGTCTCTGGAACCTGTGAATGTTACATTCCATGGCAAAGGATTTTGCGATGAGATTAAGGACCTTAAAATAGGGTGATGACCCTGGGCTGTCTGGGAGGGCCAACTATTATCATATGGACCCTGAAAAGCAGAAAAGGAAGGCAGAGAACAATCAGATTCCAAGCTTAAGAGGAACTCAACTTTACCCCCAAGATACAGGGCCTTAAAACAAGCCACCATTCCTTTGAAGGGAGCCATGAGCCTGGGAATGTAGGCAGCCTCAGAAGTTGATAACCTCTGCCAACAAGTAATAGAACCTCAGTCCTACAACTCCTTGGAAGTGAATTTTGATAACCGGAATGAGCAGGAAGCAGGTTCTCCCCTACCCTAGAGTCTGCAGAAAGGAATACATCCTGTCAACACTTGATTTTAGCCTTTTCAGGTTCAAAGCAGAGAACAACCCTCTGGTCAACTTCTGGCCTACAGAAAGTGTGAGATGTAAATGGTGTTGTTTTGAGTGGGTTTGAGCATCGTCCAGATATGCTAAGGTTGTGGGTTCAGTCGTCGGTCAGGGCACATACAAGAAGCAACCAATGAATTCATAAATAAGTGGAACAACAAATCGACATTTCTCTATGTCCTCCTTCCTCTCTCTCAAAATCAATAAAAATTATTTTTTTAAATAAATGGATGTTGTTTTAAGCCACTCTATCTGTGGTAACTTAAAGCAGCAAAAGAAAGATAATACAGGCACAATGAAAAATGCCTTTACTTAATTTACAGCCAGGACTACCTCATTCTCACCGTTGGGTCAAGCCATGGGAAAACCCAGATGTGAATATTTCAAGGTCTTTGCCCTTGCAGAATCATACAGAAACTAATTACAACATCATAGTTAAGAGTAAAAAGAGCACATGAGTTGGAAAATTGGCTTTAAAGTCAATAAACCTTAAGTAGCTGTGATTTTTTTTTTTAAAGCTAATAAGACTCATGAGTCTCTTGTCAGAAGCACCAAAAAACAAACCTATACATTTTTTGGTGTCTGTTTTTATCACAGTGCTTTTATTACAAAGTATCTTTGAAGTCAACAAAGGTGTCACAGGGCAGTGTAAGATAAACAGGACTGATAATCAACCCTGTCCTGTTTGAGATGAGTCACTTTTCAAACTGCACAGTTATGAGCAAAGCCCGTATTCAGAAGTCTGAATAACAAATACATCACCAGCAGTCACCAAAGAATTCCCCAAAAGACACAGAGACATCCTGAACCTCACTATGAGATCATGTATTGTCACTGGCTTTGAACTAGAGCAGGTCTGGGTTTGAATCTTGCAGTCATTCTCCAGCTGTGTGGCCTTGGTCAAGTTATGAAACCTCTCACTGACTCAGTGCCATCATTTGGACAGCAGGATTCATATTAAACTCCAAGGATGCAATTGGGATTAAATGGAATCTTTGTAAAGCATTTTGTACACAGTAGACACAGTAAATGCTTCAGTGAATCAAGCCCTGGAACCATTTGCCACCCTAACAAATGTTCTCTTTCAATAACTGCATCTTCAAATGAAGTCGAGGTTCAGAGAAGTCAGCTTATCTCCCCTAGGTCCAATATGATTAAATGAGATCACATTTACTAAATTTCCAGCATAGCAGATGATCAACAAATGTATATCACTTCTGGCCCCTCATTTCATTTCTGTGTATGATCGTTAGTTTAGTGTCTGTCTCTTGCTAGCATCTTCTTGCGTTCATTATCATATCCCCAACATCTGGCACAGTCTTGGCACAAGGTGGGCACTCAGTTGTTGAATGAATGACTTTACTCAATAATTACTTTATTGGACAAAATCCCTGAGGACTAATTTCCCATTGAATGAGCCCTAAAACAGTATTTAGAACCAGGCAGAACTGGGAAAGACTGAGGTAGGACTTCAACCAAACATACCCATGCAAGTTGCAAAGGTACTCAGGAATAGAGACTTCATGACCTCACTGTTGTCTTTAGGCACGGTATCTGCTCATGTGATGGACAGCCCTAACTCAGCTTACCTGCCATTCATCATTTAAATCCACTCCTGTTTTTTATTCTCCTGCGAGGCTGAAAAAGGTGTTTAAATCCTATTTTATCCTCCAAAATGTTAATAATGGTTATTTCTGGGCTGTAAGACTATGATTGATTTTTTCTTTTTTTTTTTCTACAAAGTATTACGTTTTTTAATTTTAAAAATTCTCTTTTTCTGTTGACCCACAAAACAGCATTTAGATTAAGGTGGTAGATGTTTTTTGCTTCTTTACACTTGTCTTTATTTTCCAACTCACATGATGAAAAAGATAAAATTTTAATGCTCAACAGTGTGAGGACATTTTGTTGTTGTTAATCCTCACCAGAGAATATTTTTCCATTGATTTTTAGAGAGAGTGAAGGGGGAGAGATAGAAACATCGATGTGAGAGAGATCGATTGGTTGCCTCCTACACTGGGATTGATCCTGTAACCCAGGTACGTACCCTGGACAGAATCAAACCCAGGACCCTGCCCTAGCTGCTTTGGCTCAGTGGATAGAGCAATAGCCTGCAGACTGAAGGGTCCCAGTTTGATTCCTGGTTCAGGCACATGTCCGGGTTGTGGGCTCGATCCCCAGTAGGGGGTGAGCAGGAGGCAGCTGATTAATGATTCTCTCTCATCGTTGATGTTTCTCTCTCTCCCTTTCTCTTCCTCTCTGAAATCAATAAAAATATATTTTAAAAAACAACAAGCCGAAACCGGTTTGGCTCAGTGGATAGAGCGTCGGCCTGAGGACTGGAAGGTCCCAGGTTCGATTCCGGTCAAGGGCATGTACATTGGTTGCGGGCACATCCCCCGGTGGCGGGTGTGCAGGAGGCAGCTGGTCGATGTCTCTCTCTCATCGATGTTTCTAGCTCTCTATCCCTCTCCCTTCCTCTCTGTGAAAAATCAATTTAAAAAAATATTAAAAAAAACAACAACAACAACACAGGACCCTATCCACTGAGCCAAACTGGCTAGGGCAGAAAATTTTAAATAATAAATTCTTTTCATTTTACTTTTAAAAATTTGTGGAAACCACCCCACCCCCACCAAAGTGGCCTCAAAGGAGCTCGTTTTTGCCAAAAATTGTGGAAAATTACAGCCCCCACATAATTCTTTCAGGTTTTCAGGTAGAGATTTCAGAACTTGACTAAGGAGCTTATCCCACTTTTTAATCTCTCTTAATGCCAGAGATATACAGATGTACTCTTATCTACCATAAATCTCACTGCCTCAACTTAAGCCATTTTCTCTATTTCTCTGTGAAGAAGGAAATAAATTTTAAAGTGCATTTTAACACCGAAATTCTAAAAAGTGATGGTGCTAATGTAATCAGATTATTAGATGGGCTATTTCTTCATTTTCAATGTTTTATGAAAATATTAACTTTTACACCCTGCCCCAAATGGCTTTTCTTCCTTCTCTTCTTTAATTGCTAATGTCTGAATTTGAAGTTAAGGGCTTTCACAGGCCCTAAACCTTGACTGTGGCAACCACCAAGTGAGGCGAGTGAGAAAACTGGCAGGGCCAGTAAAGCAAAGGAACTTGCCCAAGATCACACAGATTGTTGCCAGAGTCAAGATTCAAACCCAAAACTCATTCCAAATTCTTTCTTTTTTAAAAATATATTTTATTGATTTATTACAGTGAGGAAGAGAGAGGGATAGAGAGTTAGAAACATCGATGAGAGAGAAACATGGACCAGCTGCCTCTTGCACACCCCCTACTGGGGATGTGCCCGCAACCCAGGTACATGCCCTTGACCGGAATCGAACCTGGGACCTTTCAGTCCGCAGGCCGACGCTCTATCCACTGAGCCAAACCGGTTTCGGCCCAAATTCTTTCTTTCTTTTTTTTTTTTTAATATGTTTTTATTGATTTTTTACAGAGAGGAAGAGAGAGGGATAGAGAGTTAGAAACATCGATGAGAGAGAAACATCGATCAGCTGCCTCCTGCACACCTCCTACTGGGGATGTGCCCGCAACCAAGGTACATGCCCTTGACCGGAATCGAACCCGGGACCCTTGAGTCCGCAGGCCGACGCTCTATCCACTGAGCCAAACTGGTTTCGGCATGGCCCAAATTCTTTCTAAGGCACTGTGGGAGCCAGCCTCCAAAACAGGCTCTGACATTCACATCCTTTCTAGCCCGCTCCCACTTTAAATAGGGCTAAACTGGAACTGATCGATATTGTGGAAATGGCCATGTGTGGCTTCTGGGGCTAACTCATAAACGGCATTGCAGCGTCTGCCTTGTTCTGTGGATCACATTCTCTGGGGAAAGCCAGCCACCATGGCACGAGGACACTCAAGAAGTCCTATGGATAGGTCCACAGGGCATGGAATTTAATCACTCCACCTTACTGTCGAGCAAACTTTGAAGAAGAGTAATGAGTTGGGACTTGTTCTAGGTATTAAAATGCATTAGGTAGTGCAATTTTGACAAAGGAGCAACAGACATATTCAACCTCACAGAGTACAGAAATAGGGCCACGCATATGAGGCATTGTAGTACCTAAAGTTAACATTTCAAACTGGTGGAGGAAAGATGAAAGTTAATGAACAGAACAGGACGACTGGGTAGCCATTTGGAGAAGAATTAAGTTGGCACTTACCTCCCTCCCTAAATCTAAATTCCACCTAGATCAAAGATTTATATGTGACGAAAGAAACAATAAACGTATTGGAAGGGAAAAAAGTGAATATTTTTGTAATCTTGGAACTCGAAGTCTTTCTAAACATGTTGTAACAGTTTTTAAAAATCTAAGAAGTTGACTAAGAGTTAAGATTCCTAATAAACAAGAGTTGTTAAAGTCATTAGGAAACACCTCCATAGGAAGATGGCCAAATAACAACGACCTAAACTGGCAATTAACAAAAGAAGAAACACAAACGGAAATACTTGAAAAGATTTTCAACCTCGTGAGTAATCCTGGAACTACAGATAAAAACAAAATTGAGATGTCATTTTTCAATAGATCAGGCTGGCAAACGTTTAAAAGATCGGCAGAACCCAGTGTGAGCAAAGATGTAAGGAAACAGGCACAATTTATGCACTGTTGGTGGGAATGCAAATTCATAGTCATTTTGAGAAGCAGTTTAGTAATATGTAACAAAATTATGGGAAAACCCTCTAATAATTCTTTAAATGTTTCTGTATTGTTTCAATGTTCTACCATCAGAATATTTATTCACTGTTTTCCGATTTAGAAATAGCACTTAACTGAACACCTATTATACAGCCTAGAAACTTCATTATCACCTTTATTCCCTTCCTCAACCCTACAAGGAAAGTATTTTCATTAATTCATCTTATAGGAAAGGAGACAATCCAAGGCTCAGAAAGGTTAAGCAACTTGCACTGGGTGTATTTGTACACAGGTCTGGCTGACACAAAGAGCTCTTTCCATATGCTGCACTGTTACTAATAATTAATATTGCTATTAATGCTTAACATGTCTTTTATTGAGTCCCTATTAAGTGCCAGACACTTGATGGATGTTTCTCTTAATCCTTTCAGCAACCCTGAAGGCAGCAAGGTCAGTATTAACCCTCCTACCAAGGGGCAATAACTTGCTGCGGGTAATAATGCCAGCCTAGGTATGTCTCGCTCCAAAACTCCCTCCTCCATTTTTGCCACATTTCCTACTAATCTAGTGGCATACTCTCTTCACCTGGAGACATTATTTGCCCTGAGGTCTTTGCTTGTCTACATGTCTTCAGATCTCCTTCTTGTAGCTCTCTGGGTTTGACTGTAGTGCTTAAATATAGATTATGCATTTGACCATAATGCAAATGTTTACTTTTACCACGTAGCATTTAAACAAGAATGCTGTGAAGTCTTCGTTTTTCTGCTAACTTTATCACCCAGCTCAGAATTCTTCAGGGTCTCCTCGGGCAGAATAAAACCAAGGCAGCCAGGCTCCTTCAGTCTGGCTCTCATCTGCCTGGGCTGGAAGTTCCCAGGGTGCCCCGGGGCTCCCTTCATTCATGCTCCTGACCACACCCCTCCTGGGTTTTTCAGCTTAATAACCCCAGCACCCAGCAGAACACTTGGCCCAAGGTAGCCTTCAGTAAATACCAGCTGAAGGGAGGAAAAAGGAATGCTCTACCCTCGAAGACACATAGATTTCCACCAGGCAATGTGAAAGAGGCTTTGGAGGCCGAGTGAAACTTAACTGAGCTGAAATGAGGTAAGACTTTAATGAAGGCCACATGCTTGCAGTCAGTCACCTAGAGACCTGCCTCTCTGCTGTGCTGTCCAGCTTTAAGAAGTGCCTTCACATAATAATCATAACTGCTATCATTTATGGCATGCTCACCACATGCCAGGCACCAGATGCTTTACATGTATTTTTTTCTTTCTGTATTTATTATGATCCTTATGATTATTATTTACTTTCTATCTCCATCAGCTCCACACAAGTTCTAGGAGAGCAAAGCTTTTTTTTTTTTCCTGTTATGTTCAAAACAGTGCCTGGCAAACAGGTGCTCAATAGGTCATCGAATCTTTCAGAGCCCTATGAAGTAAGGTTGACTTTAACCCCCCACTTTACAGATAAGTAACTTGAGGCTTAGAGGGAACAAGTGACTTTTGCAAAGGTACAGATCCAACAAGAGGATAACTTTAAAAATAGGTCTATGATCTCTCTCTCTCTCTCTCTCTCTCTCTCTCTCTCTCTCTCTCTCTCTCTCTCTCTCTCTCTCTCTCTCCATTACCCCTGCAACCTCCTGGGCTCAGAGATGCCCATTCCCAGCCTTAAAGATGGGAGTCCCCACCTGCTTGCAGGGCTCCTTAATTGACTAATAATGGAAACAGCACTGCAACAATGACCATTTACTGAGCACTTGCTACACACCAGGCACTGCTCCACACATTTGAACTCCCAGCAACTTAGGAAGTACTTGCTATGGGCCCTTTTTGACCATTGAGGATTCTGAGACCCGAGGGAGGTTAAGAAACTTCATCACCATAAAACTAGTAAATGATGAGTTCACAACCCAGCAGTCTGGGTCCAGTGCCCACACTCTTCACCACTACTCACACTGCCTCCCCGTAAGACGGCAAACAGAGTCTGGAGCCCTTACTAAGGCCAAGGAACCTCCAGTCTGCTTGGCCCATTAGACACACTCTCATGTTTTCATGTTGTCTCTTAAACCTCACACCCACCCTGTGAAGTTACAGATGAGGAAACTGGATTCTAAGGTCCTAAAAGAGTCAGATGTAGACAGAAGAGACAGAAAGTAGATGAGTGGTTGTCTAGGGCTTTGTGGTTGGGAGGAAATTGGGAGTGGCTGCTAATGCGTACTTTTTGGGGTGATGAAATGTTTTAAAATTGATGGTGGTGGCCCCAGCTGGGTGACTCAGTTGGTTGGAGCATCAGTCGTGCACCAAAAGGCCGCTGGTTGGGGCACATGCAGGAGTTTTGGGTTTGATCCCTAGTGAAGGGCATGCAGGAGGCAGCCGATGGATGTTTCTCTCCCTCTCCTTTCCTCTCTCTCTAAAAGGTCAATAAAAACATGTTAAAAATAAGAATAAATAAAAGAAACTAGATCATGAAAAGGGGGGGGGAGGGGAGCATGGGACATGGAAGAAAGTGGCAGAGGTGACATTTCCATAGGCTTCATGTCAAAAACCTTGGGGCTATTGTTGCCTCTTCTTTTTCTCCCACCACAATCCAGTTATCAGCAATACACACATCCTAAGGCATGTTACCACTTCTCTCCTCTCCCACGGCTTGGTCCCAGCCCCCACCTCTGGCCCAATCTACAGCCCCTCTTCTAAGCAGTCTTCTTGCCTGCCCCACTTGCTCTGTTCTCTACAAAGCAGTTAGAGGGATTGGGGGAGGGGGAGGTTTTGTTTGTTTGTTTGTTTTTTGTTAATCCTCACCAAGGATATTTTTTCCACTGATTTTTAGAGTAAGTGGAAGGAGGGAGGGGAAGGGAGAGAGAGTGAGAAACATCCATGTGGGAGAGACAAATCAATTGGTTGCCTCCTGCACATGCCCCAACTGAATCTGCATCCCATCTGGGAATCTAACCTGGGACCCTTCCATGTGCAGGCGGACTCTCTAACCACTGGGAAACATGGGCCAGGGCTAGAGAGATCCTTTTAAAACATTCCTATCGGATTTCCCTCTTTTGCTTAAAATCCTTCAACGGTCTAAAAGTAAAATTCACTTATAATTCAGAGTTGGCCCCTGGCCACCTTTCCAACCTCACTGCCCACTAGCCACACTTGCCTCCTTATCCCCAATACACTCCCACCTCCAGACCTCTGCACTGTGGCTCCTTTTCCCTGGAATACTCTTCATTCAAGTCCCAGATACCCACACACTTGCTCCCTAATTTCACTCAGGACTCACTCTGCTCAAATATAACATCACCATTGCAAAGAAGCCTTCCCTGACCTCTCAATCTAACCCAAGCCAGCACCTCCCCCAGCTTGTCACTCTCTAACCCCTGACCTGCCTGTTTGCCTTCAGATACTACACAGCCTTCTGTTATCATCTATCTTCACCACTAGAATGTGACATCCCTAGGAATGTGACATCCCTAATCTAGCTCTCTAGGACTAGAACAATGCCCAGAACATTGTAGATACTCAAAGAAATGAATCAATCTGATGCCGAAACCCTGGCTCCTCTTGCTGCTCCTGGGATAATCTAGCAAAGAGACTGATCATTGCATTTAGCATGCTCCTTACTGAAATCTGCGACCCTCTCTGCACCCCGTCAGTACCATATCTGTGCTGATTACCTTGATTTGTACTTACTGCTGAATGGGGTAATTCCCTGCCAGACTAGGAGCTCTGGAAGGAAGGGCAGGGTTCTGAGCTGTAGGCCATGACACCTAGCACAGAGTCTGGAACAACATACGTAAATCTTTTGTTGACTGGACAAGGAAGATAAATTTCAAAACCAATTATGGAAGTTTAATTTCTCTGTTCCTAAACGCAGCAAAGGGATCTCCTTCCAGACCATTACCCTGAAAAATCCCTTGGCCCCACTGTTAGGGAACTAGGATATTGAAGTCAAGTTCAAGTACTCCTTGGAATTCCTTAGGTGGTGAGCTGTGCCAGGGAAAGCTGCTTGCAGAAAGGAATTTGCCAACTGAGCCCTGAAAACCTGTGTGAACAGCAGGCAAAATTAAAGCTGTATTTAGTGAAATTGCTTTCTGCTTTCTCAAAGAGAATAATAGCACGGGAGGCTGGCAGAAGAAGAAAATGCTAAAATGAGGCGTGCTTCACTCCCACAGGAAAGAAAAAGGCTTCCAGGGCTCTCCTATCTGCAGGATGTGCCATGGAGTCAAGACCCTTCCTAGCCCAGTTCTCCTTTCTCCATTCCCATCACCAGCAAGTCCTCATGTGTTCATTCACATTCCCTTTGTCTGGCATGCTCTTCCCTCCTTCCCAAGTGGATGAAACCCTACCCATTCTTACAGAGCATGACTCAAATGCTTTACGAAGCCTTTTCCCACCTCTCCTGGCACATCATTCCTTCCTCTGACAGAAAATGCTGTGCTGATCTGTAGGTTTCAGCACGTATCCAACCATCCAACTCCGGTGTCAGACTTGGAGAGGACAATAGGACAGTCCTTCAGGGAACTTACAGTCTGGTGGGGGAGACCAAAGCCAAGAAATATATAATTGCAAGCTGGGAAAAGGAATAAGAAGGAAACAAGGTAAGATAAGGACACCATACAGAGGTGGAGATGGAGAGAAACCAGAATGGATGGTTGGGGAAGGCTTTTTGAAAGAGGTGACATTTGACTGATACCTGATGGATGAGTCGGAGTTAGCCAAGCAAGGAGTGGGGGAGGAGCCTCCAGAAAGAGGTTATAACACATGAGAAGGTGCCAAAGCATGAAAGCTGCTGGATAACCCAAAGGAGGTGTGTGTGGCTCCAGCTTCCGAGGGCTGGAGAGTGGTGTGAGGAGAAGCAGCAGGTCTTCTGGTAGTTCCTAAGCACTCTGTCCTCAGAAGGGCGGGAGCATTGTACTCCTCTCCATCCCCAGTGCACAGCAAGACACCTGGTGCACAACAGGCATCCAACAAGTGTCCTGTGGGCTACACTGTCCCCAGAGATGCAGGTGATCTCTCGCTCGGCCCGTTTCTCCCACCCCAAAAGCAAGTCCCCAGTTGACTCACTTAACTGAAGCGCCCAGGGACGGTTAACCACAAGACTGGTGACAGAAACAGAGGATGAAACAGGAGCAGCTGCGAGAGCTACAGTTATATCCTTGACGAATTCACTGGCAGGTGTGACCACAACATGGTCCTTGGAGACCATTCTGGGGGTAAACTTCAATCTGATGGCAACTCTAGTAATAAGAGGGCCTACCAAAATCACATGTCCCAAAACAAAACCATCGGCACGGAGTTCAAAATATAGTTTCCGAGGTCAACTGTTTTTATTCACAACACTTCTGGCAACCAAATGTATGGGTTTTCCTCCCCGCTCAACAACCAATTCTCTGACTCTCCAGACGCCAACTGCATATCCCACAGTCCTGGCACTACGTGGAGTTAGCACAGGTTAAGGGCTCAGACCCAAAAGACTGCCCCCACTTCAGATGCCAGTCGAAAGTCCCAGGTTGCCACTTTTGCTTCTGACTATAAATTGGTTTGATAATTTAATATTAAACCTCTCCTCAGGTTTGATAATTGCTGGAATGGCTCACAGAACTCAGAAAAGGGATTTGGTTACTATCACCCACTTATTATAAAGGATGCAACTCCCAGGAAGAGCCAAATGGAAGAAATGCATAGAAGATGGGAGTGGGGGTGGGGGGAGCGGGGAGCCTCCATGCCCTCTTCAGACATGCCATCCTCCAATGTGTTGACCAGCCTGGGACCTCTCCAAACCCCCAATGTTTAGGGGCTTTTTTTGGTGGTTCCATTACATAGCCATGACGAAATCATTGCTATTGGTGATTAACTCAATCTCCAGTTCCTCTCCCCTCCCTGGAGGTCAGGGGGTGGGACTGAAAGTTCCAAATCTCTAATCACATGATCGGTTCCTCTGGCAATCAGCCCCCATCCTGAAACTATCTAGGGGCCCAACTAGAGTCACTTTATTAGAATAAACTCTGATGTGGTTGAAAGGGGCTTGTTAGGAATACCAAAAGATACTCCCATAACTCAGGAAATTCCAAGGGTTGTAGAAGCTCTTCAGAGACAAAGACCAAGTATTTTTCTTACAGAATCTCACAAGGTTTGAGTAGTTTCTTGATTTTTTTTTTTTTTTTTTAACAACCCAGAAGATGCGAAGACAACTTGGTGAGTGGCAGGAATTTCCAAGTTGCTTAGCTTCCCTGCCTTGCACCATTGAATTAGCCCTTGGTCCAATGCTCATAATTCTTCAAATCATACTTTGAACTCTTGCTTTTTGGCTAATGGATTTTGAACTATTCTACACTAATAATTATTTAGGCTAAGCCAAGCTATGGTTTCTAACTCTTTTCAGAAAAGGAGGGTATAGGGACATTACACATAGCTTGAGGGTATCTTATGAATAAACACAATTAAGAATCATTTGCCTAAGTCACATAGGCCACTATCCTCTCTGTGCTCTTTAAATACTAGTATCTTGTTGGCATTTTTTAAAGTCCTATACTATAATCTTTTCTACAATAGTTCTCCATGCTTCCCTCTAGTGAGTAAAAAAGGACTGCAGATACCTTCTTTAAAAAAAAAAAAGTTTTAATTGACTTTTGAGAGAGAGAGAGAGAGAGAGAGAACCATCGATGAGAAGCATTGATTGGCTGCCTCCTTCATGCCCCCTACTAGGGATCGAGTCCTCAACCAGGGCATGTGCCCTGACCAGGAATCAAACCAGTGATCACTTGGTGCATGGGACTATGTTTAAGCAACTGTGCCACACTGGCCTGGGCTGCAGCTATCTTCTTAGTAAAATTCTACTACTCTGTTATATAAGGCCTTCACAAATGCTGTTCACTCTTTCACAAATTCCTTTTCCTCATTTCTTGTCTAGCTAACTCCTTGTTCTCTAGATAAGTGGTCCGTGAGGTCTGAAAGGTTGGCGACCGCTGCTCTAGATCTCACTGTAAATGTCATTTCTTCAGAAGGCCCTTCTCTTATTTACCCACCAATCCAAATTAGGCTCCTGTTAGTCTCATATAATATCACTTCATGGCATTTATCATAATTTGTAATTAAACATTTGTGTGTGTTTGGTTAACACTTATCCTGCCTCTCCTTCCCCATTAAAGTACAAGCTCTGTGAGTTCAGGGACCATGTCAGTGTTGCCCACATCTATATAGCCAATGCCCAGAATAGCATGGCGCATAGTAGGTATTCACCATATATTTGTTAATGGCTGAGTAGCTCAGTTGGTTAGAGTATGGTCCTGATATGCCAATGCTGCAGGTTCAATCCCTGATCAAGGCACAGGCACATACAAGAAGCAACCAGTGAATGCATAAATAAGTGGAACAACAAATCAATGTTTTTCTTTCTCTCCCCCTCTCTGTCTGCCCATCCCCCCCCCCTCAAAAATCAATTTTTAAAAAAATGCCAGCTTTTCTATAGAGGCCTAGGATTTTCTGAACATGATGTGCCCAATACTAGCTTCTAGTACCTTAGGATACAAATTGTTCATGGTATCTTCTGAACACAGGGCTCTGTCACTGCAGCAAGTACATTTTAAATGTCTGCTCTAGTCCACATACTATGTGCTTGTTGCTTTAAATCATTGCTAACCCTCACAATGGTCCTGCAAGGCAGGGATTATCACCCCATATTACAGACAAGGACCCCGAGATTCACAGAGGTAAATTAAATTCCTCATAGTCACACGGTTAGTAAGCAGACACAACCAGAATTCAGACCCAGACAGAGGCCAGGATCTGTGCTCTCTACTCAGTCCCTACATCTCAACCAGGAGGCACAGCCCCCCAGGGATATACTTCAGCAGGCCTGAGAATATGAGAAGCCACAAGACCCACATATGGCCCATTTCTGGTATTTCTTTTTTTTTCCCTAATGGTTAATAACATAAAATATTTTTGTGTAAAAAAAAACCAAACATTTTAAAGTATAATATGTAATTCATTTAAAGAAATTTAAAAAACACACAATCATTACAAAGACATTTCATGGCTGTTGCCTAGGCTGGTCTCAGGCACCTCCTTGGAAAAACATGAGAAGCACTTACTTGTCACTCTGTCTTGCTTCATTTTATGTCCCTTTATCTTGTTGCTCTATTTTTTAAATACCAGCATTCCAACTCAATCTTCATTTCCACTCCCACCCTCTTTTCACTAGAAAAATTAAAATGTTTAAAGAAAGTGGCAGTGTATCCGCCACAGAAATATCATTTTCAAAAGCATTAGTCATTTATGAGGACGCCTTTTTGTAGGTACAATAAATCTGATTGATTTTTATTACACATCTTAGTTTAGAATCACTTTTACATTCCTAGACAAAGAGATGATACAAATAAATATTAATTGTAAAACTTAGAGCCCCAAGTATTGGCGTGTTCTTTGTCTAAAGGTAGCCAAAGAGAAGGTCAAGATCAATATTAACTCTAAAGAGCCATAAAGCCCACTGCCTCCTTCCTGCACCAGGATTACTCATTTCATAAATAACCTCAAAAGCATTTCATTGAAGAAACAAGGGCAAGGAGAAAGGTGGCAGATTTCTGAACAGTACAAGACAAAACCTTGTGAGATATACAATAGCCAGGCCCACTATTCTTATCCAGTTCCCTCTGAGCATTTTCATTATGGCTTTTAGAGTATATTAATAGCCCCATTTTCGCCCACTGATGGTGTTCAGATGGCCCAAGGTGTTACTTTCAGTGAGCCTTGACCTCTAGTGGGAAATGTGAGGCAGAACTGATATCCCATGTTAACAACAGGGAATTGACACTTCTCAGCAACTTGGCAACAATTTTACATTCAGTGAGGGAGGACTTACAAGAGTCAGACAGGAAAAGCAGAGAGCAGCCCACGGCCCACGCCTGAGCTGCAGAACTCTGATGCCCTTGGTCATGGAGGTGTGGGTGGTGCAATTCAAGCAGCATGCAGGCAGGCATTCGATAGGGAACAATCCAATGTTAAGTCAGTCTTAAGAAAGTGCTTCATGCCTATGATTTCTGGCCTTGGGTTCTGGATCCAGGGGTCTGGGAGACAGGTGACTTTAAAATATAAAGCCAGATACATTCCTAATGATCAGAGCAAAAAGGTGCCTGATGAAGGTTGCACACACAGTCTTAAACTCCTTCTCTCAGATGATCTTCTTAGATAGCGTTAGGTTGGCTTCCAGACTTCACTAACTGCTGCTGGCCCTCAGATGGCTTGGAACATTCTAGCATGACTACAGACAGGGAAACTTGGTCCCTCAGTGGGCCTGGGAGGTCCTCCACACATTTGGCTCAATTCAGAGTCCAACACAGCAGCTTATGTTCTTCTATCTGCTCTATTCAAATATTTATCGGATCCACTTTGAGAGAAGAAAAGCACCGGAGACTGCTGGGGAAGGGACAGCTTCACCTCCACTCGGTGTTCTTCCACTTTGTTCACAGACCATCAGATGAGTACAAGGCAAGCTGTTTTACTAACCCTGCTTGTCAACTTAGCTTCCTTCTTTTGCCTTCTTAGAAAAGCTCTATGGTCACGCAACCACCCTTGGTCAGAATAGCCACCTTGGGACATCAGCATTAAGGTATCGTGTTATCTGCAGTGTTCAGTTCTCAAATTTGCCAGATGAATATTTTCAGCCTATAGAATTCATACTAGCTTTGAAAAAATTGGGGGCAAGAGACAGGTGTAACTGGCAAAAAACCATCTTAGGCTACAACCTGGTCATTTGGTTCCTATTCAAACAGGTAAAGTCTTAGTAAATACGAGAGAAGCAGGGTTTAATCCCAAGGAAGATGAGAGAAGGCTCCTTTAGGCTCTGGGAATTACTGAAAAGGACCCTGGGTTCAGAAAGAATAGTAACTAAAAAGGAGATAAGCTGCCAGATGACAGGTCTCCATTTGCAGAATGCTGTGACATTGCACTTAGTACCTCCTCTTTCCCACAGGTTCTGATCCAGAAATGTGCCCTGGGAACTGAGCAGCTGAGTTAAAACATAACTCAAGGCCCACCTGAGTCGCCACCTTCCTGAGGCACCATGCCAGCAAGGTACACCAGTGAGGCAGACCTGGGGACTCACACTGTCCCCTCAGGCTTGGCTCGTGGACTCAGACACCCACGTGGGAGTGCTTCCAACCTGGATTAGTCAGTCATTCAATGGGCCTTTAATACAGACAAAGGCAACAACTGTACATTAGTGTATTTCTAAAATTGGGCAAGTTCTTGGTCTCTATCTTTCTCTTACAGACACACGTGGACACACTCAAAGGACATAGGCACCATTGTGCTTGCACATCCACACACACTTATGAGTGTTTCTTGGGGGGAAAAGGAGTAACAGTCACCTAATGACCAACATAAAATGAAGCTTTGAATTTCAATACAAAGAACTAAAACTTATAAACCAAACTAGTATATGTAAATGGGGAATTTCTAACTCTCCTCTGAGCCTATACAATCACACAGCACCTCCTAGCCACCACTTCAGGTTCTGCCTGGGAGAGCCACCATCCTAGGATTTGGTGAGTTTCAGCTGAAGGCAGGCAGGTTCATTTGCTCCCACCTTTGTCTTCCCTTCACACTGCACTGAGCCGCATGTCTCTGTCTCTGCATCTGCCCAGTACCCTTATGCTCTCTACGTAAATATGGGACAAAATGGTTCAGAAGTGCCACCATATGTCTCATTCCCCCTACTTTTGTCCAAACAGAGAAGGCAGAGCCAGCCTCCCTTCTCCCACAAAACAGGCCCACTGTAGAGCATGCTCAGGAGGCAGATGGGCCTAGGAAGGATGCTCAGAGTACACACACTTGGCTAAAGATGGTGACAAATGAAGAGTAAAATGACACGGTGTATGGACATGGCATCAGCTTACAGATTTATGTCTTTGACAGGATGGTCATGGTTTTGAGGTTTTTAAAGAAGCCTTTAAACTCTCCAAGGAGGCAAAGGGAATGTGATTTCTATTGCTTCCAACATTAACCCCTCAGGAGAGAAATTGGTAGCTTCCTCGGAAAACATTTCCTCATTTAGCAGATCCCAAAGACAGATCCCCTTCTTACTGAGGAGCATGGATCATGCCCACTGGGGGTTTGGGTCCAAATGAGATTTCTCATTTCAACCTACAAGAACAAGCACGTATTCAAGTTCTAGGGCTTTCACTTTTCAACCTCACTGCTGTTTTATCCTGAGGCTCCAAAGACTTGGTCCTGCTAAGGTGACTCCTGATTCTGCCCTTTTGTTCAACAAGAAGGGAGCCCAGTGTAAAGAACAGGCTAGAAAAGGAGAGGGGAGAAGGGAAGGGAGAAGGGAAGCAAGGTCACTGGTCATCCTCTTGCTTTCCACTTCGACTACCGCACTTTACCTTACCCATGCATATCTGAGATGCTAATTAAGGGACGTTGCCCAGAGGAGCTGAATGCCAGGTTAGGACCAGCACCTTTCAGCCAGATTAAGTTGGTTAATCTGCAAAGAGGCCATCGCTTCTCCCCAGGGGAATGTTCTGAGTTTGGGCTGGAGTCGTCTCTGCAGGTATTTGCTCAGCTCTTTTCTCAGAAGGCAACTGCTGTTTAAACCCCAGGAGAGCAGGAACTGGCTTTACTTTGGAACCAGCCCCCGAGACTGTGGATAAAGCTGAGATGCAGGGGTTCCTGAGGAAGAGGAGGAGGATCCCGACTTCCTTCCGCTTTTAGGCCTGCAAAAGTCAAGCACATGTTCACATTATTATATGTCCCATCTCTGTCACCAGCACAGATCAGACTCCTTTCCCGCCAAGTGCCATCAACATTTCCAGGTGCCCTTTCGCCAATGGCCTTTCAGCTGTAAAACCATGAGACTGGCATAGCCCGACCCTCTGCACATGGCCAACACAACCTGCCAACCAAGGAGTGAAACCTCACGGAAGGGACTCTGATTCTCAGCCATTGTTCTTCCATTTAAATCAAATCTTGACTGTCTTCTCCAAGGTGGCAAAAAATATTAAGTTTCCAGGAAGAATTTCTTCCATTTTTGGTTTTACACCCAGTTGTTTCCTTAAACTTCTAATCCAAAATTTAATATGATAGAATTTCTAATTTAGCACCAAATTAAGTCCCTGGTACCTGGTGGGAACCAAAGAACTGTCCCGTTTCTCTAGAACACATGCTCCTTATCCTAGGAACCAGGCACATTCGGCATTCTGGTATTCAGTCTACCTGGCATAATGCCTGAACCATCAATATTTGTGTGATAAATGAATAAACCCAGGAGTAATATGGCACTATTTTCTGGTGTGTCCTGTAAAGCATTTTATGATAAACAAGCACTCTTGCCACCCGCTACTTTCATTTGTCCTTGTTCAAACATAGGTCATCAAGAGCCACTCACCTGGTCTTGGATTTCTTATTTGCAGTACTTTCAAAGGATGATGCATCCACCTGTATTTCATCTTCGTCCTGCAGAGCTGCATCCAATGCCGCCTGGACTTTGGGGGCAATGGCAGGGCCCTCGTAGTCCCTGGTGGTCCGGCTGGGCATGTCCAGCTCTAGCAGCACAATGTTTTCTGCCTGCAGAAGCACAGCCGTAACCAGCAAGGTTGGTTTCCAATCAGACACAGAGTACAAGCAAAGTAGACCCCTTCCAAAAGCAGAACTGCAAATTGCTTCTACTCAGAGCCTACTGAGTACCTGCCTAGAAGTGATGTAGTTTTATAACATTTTTCCTGGTGGGATTACAGATGCTTTTTATTTTCTTCTATAGGCATTTCGCTATTTTCCTTAAAAAAATTTTTTTTAAACAATGACCATATATTATACCCTAAGGGGAATAATAATAAATTAAGTAAAACCCATTTGTTGAAGAAAATGTAAAAATACAAAAAGGTATAAAGAAGAACATAGTAATCACCAATAATCTCACCACCTACAGCAGCTTTGATGAATGTTTTGGTTGCCAAGGGGAGGGGGCAGGTATGGTGTATGTGTGTGGAGGGTGTGTGTGGTAGTGTATGTGCATGTAACCACATTTGAAAAATCAGTTTGGAAAAATAAATAATAAAAAGAATAATCAATCAGTCAGGGCCTGCTTCATAATTGGCCTTGTGGGGGGATTTCTTCACCTGCTACCCGGTGGTGGGCCTTTTCTGAGCTCCCACAAACCGAGGCAAATGCTTATGGGAAGAGCACATCCTGTCCTCTAGCTCCGCCCACTCAACAGAGTTCAGGCCCCAGCACTCCAGAGCGGGTAGGAGGGGCCACTGGGAGGAGAAGGTGAGGAGAGGGAGTGGCTCTATTTCTCAATTTTATATATTAAGATACTGCTTAAAATTTCTCTTAATGGATTGGGTCTACTGCTAAAAACACCTGCGTGCCACTGCTTTAAATTCTGCCTTTGGATCAGGTTAGCCTCCTGGAAATCTACATATTTGATTTGTAGGCTTTAAAAGCATGTTTTTGGCTTAAGACACGAAATAACCGGCAAGATATGCACCCCCAGAAACTGCGAGAAAAATGTTTCTGAGGATTCTGTCTGACACATCACTCATCTTCCACTATATAAAACTCCATCTAATACATCTTTTTTGCTTTTGTTTTCTTTAATTTTAAATAACTCAGTTCCAGGAAGAACAGCACCAGAGGAGCTAATTCTAATCTGTTTCACTCTGGCTGCCAAGGGAGACTCAAATATATTTTAAATGAAAACCTTTCATTATCAAAATAATACAGGTTCCCCACTGATAGTTATAAAATACAGATAAGCAAAAAGAAGAAAATTTAAATTTATTGTACTTCTAATAACCAGGGATAACCAGTTCACATTTTGATATATTTTGCCCCAGATTTTTTTATTCATATATACACTTGCAGTACCAATCTATACTAATAAAAGGGTAATATGCTAATTAAACTGGGAGACCTTCCAGGAGACCTTAAGGACGTTCTTCTGGACAAAGCCATGGTGGCGGGGCCGAGGTAGAGGCAGTTAGAGGCCAAGAGGGGAGGGCAGTTGTGGGTGATCAAGCCAGGATGGGACAGCAGTTGTGGATGATCAGGCCGGTGGGGCGGGGGGCCATTGGGGGTGATCAGGCCGGTGAGGGAGGGGCAGTTGGAGTTGAGCAGACCAGCAGAGGGGCCGGTTGGGGGCGAGCAGGCCGTCAGTGGGGGTCAGTTGGGGGTGATCAGGACAGCGAGGGGGGTCAGTTTGGGATGAGCAGGCCAGCAGGGGGGTTGTTAGGGGTGAGCAGGCCACTGGGGAGGGCAAGTGGGGGCGAGCAGGCCAGCAGGGGGGAAGTTGAGGGCAAGCACGCTGGCACGGGGGGCAATTGGGGGTGATCAGGCTGGCGGGGGGGGCATTTGGGGGTGAGCAGGTCGGCGGCAGGGGACAGTTGGGAGCAAGCAGGCCGGCAGGCAGAGTGGTTAGGGGCAATCAGGCAGGCAGGCAGGTGAGTGGTTAGGAGCCAGCAGTCCTGGATTGCAAGAGGGATGTCCAACTGCCGGTTTAGGCTCCCTGTAAACCGGCAGTAGGACATCCTTCGAGGGGTCCCAGATTGGAGAGGGTGCAGGCCGGGCTGAGGGACATCCTCCCCCCGCCCCCCGCCACTAGTTGTTTTATAACTTAACAATACATCATGTCTCCTGGTTCATCCACTTCCCAGCTATCTACTAAGGACTACTGCATAGAGTAGGTGGGAGGGTTTAGTAGAGAAAGCAATAAAGCACTGAGTATAGTGTCTGGCACACAGCAAATGCTTATAAATAGCTCATCCAGTATTATTATATGTTTGGGTCATTAAACATGTCTTAATTATGGCACTTTAAATTACTTCCTGACTGACACACATTATGTTAAATGGAAGTACCGTAACTTCTTTAACCCATTTCCATCTCCTATCACTGACACCAACATTCTTCCCAGTCTTCCCAAAGAGCCATTTTTGTTAATCCTCACCTGAGGATATTTTTTCCATTGATTTTTTAGAGAGTGGAACAGATAGGAAATGACAGAGAGAAACATCGATGTGAGAGAAACACACTGATTGACTGCCTCCTGCACATGCCGGGCCAGGAAGAGAAGCCTGCAACCAATGTGCCCTTGACCGGAATCGAACCCGGGACCCTTTGGTCTGCAGGCTGATGGACTATCCACTGAGCCAAACTGGGTATGGCCTCACAGAGCCATTTAAATTTTTTGTTTTGTTTTTATTTTTATTTTTTATTGATTTCAGAGAGAGGGAGAAGGAGAAATAGAAGCATCAATAATGAGAATCATCAATTGGCTGCCTCCTGCACGCCCCCTACTGGTGATCTAGCCCATAACGAGAGCATATGCCCCAACCCAGAACCAAACCATGACCACCTGATTCATGGGTCTATGCTCAACCACAGAGCCACACCAGCTGGGCCCACAGAGCCATTTAAAAACTTATCGTTAATATTTATTGGCCATTATGGACAGGATGCTTATACTCTCCTCCTTCCCTAGTCCTGATTTTCTAAATCTCAATTTATTTTTCCTTTTTATTTATAATTATTTATTTTTTATTTGTTATTTATTATTTGTTAAAATTGCTATATTAAGCCCAGCCAGCGTGGCTCAGTGGTTGAGCATTGACTTATGAACCAGGAGGTCACAATTTTATTCCCAGTCAGGGCATATGCCTAGTTTGTGGGCTTGATCCCCACTGTGGGGCGTGCAAGAGGCAGCTAATCAATGATTCTCTCTCATCATTAATGTTTCTATCTCTCTCCCTCTCCCATCCTCTCTGAAATCAATAAAAAAATGTATTTTCAAAAAATTTTGTTATATTAATTTCCTCAGGTGCCTCTGGAAAGAGTCAGTATGAAAACTGTGACTTTGCAGAACGGTGCCTGAGCGTTTACATGAGTCTAAACTCCTCTAAAAGAGAGGAGAGGAAGACAAGAACAATCTTCTCACCCTATATCGAGCCTCTGGACGAATCATCATGGACATTCTTGCATGCTGGCTCAATGGTCTCTTATATCCCACAGCTGAGACGGGCCGCTTCATCATCTGCTGATTCCTGGAAATGCACTGCAGTGGTTAAAGACCTGGCTGGCGTGTGGTCCACAGCCCCAGGATCGGTCCTGTGGAACCAGCACTCAGA
Organism: Eptesicus fuscus; assembly: GCF_027574615.1. Classification (NCBI taxonomy): domain Eukaryota; kingdom Metazoa; phylum Chordata; class Mammalia; order Chiroptera; family Vespertilionidae; genus Eptesicus; species Eptesicus fuscus. Next base: position 32,811,628 of record NC_072484.1, on the reverse strand, counting down.
AGACTCTGAGCCTGCTTAAAGAGAACCTGAAGCAAGTGACTCCCTGGATTGAGGGCTGACATGGAAATGACACAGGAGCTGCTTCTACTTTCTGCTTGAGTTGCTTTCTGAGGTGGCAGGCATGAAGCATAGCTGTCAACACTCCCCACCCCTGGTCTTTGGCGGACATCTTCCATTTTCCCAGCAGGACCCAGACTTATAGTGAGAGTCCTTCTCAAAACTGTGTCAGACTGACACACAAGGTAACACTGTGTACCGCCCCTCATCTGGCCTATCTTGATTCACTTGATAGCTGGGGAAGCTGACATGAGGAACCTAGGAAAGGTCATTAGTTCACTGTGACAAAGTCTCCCGGTTCCTAATACCGTACTCATCAAACTTTTATCTTGTGGAACTATGGCCATCACCAAAGCAGAGATGCAACTGGTTCCAACTTTAAATGAATGAAACTGCGTTCTTACCATACCCCTCTGGCCAAGTCCAGCTTATCAACATTCCTTCCCTCCTGCCCACCTTAAAGTCTACTGAAAGTCAATAGTGACTTACTCCAGTCTGGTTATAGGATGTAGTTTCCAATGATCTTCCTCTTCATCAAAGAAGGATCTATTCATAATTTTACTTTTTTCTTCCAGAGGAATAAAGTTTTCTATAATAAGATGCCTGTAAGAGCACACATACAGGGATGAATACAGATAGAGAAAGAATACAGATGGAGTGTTGGCTATCTGGTCCCACGTGTAGTGAGTAATCAGATAAGTCAAGTTACTCAGCAAACATTCACTAAGCAGGTACTATGAACCTGCCATCATACAAAGAACTGGGATACAGACATGAATGACACTTGGTCCCTGCCTGAGACAGAGAGGTAACGGTACAGCACTCTTAGGTACAACGTGCTGACAGTGGTCTGCCCTAGGAATATGGAGAGGTCACTTCTACCCAAGGAGAAGTAGCTTGAGGAGCTGAAAGAACTGAAGAGGGAGATGATGCCTGGACTATACTGGAGTGAACCTGTGCTATTTGAAGTATCTTTTGGAGGAACACTGGTACTGCTAACCCAGCTCATTAACTTCCAACATGCTGAAAACAGATTAGAAATTAAACTGCCTTCATCCAATCCCCTGGATTGTTGCCAGAGATGGAAAATTTCACATTCTAATCACTAGGACAAAGAGTAGGACCAAATATTTCAGTCCCTTAGACTTCTCAGAATAAAGACCATTCCTGAGAAGAGTTTGTGTCAGAAGCCAGCAGACATGGCAAACAATGAAAGAGGAGCCCACTGGGTTGTGTCTCACCATGGTGATGACTATCTCCTGCCACATTTCTGCATTCACTCTTTCAAAACCTCAGGACAGAACAATGCCAAAGGGGTGTTAAGGTGAGAGAGACGCACAACAAACACCAGAGGTGAAGGGTACTGGCTGTAAAAAGCAGATTGACTCACTGTTTATTCAAAAGAAGTAAGAGCTAAAAATGCCTTCATTAGGGAAAAAAAACAGTATTCTGGAGAGATGAAATTTTCTCTTCATTTTACTTGACATTTAAGAAATTATTTTTCATAACATATATTTTTTTTTTTCTGATTTTAAAGGGCCTATTTACACATTGGAAATTTTGAAAAAATATCATTACACACAATTTCACTATTCAGAAATAGCTATTATTAATATTTTGGCATATTTTGTTCTGATGTTTTTTTCCAGGTGTGCATACCTAGAAAGAGGACTGATACATACATTTAATATTTTTTAAATTCAACCCTTTAAAAAATTATTGATTTTAGAGAGAGGAAGAGAGAGAGAGAGAGAGAGAGAGAGAAACATCAATGTGAAAAGAAACATCAGTTAGTTGCCTACCGTATGCTCCCTGACTAGAGATCGAACCAGCAACTTGGGCATGTGTCTTTACAGGAATCTAACCTGCCACCTTTCGGTGTATGGGATGACACTGTAACCAACTGAGCCACACTGGTCAAGTCCATTCATTTAATTTTAAGGGCTCCTTTCAAAATTTAAAATGTGGTTATTAAAATAATCCCTTTGAAAAGTTCTTCTTTAAAGAAAAATTCCAGCTAATGCTGTGGTGGAAGGACTGGTATAGAAAAACATCATTTTGTAACCCCTAATGAAATAAAAGATCCAGACAAAGATCATTATTGGCTGAAACCATTAGCTCAATGGTTTTCAAGCCAAGCTGCACATTAATATCATTTAGAGAGTTCTAAAAAATATCTTGCCCAGATCTCATGACAGATCACTGGTTCTCAAAGTATGTTCACCGAACCAGCAGGAGCAACAACTAGACCTTGTTAGAAAGGAAAATTCTCAGGCCCCATCCCAGACGCCAAATCAAACTTTCTGGGTATGGGGCCCAGCCATCTGTGTTTAACAAGCCCTTCAGGTGATTTGGTGCCTGATAAAGTTTAAGGACCCTGTCCTACAGCAATTAAATAAAAATCTCTGGGGTGGGGCCCAAGAATCATTTTGCAAACTCCTGAGATGATTTCTATGTTGGGAACCAGTGTTTTAGAGCTAGCTTTCAGTTAAAGGAAAATAGGGGAGACAGAGACACAAATTAGACAATTCCATGAAGAAGCAGACCAACCAATCCAGAATGTGAGCTATTTCTACAGGCTACCTGACCCAACTTTTTCAACAAGTTGACTAGGAGATAAGTTCTTAACAGAGAAATGGATTGCTCCACATTAAAATAAAGTTAAGAGACATAATTACCAAATGCAATATGTGGTCCACATATAGATCTGAATATGAACAAACCGAGAATATCTGAATATGAACAGGGTATGAGAAAATACTAAGAAACTTAATGTTAATTTTGTTAGGTGGAAAGACAATATATTCTATAAAAAAATCAACTGTAGTACCCTGAAAAAAAATTAAGAAAACAATTCCATATAAATAGCATCAAAAATAGAATATTTAGGTTTAAACTTAACAAAAGTGCAAGTAGCTGTGCACTGAAAACTATAAAACAGTTTTGAAATAAAACAAAATTCTCAATAAATAGAAAGATATCCTATATTCATGGATCAGAACACAATATTGATAAGATGACAATATTTTTCAAATTGATCTACACATTCAACACAGTCCCTATTAAAATTACAGCTGGCTTTTTTTCAGAAATTGACAAGCTGATCTTAAAATTTATACGGAAATGGCCCTGGTTGGTAGGGCTCAGTTGGTTGAACATTTTCCCATGCATCTAAAGGTCGCTGGTTTGGGCCTGGCTGACGTGGCTCAGTGACTGAGCGTCAGCCTATGAACTAGGAGGTCATGGTTCAATTCCCAGTCAGGTTGTGGGCTTGATCCCCAGTGTGGGGCATACAGGAGGCAGCCAATCAATGACTCTCTCATCATTAATGTTTCTATCTCTCTCTCCCTCCCTTCCTCTCTGAAATAAATAAAAATATATTTATATTAAAAAAAAAATAACCAGAAAGGTCACCCGTTTGATTCCCAGTCATGTTGTATGCATGATGCACCAGTGGATGTTTCTCTCTCACATCAATGTTTCTTCTTTCCCCCTTTCTGAAAAAAATCAATCAATCAATATATATATACATATACATATATATATATATATATATATATATATATTTTTTTTTAAATTGATTTCAGAGAGAGAGGAAGGGAGAGAGATAGAAACATCAATGAAAGAGAAACATTGACTGGCTGCCTCCTGCATGCCTCCTACTGGGGATTGAGCTGCAACCCAGATATGTGCCCTGACCGGGAATTGAACCAGTGACCTCTTGGTGCCTGGGTCGATGTTCAACCACTGAACCACACTGGCCAGGCTAAATATATATATTTTTAATTTATTTGAGAGAGGAAGGGGGCAAAAGAGTGAAGGAAGCAGAGAGGAGAGAGAGAAAGAAGAGAGAGAGAGAGAGAGAGAGAGAAATCAATTTGTTGTTCCACTCATTAATGCATTCATTGGTTGCTTCTTGTATGTGCCCTGACTGGGGAGTGAAATCACAACTTTGTCATTTAGGGACAATGCTCTAACCAACTGAGCTACCTGGCCGGGGAAAATATATATTTTTTAAAAACTCACTTGTATACTTTAAATAGGTGAACTGTAAAATAGGTGAATTATATTTCAATAAAGCTTTTTAAAAATTGCATTGTGGTCATGTATGTAAGTATGCAGGAGTGACATAACATGAAGTAAGGTTTGCTTTAAAATATTTTTATGAAAGATGACAAAAGATGGTTTATCATTGAATTTGGGTGATGGGTATTTGGGTGTTCTCTATACCATTCAGAAAATTCTAGTTACTAAAAGATTCCTTCTTATCAATGGATAAAGGTGAGGCCAGAGTCCTGAAAGGCTTTAGGAAGGCAGAGTGGAAGGAAACTTGAAGATCATGTAGTAAAATCATTCAGTTCACAGATGAAGTCCATAGACAGAAAGTGACTTTCTCAACAATAGAGGACAAAGTGACAGGAGATGAGCTGGAGAGAAGGGACCCTGTCCTCAGGGAAGTATTTCTTTTTTTTAATACATTTTATTGATTTTTTACAGAGAGGAAGGGAGAGGGATAGAGAGTTAGAAACATCGATGAGAGAGAAACATCGATCAGCTGCCTCCTGCACACTCCCCACTGGGGATGTGCCCGCAACCAAGGTACATGCCCTTGACCAGAATCGAACCTGGGACCCTTGAGTCCACAGGCCGACGCTCTATCCACTGAGCCAAACCGGTCAGGGCTGGAAGTATTTCTTACTTAACAAACAACCCAGCAAGTGGCTGGGGGGTGCCATGGAGGGCCCAGAACTTACTTGAGTTTCAGCTCCCTGGTGAGCTCATTCTGAGTCTGCTCCAGCTCCTGCCGCTCCTTGATGTGCTCTTCTTGGAGGTCATGGATCTCTGCCTTCACTGCCTGAAGCTTGGAGAAGAGCTGGAACCCCGGGGAGAAGCAGATGAGGAGGGTGGCCCTCCAGACAACAAGCTCTCCCTTTCCCCCAAGTCTCAAGACACCTCTGCCTGGCTTGGTTCCTTTTATACCTTTTTGAGTTTTTTGGTCTTGATGTCCACCTCTTGCTGCAACGAGCTGTAGGTCTCTTTAAGTTCTAAGGTCTCCTCATCTCGACTTTCCATCTGTTGCTGGATTTCTCTTTCTCGACGTTTCTGAGCAACATTCCAAAATTCATCAGCTTGCCTAGAGACAATCTCTACACAAGAATATAGGGCAGGGCTGCTCCAGATCAGAGTCTCCCACTAGGAAGGGGCTACCACAGCTCATTTCCATTTCCATTCCCATTCCCTCTGAAGAGTCTAATACAAGAGATATTTGCTTTGTAGCATTAATGTGCCTTACCCTCCACATTCTCCCCAAACAGGAATGAAAAGTTACCTGCTCTGCAATTTCCTGCCGTTTTTGCTCCAAGATTTTCTGCTGTTCGTTGGTATGATCTACTATATTTTTTCCTCCAACAAGCAGCTTACTCTCCATGGCCTGAGAAAAAAGTAGAATCCATCTTGTGAATGGTCTCCCTCAGAATGTATCTTCTCAGAGGAGACTCCTAGGAGCTGCCTCTCCCTCTTCCTGGACTGAGGCAAAGGGGGTGGACTCCGGAGAAAAATATATTGTGTTCAGCTGTGTCTTGCTCATCACTGCGATGGGGCTGAGGGAACTCCACCTTGGATATACAGAAGATACATCTTCTCCAGACATACACAAACTTTGGCTTTCTTTTAACAAAAAAAATGTTTCAGTGTGAATAGCAAAGCCGAGAGTCCACTGAGGGCCACAGACAAGTAAGCAGGTTCTTACTTATGGGTCAGAAGCCATCATGAGGGAAAAAAACAAGTAATAATGGGAGAGGCACACAGGAGGGAGAGAATTCAGGCTTTTGGAGGGAGTCAGGAAAAGTTCCCTGTCTCAGAGACATCTACACGAGTGCCGAAGTAAAAATAGAAATCAGCCAAGAAAAAAAATTTGTGTGAGAGGGTAGGGTAGGGAGTGGTGATACATGAAGTTGGCAAAGCAATCGGGGGTCAGTCAGTTCAACAACTTCCAAACTTTGTTATGGGAGACTAAACCTGATCCTGAGAACCGCAGCAAACACGGACATGTTCTTTGAGCATGACGGTACACACTCAGATTTGTGTTTTAGAAACATCGCTCCCATGCCACAAGGAGAGTGCCTGGAAAAGGGCAGGCTGAATGCAGGGAGGCCAGCCAGCAGCTGTTCTGAGGGTCCGGGCCTGGGCTAGGGCAGTAGTGGAGGAGGAGAGCACAGGGGATGATGGGTCCAAGAGCTCCTGATGAGACGGGAGTCAGAGGCGGTGGGGCTGACTGGGCCCAAAGGGAGAGGGAGAGGCAGCTCCTCGGAGTCTGATCTGACTGAGCAAAGGAAGGCAGGAGCAGGCGCTGGGTGGCTGGGGGCATCTCCGTGGAAATGTCCAGTAGGCAGAGGCTATCAGCTTGGGTGTTAGGAGATAGCTCTGGGTTGGTTATAAGATTGGGAGTCTTCAACATTTAGATGATGGTTGAAGCCACTGGAATGATTTGCACCCGAAAGCATGGAATTAAAAGCTCCACAACCTTGCTTTTAAGAAACATAAACATTAACTGTAGCCCTGCTGCCATCTCTCAGTGAGTCCCTGAGACTATGTCCTCTCTTCTTAAAACAAAGGGGTGGGACTGATTGCTACCACCCCCCTGCCACACACACCCACCCCCACACACCTCCCAGCTCTAAATGCTTTTGCCCTATTATTTTACAGCAGTGAGGGATTGGGAAAGACAGAAGTAATGTCATTCTCCCATAGACAAAGTGTGTTAAGAGATTCAGTGACCTTGAGGTAATGCTGAGTCCTGCCACATTTGGCTTCTGAGAGTTGCCTAAATACACCAGGTAGTTTAGAGACTCTAGGTGTTCCTGGGCCTGGATAACAGATGTGACCCCAAAACACAGCATGCAAATCAAACATGGGCACTCCCAGTTACACTTCAAGTGCAGGAGTGAGGAGGGTGGGACAGTGTTTGGGACACTAATGGAACCCCTTAGAAAGCCCCGCCCTGAAGCAGAGTAATCTCCTAACTGTGTTGTACATTAATCCATTTTCACATTAGGTCTTGAAAGTCCTGGAAAGGACCCCTGTCTCTGAAGTAAATTAGTACCCAGCTCCGTGTGAGGGCTACCATGAGCCACAGATAAAGTATGGCTTCATATAGCAGGGGAAGGGGAGGTGAGGGAGAGGTCACTTGTCCTTTTAAAATTAATAAACATACATACATTTTAGAGTAGAAATAAAAAGTTTGCATAAATTCAATGAGATCGAACCCAACATGTCAAAGGAATTCTGGCTTGTGGTCAGGCAGTGGTCATCCTATGATTCCCGGGTGAGCTCTGCACCCTCCTCTGCCTTTAACGTCCTGCAACAGCCTAGGGTCCGGGCACCTGAGGGAGTGGTACACGGCCACCAGAAAGAAGATTCAACACAGGGAACCTCCTTGCTCTGGAATACTGGTCAGCAACTGAACAGTTGGAGGCTGGGAGGAGGGACTGACTACAGGGAGCATTTGGGAGGTGATGAAACTGTCCTGTATATTGTATGATCACTGCACTGCATATTAAAACCACACTGAGCCCGGATGGTGTGGCTCAGTTGGTTAGGTGTCATCCTGTGCACCGAAGAGTTGTCTGTTTGATTCCCGGTCAGGGCACATGCCTGGGCTGTGGGCTCTATCCCCGGGATGGGGCGTGCAGGAGACAGCCGATTCATGTTTCTCTCTTACATCGAGGTTTCCGTCTTGCCCATTTCCCTTTCTCTTTCTCTAAAAATCAATTAAAACACACACACACACACACACACACACACACACACACACACACACACTAGTATATATATACCACAAATTACCATTTTATATTCACTAGATATACAAAAAACTATAGTCTGATAATCTAAGTGTTGGTAAGGATGAGGAGCAACCTGAACTCATGCTTCTGGTAGAAGTTTCAATTCACAGGGCCACTTTAGAAAACGTGTCATCATCTAGTAAAGTTGAAGCTGCACATATTCTAGGATCTAGCAGTGTCAGACAAGAAATTCTTGTATGTACCTGTTCTCCTGGAGCCAAGTACAAGAACGTTTATAGCAGAAAACGGAAACAACCCATTCTCTCAGAAGAATGGAATACGGTGCAAGTCTCAGAACGGTAATAATGAATGAATGGATCACAGCTATAGGCATCAATGTGGATAAATCTCATTAACATAACGCTGAGTGAATAAAAGCAATTTGCAGCAGTGAGAATCCATTTATATGAAAGTCAAAAACAATGTGAAACTGAAACTATCCTTTATTTAGAGACATATACATATATGGGAAACTATAAAGGAAATTAACTAACAAATCCAAGATGATTACCTGGTGGGTGGGGAGGGGCACAAAGAATTTATAAAGATATGGCTGTTGTTCTATTTCTTACACTGGGTGGGTGGAGGGTAATATGGGTGTTAGTTTTAATGCTGCTTTTATACCTTGCACATATGCAATAATTATTCTTACTATGAATTCAGTATTTAAATTTTTTAAATTTGAAAACATTATTCTTCTTCATTCAATACAATTTGACAAATGTTTATTGGGCACTGGATATCATGGAGCTACTAGGAATGAAAAACCAAAAGAAACATCATCCCTCATGTCATTTTTTTTTTTTTTATAAAAACAAAAAAGATTTGAAAGAAAAAAAAGGCCCAAGAGGAGTCTATTACCTTGATTTTGGCGCCCAGCATCTCGGCAGCATCCTTCTCCCGCCTCAGGTCCTCCATCTTCTTCTCCTTCTCTTTCAGCAGCTTCATCTTCTCCTCTGCAACCAAGCTGTGGTCCTCTACAATGGCCCGCTTCTCAATCTCCAGTTTTTCTTGCTGTTCCCGCCAATAATCATCCTTATCATCCCCTTCCTCCTCACCTTCTTCTCCCTCATCCTCCTCGTCTTCCCCACCCCCACCACTGCTACCACCTTCCCTCCGTTTTTCTCGCCTCTTTTTCCTGCCAATGGACCGTTTTTCTAGCTGGGCCTTGAGCCGAGCAATCTCTTCCTGAAATTCTCGAAGGAGGGCATCCTTAGGGTCCTCATTGACCCTTGGCTTGTTCTTAATGTTTTTGGCACGGTTGGCATATCTCAGAGTGGTCAGAGTTTCTTCTACATTGTAAGAGGCAGGCCCCACATTGGCCACCATCACAGTTTTAGCGTTGCCACCAAGAGAATCTTGGAGGAGCCTGGTAAGCTTCGAGTCCCGATATGGAATGTGAGTGCTTTTGCCATCCACCAGGGCAGAGATGACATTACCCAAGGCTGAAAGGGACAGGTTGATCTTGGTCGCTTCCTTCAGTCTTTCCCCTTGTGCACCGGTCTTGGCTTGCCGTTCACTGCCAGCAAGATCTACAAGGTTCAATTTCCCTACACGAATGTGGTTTTCTCCATCAAGGCCCACCTCACTGCACTCGATGGTGATGACAAAAATTGCATGAGAACGTGAACTGTGCTCATTCATGTTAGTAGCACCAACAGAACGGTTCTGGTTCCCAACATTCATCACGTGCTCTATTTCCTTCACGCTCTTGGTGACAAAGGAAGACAGGTCTTTCACATACACTCCAGTGTCAGGCCTCTCTTTGAGCTCAAGCCTTTTGGTCTGATCCTTTGAGAGCAAATCTCGGATCTCCTCCTGGTAGATCTCTAAGTAAGAAGCCCTGACCAGGTACTGTTGATTTTGGGATCGAGAGATATGGGTGAAGATGTGATCAAATGAGTTAGGGATGACCCCTCTTTTTTCAGGGTCACCACGGACTCCTTCCATTGTGTAGGTTTTCCCAGTTCCTGTTTGTCCATAGGCAAAAATCGTCCCATTGAAACCCTGCAGAACGGAGTCCACAAGCGGTCGGAACGTCTCATCATAGAGTTCAAACTGCTTGGCATTCCAGTCATACACTGCATCAAAGGTGAAGGTCTTGGGCATTTCATGGGCCACTCCTCTGGGGTTCTTCACAGACACCTGGCCCAGCTTCACGTCCACATCTACCACCTTGTCATATGAAGCGGCCTTTTCCTTGCCATTCATGGGCCGACAGCGAACCACCACCCTGACTGACTCTGAGCTTTTTAACTTGGACATGATGAACTCTGACCAGGTCAACCCTGAAGGCTATGATGTCTCAGGATGCTAAGGTCCTAGAAAAAAAGCAAAGAGTAAGTAAGGACAGGACAGTTGTCATTGAAGGCTGCCCAATAGCAACTGACACACCCAAGTCACTTTCATCTTGCTAACCTTCTGATAGCTGCATTTCTTTTACTTAAAACATTTTTAAATTTATTTTTAATTTTTCAATACTAAAAGTAAACCAGCTAGGGCAGACAGCTACATTTAATAACGTTACTACACTGTATATTTTCTCACAGGACCTTAACCAGCTTCAGTGGAAAAAATAAAAACTCTAGTCCACCAATAGTGTTAACTGGCTTGCCCTCCCTTCAACCAATGGTTTATCTTATGTTACAGGTTGAGGCAGCTGGAAACCTTTTAAAAACCTAAGTAATCTTATATCCTGTTGAACTACTAAAACCTCTGCATAGAGTAATTTGGAACTATCTATCAAAATTTTAAATGTACATACCTTTGAGCTAGCAGTTGTACTTCTAAGAATTTATCTTTCAGATACAAGGATATCTGTTATGGCAGCAATAGATCGAACAACCTCAATTCCCATCAAGAGGGGGCTGATTAAATAAATTAAATATATTTCACATATGTAGTGGAATCCTATGTAGTTACTACAAAGAATGTGCTGATCTAAATGTAGTCCTACACCAAGATATGTTGTTAAGTGAAAAAAGTAGATGAGGCCTAGCCCGTTTGGCTCAGTGGATAGAGCGTTGGCCTATGGTCTGAAAGGTCCTGAGTTCAATTCCAGCCAAGGGCATATGCCTGAGTTGTGGGCTCCATCCCCAAAAGGGGGCATGCAGGAGGCAGTCAATCAATGATACTCTCTCATCATTGATGTTTCTCTCTCTCTTTCCCTCTCCCTCCCTCTCTAAAATCAATAAAATATATTTTTTTTAAATAGGTAACTCACATAGTTCTTGATTCAAAAGGCCCTTTGGTGACAGTTCCCTCTACACCACCTGTTCTCCAGCCACCTAGTTCCCTTCCCACAAGGCAAGTGTTATTAAATTTTAATCTTCCTGAACTAGCTAATGTATAACAAGCTAGTAAGTATTAATATATACTTACCCTCTCCCTTTGTACACAAGCATAGTATGTTATACACAGTAAAACACAATGTCCTGCATCTTCTTTTTCTCACTAAACCATGTATCTTGGAGTTTGTTACTTCAGGAAATATAGAGCTGTCTCATTCTTTATGAAAGCAGCTACATATCCCACTGTATGGAAGCATCATAATTTATTTAACCACTACCCTAGCACTTAAGCTGTATCTGATTTTTACTATGAAAAACCTAGGACCACATCCTTTCATATGTGGGAAAGTATACCTGCAAGGATAAATTTCTAGAAGTGCAATTCCTGGATCACAGGACATACACATTTGTAGTTTCAATAGATACTTAGAGCAGTGAAAACAATACACTTTTTGCCGAAACCGGTTTGGCTCAGTGGATAGAGCGTCGGCCTGCGGACTCAAGGGTCCCAGGTTCGATTCCGGTCAAGGGCATATACCTTGGTTGCGGGCACATCCCCAGTAGGGGGTGTGCAAGAGGCAGCTGATCGATGTTTCTCTCTCATCGATGTTTCTAACTCTCTATCCCTCTCTCTTCCTCTCTGTAAAAAATCAATAAAATATATTTTAAAAAAAAGAAAAAAAAAAAGAAAACAATACACTTTTTATTTGTGAGAATGACCTATTCTCTGCCAACCAAAGGGCTGGAGAATGTGAAGCAGTGCCGGGCCACTCCAGGCATATATGCTGAAGCTTAATAAATATAGAAAGTCAATGTCTCCCATTGGTCTTTCATTAAAAAAAAATAATTCTGCCCTAGCTGGTTTGGCTCAATGGATAGAGCACTGGCCTGTGATCTGAAGGGTCCCGGGTTCGATTCCAGTCAAGGGCATGTACCTTGGTTGCAGGGTCGATCCCAGGACCTGGTTGGGGTTCCATGCAGGAGGCAACCAATCAATGTCTCTCTCTCACATCTATGTTTCTCTATCTTTGTCTCTCCCTCTCCCTTCCACTCTCTCTAAAAATCAATGGAAAAATATCCTCAGGTGAAGATTAACAAAATCAACAAACAAAAAACCTATTCTGCTGCTAAGCATATGGAAACATAAAAAGTTATTCCCGTACTTCTTCTAGTTGTTACATGTAATAAAATTATGTTGTCTAGCATGAAGAACCGAAGACTTCTTCTATTTTTTAAAATATATTTTATTAATTTTTTACAGAGAGGGAGGGAGAGGGGATAGAGAGTTAGAAACATTGATGAGAGAGAAACATCGATGAGCTGCCTCCTGCACACCCCCTACTTCAGATGTACCCCGCAACCAAGGTACATGCCCTTAACCGGAATCAAACCTGGGGCCCTTCAGTCCACAGGCTGACACTCTAGCCACTGAGCCAAACGGGTCAGGGCGAACCAAAGACTTCTTACCCTCTCTGACCCCCTTTGCTGTAAAATCTGTACAACAGGAACCATTGTCCTTCCTTTAAGTGATTGTGAGACTGCCCTAGCTAGTTTGGCTCAGTGGATAGAGCATCGGCCTGTGGACTGAAGGGTCCCGGTTCAATTCGGGTTAAGGGCATGTACCTTGGTTGCAGGCTCAGTTCCTGGGCGTGTGTGAAGGCAACCAATCGACGTGTCTCTCTTACTTCGATGTTTCTCTCTCTGTCTCTCTCCCTTCTACTCTCTCTAAAAAAAAAAAAATTTGTGAGACTAATAGGCACTTAGAAAGACAGAAATGCTTTGTGAACTAACATAAAGCTGGATTAAAAAATAATTAATACAGATTCATCCAAATGACCCATCAAAGGGTCATTCCAGAGACTACCAGTCAGCCCTAATTTTAGACATTAAACATCATGAGCCAAAACCGGTTTGGCTCAGTGGATAGAGCGTCGGCCTGCGGACTGGAAGGTCCCAGGTTCGATTCCGGTCAAGGGCATATACCTTGGTTGCGGGCACATCCCCAGTAGGAGGTGTGCAGGAGGCAGCTGGTCGATGTTTCTCTCTCATCGACGTTTCTAGCTCTCTATCCCTCTCTCTTCCTCCCTGTAAAAATCAATAAAATTTTAAAAAATTAAAAAAAAAAAATAAACATCATGAGACTAACATTTTCTCTTCTTCCATTGGGAATCATCATCCTAAAAAAATAAATTAGATTAAACTGAGATCCAAATATCTAACCAATGTTCAATTAGAAGTAAATCTCAAGCCATTTTTTTGTTGTTGTTGTTAATCCTCACCAGAGAATATTTTTTCTGTTAATTTTTTTTTTTTTTTTTTTTTTTATAGAGAGTGGAAGGGAAGGAAGGAGAGGGAGAGAAACATTTATGTGATAGAGACATATCAATTGGCTGCCTCCTGCATGTGCCCTGACTAGGGCTAGGGATACAACCTGCAACCCAGGTATGTGCCCTTGACTGGGAATCAAACCCTCGACCCTTTGGTGCATAGGCAGACGTGACGCTCTAACCACTGAGACACACCAGCCAGGGCAAGCCACCCCCTCTTTTTTTTAATCCTCATCCCAGGACATGAAGGGAGAGAGAGAGGGAGGGAGGTGGGGAGAGAAACATCAATGATTGGTTGTCTTCTGTACGTGCTCCAACCAGAGATCAAACCCGGTTGGGGCACGTACAGGTAAGTGCCCTGACCAATAAGCGAACCAGCAACATTTTGGTGCACAGAGCTACACTCATCAACTGAGCCACCCCAACTGAGCAAATCTCAAGCCGTTTAAAGAAAACTATGTAACAGCAGAACAATTTACCATAGCTAAGATCTGGAAACAGCGCAAGTGCCAAGTAGATGGGTGGATAAAAAAGCTGTGGTACATTTATACCATGGAATACTGTGCAGCTGTAAAAAAGAAGAATCTCTTACAGTTTGAGACAGCATGGAGGGAACTGGAGAGTATCATGCTAAGTGAAATAAGCCAGTCAGAGAAAGACAAGTATCACATGATCTCACTCATAAGTAGAATCTAAGTAACAAAATAAACTGATGAATGGAGTGGATCCAGAGACATAGAAGCATAGAACAGGGCGCAGAATCTTGGAGGGAAGGCAGGGGAGGGTGGGTGGGCGAAAGGTAACCAACCAAAAACCTTGTAAGCAAATATGCATAACCCATGGACACAGGCAATAGGGTGGTAAAGGCCTGGGGCAGGGCGGGGGGTGGAGGGGGAACATATGTAATACTTTCAACAATAAAGAATTAGAAAAAAGAAAATAAAGCACATTGAAAAATATTACAAAAAAGAAAGAAAACTATGTAAAAGGCAGCCCTTTCATTCATCATCTTCTAGATGCTATTAAAATTTTGCCAGATGAGAAGATGTTAGAATGGCCGGACTGTTTACTGCATCTCCTCTTCTTTTCCAGGGAATGGCCCCCAGATTACAGCTGTGGCTGATCCCTTGCCTGTCTCTCCCTCCATTTTAACAAAATGTCTAGGTGCCAAGCTCAAACCCCAGGCCCTTAAGCCTCCTTTGGGGAGGTCTCTGCTGCAGTGCGTGGGACAGTTAGACAGAATCCAGACTTGAAGGAGTAAGAGAAATGTAACGGGGTACATGGGGAATGGGTCAATGAAGATGACCCATTCTTCTGCATTATATACCTCTGAAGAGGCAGGGCTGTCCAGCTTTTACCTATCAAAACAATGTATCCCCAAGACTGTTAAAAAAAAAAAAAAAGCCTGCAGCAGGCTGACTGATGTTCATATATTTTTGAGCTCTCCAAAACAATAAAAAACAAAGGCATGATAATGACCTACAATAATCTGAAAAATCTCTTAAAAAGAAGGAACTCCCAAAGCCCCAGTCCCCTTAATTAAATCTCAACTCAGAATACAGAACACCATTTCTTTTCTGAGCTCACTGAGCTCAACTGAACTAGTCATGTTTTATTGATGTATTATTTCAGGAAGATGGACTAATTTAATTTCCTGTCACTAGGGCTTAAAATCTTGCTCTGGATCCACCTCAAAGAAGAGGGTTTTCTTGGAAGAATGCCCTGATACTCTTTCTTTACTTTATTACCTTCCTTATTCTTCTTCTAGCCACTCTAATTACAGTGATAAATCTTTAAAGGAACTCACAGAATTGCCAGGAAAGACGGAATCACAGGTCAGCAGCTCATCACCTTCATCCTAAATACTTTTTCTGCTGGAACTTGTCAATCTGATGTTAACAAGCACTGTTTTAAATGGCTACTGCACGTGAAAAATTGCTAACTTCATCTCTTTTGTCCTCAGAGGAAATCAGTTACACATTTCTCAGGGCAGCCACACTCTTCCAGGCCATTCTCCAACTCTTTTCTGTTTAGATTCACACAGCCTCACCTTTGCTAGTTCTCATGGAGTCTTACCTCAAATCCTAGAACTAGGTGTGGATTGATGTCTCAAAACTAATGGCTTCCTATAGATATTCTAGGCTAGAGGTCAAAAACTGGTCACATTTTACCTGAAGCATTTTATTTGGCCTACCTCTAATTAAAATAGAGAAAAGAAAAAACCTTTAGCAATTCCACTTTTACAGCTGTGTTTATCTTGATGAAAATCCTTTGCAAAGGCACGTAAGGATGCTTTCTGAAGCACTGCTAAAATAGTAAAAAAACGGGAAGCAACCTAAGCATCCATTATAGGGGAATCAAAAAATAAAACATAATATATTCATATACAGACAGAATACTATTCAGTAGTTAAAAGAAATAAATTAAGAGCAGGGGTCAGTAAACTACAGCCCACAGGCCAAATCTGGCCCACAGCCTGTTATGTAAAGAAAGTTTTACTGTAACACAGCCATAACCCTTTATTTACGTATTATCTATTGCTGCATTAGCTATAAAATAGAATAACTGCATAGTTGCAGCAGAGGCAGTATGGCCCAAAAACCTAAAATACTTACTACCTGATCTTTTACAGAAAGTCTGTCAACACTGAATTAGAGTGATAGCAGGGTAGTGCAAAAGTAGGTTTACAACAGTGAGTATGCAAAACACTGTTTATTTCTTTCTTTCTTTTTTAAAAACAATATATTTTTATTGATTTCAGAGAGGAAAGGAGAGGGAGAGATAGAAACATCAATGATAAGAGAGAATCACTGATTGGCTGCCTCCTGCACATCCCTACTGGGGATCGAGCCTGTAACCTGGGCATATGCCCTTGACTGGAATCGAACCCAGGACCCTTCAGTCTGCAGGCCGACACTCTATCCACTGAGCCAAACCAGCTAGGGGTGTTTATTTTAAGTTATTTATTAATTATTGCACTATTTTTCATTTGAACAACTGTAAACCTACTTTTGCCATACCCTGTATATATTTACAGCCTATATATAATAAAGAGGTAATATGCAAATTGACTGTCATGCCCTCACACAAGATGGCCACCCCCATGTGGTCACAAGATGGCCACCACAAGATGGCCAGCAGGGGAGGGCAGTTGTGGGCAACCAGGCCTGCAGGGGAGGGCAGTGGGGGCGACCAGGCCTGCAGGGGAGGGGGGGGGGACCAGGCCTGCAGGGGAGGGCAGTTGGGGGCGACCATGCCTGCAGCGGAGGGCAGTTGGGGGGGACCAGGCCAGCAGGGGAGGGCAGTTGGGGGAACCAGGCTGGCAGGGGAGGGCAGTTGGGGGAACGAGGCTGGCAGGGGAGGGCAGTTGGGGGGAACCAGGCTGGCAGGGGAGGGCAGTTGGGGGCTACCAGGCCTGCAGTGGAGGGCAGTTGGGGGGTATCAGGCCTGCAGTGGAGGGCAGTTGGGGGCGACCAGGCCTGCAAGGGAGGGCAGTTAGGGGCAACCGGGCCGGCAGGGGAGGGCAGTTGGGGGCAACCAGGCCTGCAGGGGAGAGCAGTTGGGGGCGATCGGGTTGGCAGGGGAGCAGTTAGGTGTTGATCAGGCTGGCAGGGGAGTGGTTAGGGGGTGATCAGGATGGCAGGCAGAAGCGGTTAGGGGCAATCAGGCAGGCAGGCAGGTGAGCAGTTGGGAGCCAGCAGTCCCAGATTGAAGAGGGTGTAGGCTGGGCTGAGTGACACCCCCACACACACACCAGTGCACGAATTTCATGCACTGAGCCTCTAGTCTATATATATAAAAGACTTAAGTGTCCAACCGTCTGCTATGATGCACACTGACCACCAGGGGGCAGATGCTCAATGCAGGAGCTGCCATGATGTGCACAGAGAAATGGCACCATGGACCGGGCACCCACAAAGCAAAACTCGGCTTCCCCCAAGTGGGACACAGGCCCCACCACCACCCTGGAGTGACAGCCCACCAAATCACAGCCGACATGCCAAGACCCCATAGTGCAAAATGCAGTCCACAGTCCAGCCCAGCCCTGAAATGGTGGCTGTGGGCGCCGGATAATAATGTCATGTAATAATGCCCAGCTTCCTCTCCCTAGTGACTAGCCTCCTTACAGTTTCTTCAGCCCAGGAACACAACTTGCTTTACAGCCAGGTGCAAACATTTCACACTTTAACCAAATGTGTGTGAAGTGTTTTCCTGTGCCTCATCTTATTTGATCCTCACAGAAGTCCTGGAGTAGGGAGATAGGACACTCGTTAGAATCCTATTTTCTTTTCATTAGTTGGAAAATGAAGATTTAGAAAGCTTAGAAACTTGACCCAACTGAAAAAAAGAAATGGTGGATCTTGAAAATGACTTCAGGTTTTGTCACTGTGTAGAATATAGTCAAACACTGCTGCAGCTAAATATTTTACCCTTTGTTCTCCCTGCGTGATCTACAATAATAATCTGCTTCATGTTGATATTTACTGCTATGTTGCTGACAATTACCTGAAAGAGAAATTGGGGTGCTTCACTGGGCTGGAAAAGGTTTAGCTAAATCAGAAAGCAGGTCTAATTAAGCAAGCTTATTATGTATCTATAAAAGGCCAAGTTGACTCGCACATGCGCAATACATATAAAGCTCTTGATGGTGCCAATCATGTGTGTGTTTCGATCTGTCATTGTCACTCATGAATTTGGTTGACACTTCTATTATAGAGAAAGGGCAAATAGCGATATTAAAATATTTCTTCTAATTAATTTCCTTTCAATGTGCACGAATTTGTGCACCAGGCCTCTAGTGGATAAATAAACAAGTTGAGTAAAAGAAGCAAGCTATCCTATATAATAAAAGCCGAATATGCTAAGTGTCTGGTCGTCCGGTCAACTGTTCAACCAATCAAAGCATACTATGCTAATGATATTCTAAGGCCGCTCAACTGCTCGCTAAGACGTGCACTGACTACCAGGGGGCAGACGCTCTGACCAGTAGGTTAGCTTGCTGCTGGAGTCCAGCCGATCGGGACTGAGTGAGATGGGCTGTACACGCCCTGGAGCCCTCCCGCAGTCCCTCTCCAACCCTGATTGTGCAATGGTGGGGTCCTTCGGCTTGGCCTGTGCCCTCTCACAATCTGGGACCTCTTGGGGCCACTCCCCTCGGGAGGGCGCTAGTCGCAGGGCTCACACTGCTGCACTGGTATGGGCGGCAGGCGCAGTGGGGCTGGGATGAGCGGGAGCGGCAAGTAGGAGATGCAGGTGGTGTTGGACTGTGGGCCGATCCCCACAAGCAGGCCACCCCGAGAGACCCCACCCATGCACGAATTTGTACACTGGTCCTCTAGTAGAGAAATAATTATTATTAAAAACATAAAACAACAAAAAAAGAAAAACATAAAACACTACTGTGTTCATGTCCATATAAGTAAAAATAATGGAATAGAAGGATATATAATGATTTATTATATTGGACAGGATGAAGAGTGGAGAATGGGATTAGAAGTGGGAAGAATATTTCCATTTTATGAATAATATCTTATCATTTTTCTTCCAAGAGAATAAAAAAGGGAAATGAGGCTGCAAGTAAATAAAAGAAAATGTTAACTGTCAATTCCAGTTGTTTCCTATTTATTCTCTGAATGTTCAAAATAGCCAGGCTGGTGTGGCTCAGTGGTTGAGCGTCAATCCATGAACCAACAGGTCAGGGTTCAATTTCCCATCAGGATACATGCTTGGGTTGTGGGCTCAATCCCCAGTAGGGGGCTTGCAGAAGGCAGCTGATCAATGATTCTCTCTCATCATTGATGCTTCTCTCTCTCTTCCTCTATGAAATCAATTAAAAAATATGTTTTTTTAAAGAATAAATTTTCTAAAAAAAAAATCCCACCCATTTTACTTTTTTTTTTAATCCTCACCCGAGGATATGTTTTTATTGGTTTTTAAAGAGAGGAAGGGAGGGGTGAAGAGAGAGAGAGAGAGAGAGAGAGAGAGAGAGAAACATCCATGTGAGAGAAACATCAATAGTTGCTTACCCTATGTGCCCCAACCAGGATGGAACCCGCAACCTAGGATGCGCCCTAACCAG
The DNA here is from genome assembly GCF_027574615.1 of Eptesicus fuscus. Taxonomy (NCBI): domain Eukaryota; kingdom Metazoa; phylum Chordata; class Mammalia; order Chiroptera; family Vespertilionidae; genus Eptesicus; species Eptesicus fuscus. The sequence continues at coordinate 32,792,031 of NC_072484.1, read as the reverse complement.
GTATCAAACCCTCAACTTTTTGGTGTATGGGAAAATGCTCCAACCAAGTGAGCCATCCAACCATGGCTTACATTAAAAAAAAACAAAAAACTGGCTTGTGTGGCTCAGTTGCTTGGAACATCATCCCATACACCAAAAGGTGGCAGGTTCAATCCCTGGCAAGGGCACATACCCAGGTTGCGAGTCCGATCCATCAGGGTGCGCGTGGGAGGCAACCAATCAATATTTCTCTCTCACATCGATGTTTCTCTCTCTCCCTCTCCCCCTCCCTGACTTCTTCTCTCTAAAAAACAAAACAGCCGAGACCGGTTTGGCTCAGTGGATAGAGCGTCAGCCTTCGGACTGGGGGGTCCCGGGTTCGATTCCGGTCAAGGGCATGTACCTTGGTTGCGGGCGCATCCCCAATGGGGGGTGTGCAGGAGGCGGCTCGTCGATGTTTCTTTCTCATCGATGTTTCTGGCTCTCTATCCCTCTCTCTTCCTCACTGTGATAAATCAATAAAATATATATTTAAAAAAATAATAATAAATAAATAAATAAATAAATAAAAAACAAAACAGCCGAAACCAGTTCGGCTCAGTGGATAGAGCGTCGGTCTGCGGACTGAAAGGTCCCAGGTTCAATTCCGGTCAAGGGCATGTACATTAGTTGCAGGCACATCCCCGGTGGGGTGTGTGCGGGAGGCAGCTGGTTGATGTTTCTCTCTCATCGATGTTTCTAGCTCTCTATCCCTCTCCCTTCCTCTCTGTGGAAAATCAATAAAATATATTTAAAAAACAAAAACAAAAAACAAACAAACCCTCCACTGAAGAGTCCCAGGTTCGATCCGGTCAAGGGCACATGCCTGGGCTGCAGGCTCGATCCCCAGTGGGGAGCGTGCAGAAGGCTGCCAATTAATGATTATCTTTCATCATTGATGTTTCTATCTCTCTCTCCCTCTCCCTTCCTCTCTGAAATCAATAATATGTATATATAAAATAAAAATAAGACATCAAAACATCAATAGTAGTCCACTTTGGATGATGGATCTACAGGTGATTTCCCCTGCTCTTCAACACTTCTGTATTTTCTAAATATTCTTTAATGAGCATGTGGTATCTTCAAATGGGAAAAAATAAAGGCCTGGCAATTCACCAGAAACAACCCTGCAAGGAGGAGCAATCTGTGGGCACACAGAGTGCACACTAATGCATCTTTAATCAATGCATTCCAATGCAATGTCCTCTAAGATCAGACCAGGCAACCGCCTGCCAACTCCCTGGCTTGGAGTTTTAAGGACTCAGAGTGTCTGAAAGGCAGCCCAAACCATAGATCACATGGGCAATCAAAACAACACTGCAGCACTGGGGCAAGAAGAGAAAAGCAACTCCCAGTCCAAACCAACGCCCTGTGCAGGTTTCTACTCTCTGTCCAATGGCTGCTAATTGTTTTGAAGTATCAGAACTCCTTGTTTGCAATCCATGAACCACACCATGACAGAAAGTCAACTCTGGGTTCCTGTGTCCCAAGATGGCCAGTTATCACAATGGGAGTTAACACAATTTTCAAAACAAGATTATTCATCTCTAGTTAAAAAATAACATCACTGCCCTGTAGAACTTTAAGAGGATTTAAGATTTGTGTTGAGGGCATAGTTCTATATGTGCATGAAATGCATCTATCTGGAGGGATGTACAAGAGCCAGATAACAACAATGGTGGCCTGTAGGGAGAAGAGCTGGGTGGCTGAGGGTCAAGAGTGGAAGAGACTTTTCATTGTATACTCTTTGCACCTTCTTGAATTTTGAATCATGAATATATTACCCAGTCAGTAAAATAAAATTAGAAGAAAGTGATGGAAGTTTTGTGAAATTATAAACTAACTAGTGACCCAGTGCACGGATTGAAAGGAAATTAATTAGAAGGTGGCCAGAGGGGCAGGACTGGGCGAGATGGGCTGGACACTCCCTGCCAGCCAACCTCCCGCAGTCCCTCCCCAGTGTCTTCGGAGTGAGCAGGTCCCTCAGCCTGGCCTGTGCGGATCAGCTGAAACCGGATTTCTGACATTCCCATGAGGGGTCCTGGAGTGCAAGAAGGCACTCTGCAAAGTTGCTGTCATACAGGGTGTGGAATGCAAAAGCAAGTGTGCAGTAAACCAGATTCAGGGCTGACAGTGCCCCAGCAACAACATAACCCACGGCCTAAGGTGGAATCATTGCAGGGCCCCACGAGGAATCAGGCTCCCTCCTCTCTGGTTTCAGGGTGCGTCACCTGAGAACCACCACTGCCAAGTCATTGCAGCTCAGCAGCTCCTGCGTTGAGTGTCTGCCCCCTGGTGGTCAGTGTGCGTCATAGCAACTGGTCGGAAGGTCAGACACTTAGAATATTAGCCTTTTATAGATAGATAGGAAGGAAGGAAGGAAGGAAGGAAGGAAGGAAGGAAGGAAGGAAGGAAAGAAGGAAGATAGATATAGATATCCAGGTGTTAAAAGTCATTTTCCTGCCCTAACCGGTTTGGCTCAGTGGATAGAGCGTCAGCCTGCGGACTCAAGGGTTCCAGGTTCAATTCCGGTCAAGGGCATGTACCTTGGTTGCAGGCACATCCCCAGTAGGGGTGTGCAGGAGGCAGCTGATCGATGTTTCTCTCTCATCGATGTTTCTGACACTCTATCCCTCTCCCTTCCTCCCTGTAAAAAATCACTAGAATATATTGGGGGGGGAAAGTCATTTTCCTCTTTTCATCTGTCCATTTTTACCACCATGAATATAACTGATGAATAAAGGGTCCTAGAAGCAAAACTTTGTGGTGAAGCTTCATAAAAGAGCTCCGATGAGGCCTACAGCAATGCAATCTTTAACTTTCTAATATCAATGTAGCATGTCAGGTAGCCTCAGCCTGAAAAGATGCTCAGAGCAAAGATGTCAAAATAACAGGCTAACCGGGGCGGTGTGGCCCAGTAGTTGAGTGGCGACCTATGAACCAGGCAGTCATGGTTTTATTCCTGGTCAGGGAACATGCCAGGGTTGCAGGCTTAATCCTCAATAGGGGTGGACAGAAGGCAGCCAATCAATGATTCTCTCTCATCATTAATGTTTTTCTCTCTCGCCCTTCCTCTGTGAAATCAATAAAAAAATATATATTTTAAAAAACAGACTAATAAAATATATTCTGTTGTTATTACAGGCACTGTTTATAAACATAAAGTCATCTTTTTTTATAAGCCAAGCAGTTGTGTGAACTGTCTAGAAACTTTCAAACTGTCCCTTATTCATACAAGAGCCACAGCATCTCAAACTGGTACAAATTATTTGTAAAGTATAATAATGGAAATGTAATACTCCCTTGAAACAGCAACTCGATTTCTTGGAATTATTTTAAGAACATCATTAAATAGCTGAAGATGTGCAAAATGTATGTCCATGTTTATGTTTATCATAGCACCATCTCTAACCACTTAAATACTCATCATTAAGAGACCAGTTAGATTATGACATATCTCTACAATGGGAAATTATGAATTCATTAAGAATAGCAGCCCTTGCCAGTTTGGCTCAATGGATAGAACATCAGCCATGGGACTAAAGGGTCCCAGGTTCGATTCTGGTCAAGGGCATGTACCTCAGTTGCAGGCTTGATCACTGGCCTTGGTTGGGGCACATGAAGAAGGCAACCAATCAATGTGTCTGTCTCCCATCGATGAGGCCCCCCTCCCTTCCACTCTAATAATCAATGGGAAAAATATCTTTAGGTGAGGATTAAAAGCAACAAAAATAATAGCAACATACATCTTGGTATTTACATATGGAAAGATGTTCATGACATCTTGTTGAGTGAAAAAAAAAAAAAACAACACAGAAGAGTTACCATGGTGAGATTTGCTTACATGTACACACGAGCATGTGCAGAGAAAGATGTGGGGGAGACTGTGAAGTCAGCGTGGAAGCAGGAGCTTTGGTGTTCAACAGGTCAGGGTTTTAATTTCTGCTCTGCCACTTAGCTATAAAATTTTGAGAAAGTTACTTAAATCATAACCTCTTCTATAAAACGGGGCTGATAACACCTACATTAAAGAACCATTCTAAGGAATACATAAGCTAATAAATGTTAAATGCTTAGTTAGCACAAAATGTGTAACAAAACTCAGGAAATGCAAGCTATATTAATCTCTGGGAGTGAGCTTGCAAGTGATTTTTTGGCTTTCTCTGGCCGTGTTAAGAGGTGCCTGTATTTTGTTTTTTAATATCAAGTGGCGAGATGGCAATAAAGCCATTTTTTTCTTTGGGGATAATGTCTAGCAGCTTGATTTCAGCTTACGTATCTTAGGCTACTTATCTGGAAAGAAACTTAGAAGGTCACAGACAAGAAACATGAACAAATAAATGCCTGCCCTGAATTCAAATTGATGCCATGCATTCCCTGTTTTTTGATGACTGAAACAGGCAAACAAAGAAAGCATTTATCAAAGAGGAAAAAGAGGGAAAGAAATCCTTTTTTGTATCCAATTGGGAAACATTCATAGAATACATCCATAAAAATATATATTCAAGTCTAGAGGACAATTCTCATTCACAATCAATGTGGGCCTGGGCTTTTGTTGTACTCAATAGTCACAACTCACAGTATATCAAGAGCTTAATGTGTATTCCTCTTCTAATCCTCAAAATCACCTAATGAGGAATAGGTATTAGCCCTATTTTAAAGATAAGCATGGGAGGCTAAGAGAAATTAATTTAGCCAAGGTCACACAGCAATTAAGTGGAACAGTCAGGATTCAAAAGCAGGTTTGTCTTATTTAAAACCCACATATAAACTTATTTTTAAAACATACACGTGCCCTGGCTAGTGTGTCTCAGTTGGCTGAGCATCATCTCATGCACCAAGAGGTTGCCAGTTCGATTACTGGTCAGGGCACATGGCCGGGCTGCAGGTTTGATCCCCAGATGGGGGCATGCAGGAGGCAGCCTATCAATGTTCTGCTCTCACATCGATGTTTCTGTCTCCCTCGCCCTCTCCCTTCCTCTTTCTCTAAAATCAATAAAAACATTAAAACACACACACATATGCATATATGCACTGTGCATCAATATATGCATAATTAAAACAATAAAAACAATTCTAGCTGTATGTGTGAGTATACAGTGAACAAGTAAGTAAATATTCCTCTTACCCCTGGGAGAAAGTCAATGCATAAGCAAGCATTAATGTACCTGTATTGTTCCTTCACTTTTTTTTTTTTTTTTTTTTTTTTTTTTAGAGAGAGAGAGAGAGAGAGAGTGGAAGGGAGGGGGAGAGACAACAAAAGAGAAATATCTTGCCTCCTGCATGTGTCCCAACCAGAGCCGGGATCAAGCCTGCAACCAAGGTACGTGCCCTTGACTGGAATTGAACCCAGGACCCTTCAGTCTGAGGGCTAATGCTCTATCCACTGAGCAAACCTGTCAGGGCAGCACCATTCTCTATCTCACTTGACAGATCTTGGAGACAGTCCACTCCCCTTTAAAATAGTTGCCCAGATGCCATAGTATGGTTGTCTTATAACATATTTGATTAGTCTCCTACTAAGGGACCTTCTGATGGTTTCTAGTTTTTTTACTACTGCAAACAATGCTGCAGTGAGTATTTTAAACATATACCTTTAGCTACCAGTGGGAGTAATTAGTAGGATCCATTCCTAGACATTTAAATACTTACAAGTTCCTTTTTGACAGAGGGCACCATCTTACCTTTCCCCCAGGCTGTCCCATTTATCCTTTCACTAACAGTGCACCCCACTGTCTACATAACCCTGATACACAGAAGGTATGAAGGTATGACCACCATGAAGGTATGAAGCTGGAAAAGCCTTCCTGCCAGGAACTTCTCATTCCATGTACTAATCCAGGAAAGAAATGAAGCTGTTTCTCTGCTAAAAATATACACACTGGCCCTAGCCAGTTTGGCTCAGTGGATGGAGCCATGGCCTGCGGACTGAAAAGTCCCGGGTTAGATTCCGGTCAAGGTCAAGGGCACATACCTCGGTTGCAGGGTCGATCCCCTGGCCCTGGTCAGGGCGGGTGTGGGAGGCAACCAATCGATGTGTCTCTCTCACATCAGTGTTTCTCTCTCTCTCTGTCTCTCCCCCTCCCTTCCACTTTCTCTAAAAATCAATGGAAAAATATTCTCGGGTAAGGATTAACAACAACAAAAATATACACTCTGATTGCCCGGCCGGTGTGGCTCAGTGGTTGAGCATCAACCCATGCACCAGGAGGTCACTGGTTCCATTCCCAGTCAGGGCACATCCCTGGGTTGCAGGCTTGATCCCCAGTAGGGGGCGTTGCAGGAGGCAACCAATCAATAATTCTCATCACTGCCCTAGCCAGTTTGGCTCAGTGGATAGAGGGTTGGCCTGTAGGCCAAAGGATCCTGGGTTCAATTCCAGTCAAGGGGACATACTTCAGTTGCAGGCTCCTCCCTAGCTTGGGCCCTGGTCAGGGCGCATACAGGAGGCAACCAATCAATGTGTTTCTTTCACACTGATATTTCTCTCTGTCTTTCCCTCTTTCTTCCACTGTCTCTAAAAATCAATGGAAAAATATCCTCAGGTGAGATTTAAAAAAAAAAATTATTCTCATTATTGATGTTTCTCTCTCTCTCTCTCCCTTCCTCTCTCTGAAATCAATAAAAAACATATTAACATATTTTTAAATATATATATATACACATATGTATATACATTCTGATTAAGAGGCTTAATCAATCAAATACAACATCTGACCCTAGATTGGGACCCTTTTTGGATCTTGGTTCAAACAAACCAACTGTTAAAAAACGTATGAGACAATCAAGGAAATTTGAACACTGGATCTTAGATGGTGTTAAGGAATTGTTGTTACCTTTTTAGGTGTGAAGTTGTATTTTTTAAAAAATATTCTTACTTTGAGAGCCAGGCAATAAATTTTCAGATAAAGTTATATGCTGTCTGGGATCAATATAATCAGGGGTAGGGTGGGGTTGTTGGGAGGTTATAGGTGAAACAAAATTACTACATGCTGATAACTGCTGGAGCAGGGTAAATGGGTCCATGGTTCATTCTACTATTCTACTTTTATGTATGCTTCAGATTTTCCATTATAAAAAGTTGTCCTGGCCCTAACTGGTTTGGCTCAGTGGATAGAGCGTCGGCCTTCGGACTGAAGGGTCCCAGGTTCGATTCCGGTCAAGGGCATGTACCTTGGTTGCGGGCACATCCCCAGTAGGGGGTGTGCAGGAGGCAGCTGATCGATGTGTCTCTCTCATCGATGTTTCTAACTCTCTATCCCTCTCCCTTCCTCTCTGTAAAAAATCAATAAAATATATTTAAAAAAAAAAAAAAGTTGTCCTGGCCAATGGCTTCTCTTTTTTCTGTTAACTTTTGAAATTTTTAATTGTAGTGAAAAACCCACATAATATAAAATGTACCCTCTTAATCATTTTTAAGTATACAATTCAGTATTAACTATATCAACATTGTGGTATAATAGAAATCTAGAACTTTTTAAAAATAATATTTTAATGACTATGATAATATGCTTTTTTTTTTAATCCTCACCCGAGGCTATTTTTCCATTGATTTTAAGAAAGAGAGGAGGATAGGGAGGAAGGGGGAGGGAGAGAGACAGAGACAGAGAGAGATATCAACATGAGAGAGACACATCAATTATTGCCTCCCTATACGTGCTCCAACCAGGGCCTGGGATCAAACCTGCAACCAAGGTACGACGTGCCTTTGACTGGAAATCAAACCCTTTGGTCCAAGGGGTGATGCTCTAACCACTGAGCAACTGACCAGGACAATATCTAGAACATTTTCATCTTGCCAAAATGAAACACTCTACCTATCAAATAACAACTCCCTTTTCCCCCTCATTAGGCTCCAGAAACCATCATTCTATTTCAAGTTTCATTCACATTATAGCATGTGACAAGATCTCCTTTTTAAAAAAATATATTTTATTGATTTTTTACAGAGAGGAAGAGAGAGGGATAGAGAGTTAGAAACATCAATGATAGAGAAACATCGATCAGCTGCCTCTTGCACACCCCCTACTGGGGATGTGCCCACAACCAAGGTACATGCCCTTGACCGGAATCGAACCTGGGACCTTTCAGTCCGCAGGCCGACGCTCTATCCACTGAGCCAAACCGGTTTCGGCAAGATCTCCTTTTTAAAAAAATATATTTTATTGATTTTTTACAGAGAGGAAGGGAGAGGGATAGAGAGTCAGAAACATCGATGAGAGAGAAACATCAATCAGCTGCCTCCTGCACACCCCCTACTGGGGATGTGCCCGCAACCAAGGTACATGCCCTTGACCGGAATCAAACCCGGGACCCTTCAGTCCGCAGGCGACGCTCTATTCACTGAGCCAAACCGGTCAGGGCAAGATCTCCTTTTTTAAGAATAAATAATATCCCACTGTATTTACTAGCAAATAACATTTTCTTTATCCATTCATCTGCCCATAAACATTTGGGCTGCTTCCATCTCTTGGCTACTGTAAATTATGCTGTAGTGAACATGGGTGTGTGTAATGACTTTTCATTTTAAAATATATTTTTATTGATTTCAGAGAGGAAGGGTGAAGGAGAGATAGAAACAAAGGGTAAAAGAGAATCATTGATTGGCTGCTTCCTGCATGCCCCTTATTGGGAATCGAGCCCAAAACCCAGGCATGTCGAGGCTGGTTCATAGGTCGACGCTCAACCACCAAGTCACACCAGTTAGGCAAAATGACTTTTCATTTCAGTCAGACTGCTCCTCACCTCAGTAGAGAGCCAGAGCAAAATCTATATTTAAAAGAGGGAGGGGGCCTGGAATAACAAAAAAAGATTCAGACACACCTGGGAATGAAGCCCAGGCCTACCATTCCTAGTTCTAGAGCTCCATGCAAGTCCACCCCTCTGAGCCCGTTTCCTCCTCTGTGAAATGGGAGTACCAACAGCCTGCACCTTGGAGCAGCGTGAGGATCAGAGGGGGACAAGCATTACAGTGCCTGGCCCACAGGAGGTGCTTCTGTCCTGACTCAATTTACAGGAGGAAAAAACCTCAGACTTGGAGAGGGAAGTAACATGGCACACTGAGTTAATAAGTGGCAAAGTAAGCAGAAACCAGGTCTAACTGGCTCCAAAGTTCATGGCTTTTTTCTACACCAGCATGTCCTAAATGTCAGTCATCGGATTGTCTCTTCACAATTTTGCCATATCTGGGCACTACCTGTACTATTATTTACTTGAGGTTTTCTTGAAAGCTACTTTCTTTTCATACAAATTTATTTTTAAAAAGTAACTTTATATCCCTACCATGAATGGAAAATCAGTATCACAGTGCAAGTAGAAGGTAACTGTAAAAATAAATATAAGGACACACAACATAGTCACTAAATTCTATCTCGACGCTTTAGTTTCCCTAACATTGCGACCTGATCTCTCTTGGTTAAAAAGCCAGCTTAGCAAGTGTTAAAAAATAGGCTAGAACTAAACAAATATTCTCTCTGACATAGTCAGAAGAACCAAAATAATTTAAAAGGCAATAACTCTTGCCCAGCCATGTGGCTCAGTGATCGAGTGTTGACCTATGAACCAGAAGGTCACGGTTTGATTTCTGGTCAGGGCACATGCCCAGGTGGTAGGCTTGATCCCCAGTGTGGGGCATGCAGGAGGCAGCCGATCAATGATTCTCTCTCATCATTGATGTTTCTCTCTCTTTCTCCCTCTCCCTTCCTCTCTCTGAAATAAATAAAAATATACTTTTTTAAAATGTCACTTAGGTCACTTATGGCTATTTGCACTTTATTGATATCTCATGTGGCAATGTAGGCTCAGCCTTCCAGGGTACGTACCTTGGTTGCAGGCTCTATCCCTGGCTGCAGGACAGAGCATGTACAGGAGGCAACCAATTAATGTGTCTCTCTCACATTGATGTTTCTCTCTCTGTGTCTCTCCCCCTCCTTTCCAGTCTCTCTAAAAATTAATGGAAAAAATATCCCTGGGTGAGGATTAACACAACAAATATAATAATAATCTTTTTTTTTTTTTTTTTTAATGCTGGCAATTGAAGAAATAAGGAAAGAAAAACACCTTCTATTTCTTAGGCTAGAACCTGACTCGTTATTGCAGATCTTGCAAAACCAGTAAGTATTTCTAAGAACTATCGTCTGTGGTTATCTTAAGTAACTTGAGCTGATATTTTACCTTACCGGAATGGAATCTTTTATGATTTACTAGCTAGGTGTTTTTGCTTAGGTTACTGAAATGTGCTATAAAGTAATGATTACTGCAATCCACTACGCTGCTGCAGCAAGTGCTCTGAGCGTTCAGTTTCTGTTTATGTCACCCACAAAAGCCCCAATGCAAGTCCTTCCTGAAACCACTGCTGAAGGTGCTATGAAAGATCCCAGAATAGGTAACAGATTGTCAAATCTCAACTCCCAATAATCTATTACAATTTCTGTTTCACTTGGACTCACTTCCATTTACACGCTATGTTCAAATATGACAAAATGCAAGTGCTGCAAATATCTTGCCAACAAGTTTAAAAATAAAACCACACCTACCACAAGGATCACTGGTGCTTTCTAATGCAAACTATCATTTAAATAAACCAGCATGCTAAAGATAGCTCTGCCTGTGTGCGAGGAGTTCAATGTCTGCAATCAGTGTGACAAAGTGAGGAGACACATGTGTCACCATGATTAACGAAGCCTTAAACTCGAACATCCCAAGCTTCAGTGCAGATGTGTGATGCTGGTAAGATTATCTCGGACTGCCAAGAAATATGCTCTAAAATCCTCACTCCTGAAGGTCTTGGAGCAAGCCCAGCATGCAGCCACCAACGAAGAAGACAATATCACCCAATTCAAAGCTCAGTCTTCAGGAAGGGCTGAAAGACATTGGAAGGCTGGCTCATGTCCTCATTTTACATATATAGAGACCAGGGCCAGAGAGGTTGAGTTACTGGCTCCAGGTCACACAGCCAGTGGCAGAATTGCTATTAGAATTCATGCTTCCAACCAAATCCCACTGCCTTTTCATACCAAAATTTCCTGGATGGCATAGGCCTTGATCAAGAAATTCTAAGACTTTGGGGAGATAAGGAGATGTTGAAAGGAAAATAAGGAGTCCACAGGGCAGAGAGGGAAAAGCAAGGCACTATAAAATTGAATCTTTTGCAATTAGTCAGAGGGTGGTATAGGACTTTAGCCACCCTCTTCTCACCCAATGTAGATATTATCGCCAGAATAAAAAAACAGTTTAGCGCTGAGTGATTCAGAAGACAAGCCCACAGTTCCTACCTGCTTCAGCTGTTTCTGCCCAGAGTGAGACCGCTAAGCTAAGAAGTGTGAGAGGTAGTCCATCTTACATACTGGGTATCTGTTTGTTACCTATCAGTCAAGTAACTGACACCCATAGTTACACTGAAATAACTCAAGGGTTTTTCCCCTGATTTTTTCATTCTTTGAAGCCACTTTTTCATCAGCATTTAAAGTTCATTACCCAGGTACAGAAGAGAAAGGCCTTTAACAAAACATCAGGAATGAACTGCCCACCTGAAAAACAGATGAACAAATGAGTGGCAGAAAGAGCAATGGACTTGGGGTCAGCAGGTCTGGGGAAGTTATTTGACTTTTTTGTGCCTCTACTTTCCTCTTCCGGAAAGTGGGAATCACAATAGTATCCAAAGGGTTGCTGTGAGGACTAAGTGAGACAACATATGGAAAGTGCTTAGAACAGTGCTTGGCTCAATAAACGTTAGCTATTCCTATTACTTTTATTGTCATTATCACTGGGTTTGCTACTTATTACCAGCTGAGTGCATCTCAAGCTTTAATATGCACAGGAAGCACTCGGAGTGGAGGGGTCGAGTCTTGGTAAAATACAGACTGATGTATTAATCTAGGCTTAGAGTCTGCATTTCAAATAAGCTCTCAGGGGCCCGGCTGGTATGGCTCAGTTGGTTGAGCATCGTCCCATGCACCAAGAGGTCACCAGTTCGATTTCCAGTCAGGGTTTGATCCCATGTAGGGGGCATGTAGGAGAAAGCTGATTGATGTTTCCATATATCTCTCCCTCTCCCATCCTCTCTTTATAAAGTCAATTTTAAAAAATATCCTATCCTATATAATGAAAGCCTAATATGCTAAGTGTCCGACCTTGGACCAGTCGCTATGACGTGCACTGACCACCAGGGAGCAGACGCTCTAACCGGTAGGTTAGCTTGCTGCTGGGGTCCAGCCGATAGGGACTGGGCGAGACTGGCCAGACACGCCCTGGAGCCCTCCTGCGGTTCCTCACTCCCCAATCAATCGTGCACAGGTGGGATCCCTGGCCCGCGCCCTCTCACAATCCAGGACCTCTCAGGGGATGTCAGAGAGCAAGTTTCAGCCCAGTCCTCACAGGCCAGGACCTGTGCACCGGGCCTCTAGTTTTAAAATAAAAGCTCTCTGAGGACATTCGTGCAGAACACACTTTGAGCAGCAAGGATCTACCTAACCCAACACCTAGCAGGTATTTAATACTGTTGATAAAAACGTATAATCTCTCAGCATCTTAATGCTTCATCTGCTAACTGAGGATAATACATATCCCGCATGATCTCAACTGACTGAACATGCAGTAAATGAAAATGCAGACAAAAGAGCATTCTAAAATGCAAACAAAACTATACAAGTGGAGGTGGTAAGATTATTAGTCTTAAAATTCACAATGTTGAATTTCCAACACTGTAACTCCTAAATTTACACATGCAAGTATTACCATTTATGAAAAGAAAGCTTGAATTCCCTTGCTTCATTCAAAAATCCTCTAGGAATTCTGGCAGAACACAACAGCTTTTCAAGGTATTCTCAAATCAAGAGCTCTGAAACTTTAGAAATGTCATTCGATGCCAAGGAAAGAACCACTCTGGCAGGGACAGTGAGCTTCACTTGTGATTCCATTTGCTCTCCCAGACCTGGCCAGCCTCCTTCCAGCCTTCATCAGCCAAGATCTCGAGTCAGCACAGCAACGCCAACAGCACGAGACAGATGGACACTACCGAGGCAAAGCCCATACCTGCCACTCCATAAGCTGACAAGGAGCCAAACTTCAAATGAAGGGTTTATGGATGTCCACGGTGGAGCCTTCAAGAAGCACCTGGCTGTCCTCCTGCAATGAAATCTGGGATTTCCACCCCACAGACTAAAAGATAGGATGTTTATACCTTATGCCTCTCCTCCAAGGGGTTCAGAATGAATCATCGCTAATTCTTCCTCACAGGGCACCTTACCAAAAAGTGCTTTCATCATTTTAGAGGCAGATGGCACCACCAACACCTACCTAACTGCTCAAGCCAAAACCCCAGGAGTCATCCTTGATTTCTTTTTTTTCTTTTTCTTTTTTTTTTTTTTTTTACAGAGAGGAAGAGAGAGGGATAGAGAGTTAGAAACATCGATGAGAGAGAGACATCGATCAGCTGCCTCTTGCACACCCCCTACTGGGGATGTGCCCGCAGCCAAGGTACATGCCCTTGACCGGAATCGAACCTGGGACCCTTGAGTCCGAAGGCCGACGCTCTATCCACTGAGCCAAACCGGTTTCGGCATCCTTGATTTCTTTAGCTCATCCCCCAACCATCCTCCTGCTGGTTCTACCTCCAAAACACATCCACTTACACCATCTCCACTGCCCTGGAAGGCCACTGTCATTTCTCACCTTGCTTCCTAACTAGTCATTTATAAATTAAGCTCTGAGGTCCTTGAGCAATAGGAAGATGTGGCTGATCTTCACATCCTCCACTCTGCTTGGCATAAAGGGATTAAATCAGGGGTCCTCAAACTTTTTAAACAGGGGGCCAGTTCACTGTCCCTCAGACCATTGGAGGGCCAGACTATAGTTTAAAAAAAACTATGAACGCCGAAACCGGTTTGGCTCAGTGGATAGAGCGTCGGCCTGCGGATTGGAAGGTCCCAGGTTCGGTTCCGGTCGGGGGCATGTGCCTTGGTTGCGGGCGCGTCCCCGGTGGGGGGTGTGCAAGAGGCAGCTGATGGATGTTTCTGGCTCTCTATCCCTCTCTCTTTCTCTCTGTAAAAAATCAATAAAATATATTAAAAAATACTTAAAAAAAAAAAAAAACTATGAACAAATTCCTATGCACACTGCACATATCTTATTTTGAAGTAAAAAAACAAAACGGCAAAAACACCCGCATGTGGCCCGCGGGCCGTAGTTTGAGGACGCCTGGATTAAATAAACACTTACTGAACTGGAAGTCAAGCTACCAATCCATGATGGCATCCTATCAACAACTCTCATCTTCCTTTGCAACCCAGTCTGGCATGAGATTGCAGGTTCCTGGGACAATCCTGTCATAATGCTGATATTTGTATAATATTGTGACAGCTCCTGTTTTATTCACCAATCAATTAGAATATGCAGGAGCTATGTTAAGCCTACATAACAATAGCTAACATTTACCAAAATTTCCAGGCATTTTACCTGTATTAGGCTCAAATATACCCTCACAACAGCCCAATATGGTGCATACTGTTATTATTCCCATTTTACAGATGAGGAAACTGCAGCACAGAGAGGTGAAGTAAATTGCTCAGTGGCACAGAGCCTGGAAGTGGCAGAGCCAAGAATTAAACCCAGGCAGTCTGATGCCATGCTTTTAAGCCACAAGCATGCAATCAGAATTGCATAACAGCACTGAAAGGGCCTTCCGATATCATCTAGCCTGCTCCTCTCATTAAAGAGGAGGGGACTGAGGGACAGAGAAGCCCTCTTTTAAACATTCCAGCTCATTTTGAGGTTCACACTTTGGAACGTATCTATTTAAATGGAGCTTTATGTAAGATCTGATTTCTTTGCCACTGGCAGACAAGCCTCTAGCCACAGCAGTTAGAGTAACAAAAGAACACCCTTGTGGCTTGGTAACAGCTACCATTGAGAAATCAGAGACATCAGGGTATGGGGGAGAAAATACAGGATTTACCTGGGTGTCCTGTTCCATCACTCAATAGGTATGAGATCCTTAGGCAAGTCATTCACTTTTCTGAGCCTCAGTTTCCTCATTTGTGAAATGGAGATAAAATCACCACCTACCTGGAAAAGTCTATGTGAAGATTAAATGAGATGGTGTTCCTGAAAATGCTTCTTAATCATATACTTGTAAACAGGTATTACAAATGTTAAGCACTTCCCAAAAGACATAAGATACCCTTTTTCTTCTGGAAGGGTCAACAAGACCCAAGTAGAAAGTAAGGCCCCCATAAACCTTGGCCATCTACAAGGACCTGACTCGGGACTTCCATTGCCAGGGCTACCTGCAAAGTCCATACCACCTCCCTTGCTCGGAAGAGAATGGAGAAGTAAAACTGGGGATAGGAATATCCATATGAGCCGGCACTCTACAAATCTAAATCCTACCTGTCTCAAAGTCATTTCCTGGCAGCCTTGCCCAAACTATCTCACATGCCTCATAATAGGGTGTTGAGCACTGACTATGGTGCCAGGATGCTTGAGGTACTCTGGATTCCCACCGTGGTTCATTAACCCATTTTACAGATAAAGAAAAGGTCAAGGCTACACAATTACTAAGTGGAGATTCAGTCTCAAACTCAGACACTCAGACTTCAAACTGGATTCTTGGCCCGCCGGCTAGGGCGCCCTAAGAATTCTCCCTCTCCTCGTTTAGGGCACTTTCAACATGCACGCCTCATCGTCTTAGTCACTCTGAGCAGCAAGTGTTGGCACCCCCTTGGCCAAACAGGTCAACCGAGGCCAGAGAGGGGAAGGGGACTCGTCCAAGGTCACACAGTGAGCGGGAGCAGCGCCGAGTGCGGACCCCAGGAGTTCGCTTCCCCGCCTCCCTCCGACCCTGGGTCCCGACCACAGCCAAACACCTGAGCGGACCCCAACAGCTGGCTGCAGGATCTGGGGGTCTGGCCGCACCTCCACCCATGGATGGAGGGGCGAGGCCACCCAACGGCCGGAGGATGCCCGGGAGGCAGAGCAGAGGATGCTCCCGCGGGGAGTGCCCAGCCAGCGGCGGCGCCAGCGCGGCCTCCGCGAAGGTCCCGGGCGGCGGCGGGACCGCCCAGCCCCGCGGCTCCGGGCTCCTCCCCGGCTCACCTGCGGCGGCAGCCGAGAGCGGGCGGTAGCGGCGGCGGCGGCGGCGGAGGCGGCAAATCCCGGGCTCAGCCATTCCCTACTGCCCCGGATGGGGAGAGACGGCGGCCGCTCACTTCCTTGGCAACTCGGCTCCGCGACCTACTTCCTTAGCAACCACTGTCAATTTCAATAACTTTATTGGGATCCGGACGGCGGACAGGGAGAGCCTGCCGGGCCGGGCGGGGCGGGGCTGGGGCGGGGCGGGGCGGCGCGGGGACAGGTAGGTGCCCAACACGCTTGGTCTTTCACCCAACTAAGGAGTGTGAGAAGAGAGCAATGTGACCTGACTCCACCCGCTGGTATCTGGTGCCTCAGTTTCCCCATCTTAAAAATGGAACGCATTGCCTTGGTCCCTCCGCACGACTTCAGCCACCGGTTGACCTTTCCTAAAGAGCATTCACATCAGTTATCTGACTTGCATCTCAAGCTGCTACTGAGATCCCATTTAGGGTCCACCTGGTCAGTCAAGCCAAAAATTTAGGAATCATTCTTTTCCCTTCCCTCTCCTTCACCCCCACATCCAGTTAGTCAGCATATCGTCAGCATATCCCTTAGTCTAATTCTCAAATATTGCTCCTGTCTATCCATCTTTCTCCATCTTCAGTGCCACCACACCAGGCCAGACCCGGCTTCCCTCATCTCTAGACTACCTGCAATATCAACCAATTCTAATGGCCTTGGTCAAGTCACTTTCCCTCTCTGAGCCTCAGTTTTATCATCCACAAATTTGGCATGACTCCTGCTGGATGATCTCACAATTCTTGTGGGAGAGTTGATAATGTAGTGAAATAGAGTAAAATGTGGGAAAGAGTCATGTAGGAGAAGCATGGTGATTATACTAAAGGGCAACTAAAGATTCCATACGGGGGTTGGGGAGTACGGGATAAGGGAGCCAGGCAGATCCGGATTTAGATCTCAGCTCTCCCACTAATAGCTGTGGGGTCTTGGGCAAGGCACAGCCAGTGAGTATTGGGCCCAGGGAACACAGTGTGGGTTCAAAGTTCATGAACTTGAGAGATCCAACTCTACCATTTATCAGTTTTGACCTTTTGGCTTTTTCCAAGGAGCATCAAAAATGAAGAAATTCAAAGGCACATTTTTAAAAAATATATTTTATTGATTTTTTACAGAGAGGAAGGGAGAGGACTAGAGAGTTAGAAACAGAGATGAGCGAGAAACATCAATCAGCTGCCTCCTGCACACTCCCCACTGGGGATGTGCCCACAACCAAGGTACATGCCCTTGCCTGGAATCAAACCCAGGACCCTTCAGTCTGCAGGCTAATGCTCTATCCACTGAGCCAAACCGGTCAGGGCCAAAGGCACATTCTTTTTTAAAAATATGTTTTTATTGATTTTTATGGAGAGAGGAAGGGAGAGAGAAATATCAATGAGAGAAACATGAGAGAGAGAAACATCGATCTGCTGCCTCTCGCACGGCCCCTACTGAGGACCAACCTGAAACCCCATCCTGTGCCGGGAATCGAACCATTGGTGCACTGGATGACACCCAGCACGCCCAACCAACTGAGGCACACTGGCCAGGGCAAAGGCACATTCTTGACCAGTAGGAAAGTATGATTAGAGAATAAAAAGAGAGAGAGAGCACATGGATTTAGGAAGGAGACAGACATTCTACCGGTATAAGGTGGTGGTCTAGGGTAAGTAGACCAAGGAGAATTGAAAGTCACAGAAAGGACATTCATAGAGTACCTACAATGAGTTAAGCACATCGATCCTTACAAGCACTGATTATGCAGGTACTATTATCATCCCCATCCTACAGATGGGAAAACTGGCCAAGATTATATCTCATCATTACATGAATCCAGAGCCCACACTCTTACCTCTGCCTCCAGTCAGGTGCCCCGGCACAGTCTCTTCACCTCTCTCAAGTCCTCTGCAAATATTGGGTGTGTCTCAAAGCAGTAAGACACAACAAACAAACAAACAAGAGGCCTCATCTCTTCCCTATCTCTCTGGAGGCTCCCAGACTCATGAAGAGGGGACACAAACTCACAACTCTGACTTGAGGCCTGTGGATGCATGTTCAGCACTTCAGTGACGGGCAAACTGAAAATTCTTGGTTATCCCTGTCCCTGTCCACAACTCTGATAGCCCCCCATCACCCAGAGGAGTAGGCTAGAGGCTCCTCCTGCCAACATGGGCCCACCTCCGTGTTGGCTGTACAGTATTTCCCTTTTCTCTCTGGCCGGGCTCCATGAGCTTGCCAGCCTCTCGGTGCCTTTGTTCCAGGGGTTCTCCCCGCCGGGGATGCTCTCTCCCCTGCACCCCTCTCTCCTCACAAGCACGACATATCTGTGTTCATATCTGCTCATTACTCCCTACTCAAAAGCAGGATCCTGCAGACTTCCTTTGTCAGCTGTTTTGTCTCCGCCCTGAACTAAGGAAAATGCTGTGTGTTCTGGCACCTAAGTGGACAAGGTGACCTGTACTTCTATCAATTAAAAACAAGGTCCCCCAAACCTTGGAATGTACCTCAACCACTCTTATCAAAAGTTATCTTCGTAGCTCTGGCCAGTGTGACTCAGTTGGTTGGAGCATTGCCCTGTACACCAGTAGGTGGCAGGTTTGATTCCCCGTCAGAGCACATACCCAGGATGCAGATTCTATCCCCAGTTGGGGTGCATGCGGGAATCAACTGATCCTTGTTTCTCTCTCTCTCTCTCTCTCTTCTCTCTCTCTCCCTCTCTCTCCTTTCCTCTCACTCTAAAATACAAAATAAAATAAAAGTTACCTTTGTAGGCAAGGCTGGAATCAGTGTATGGAAGCCCTCATGATAGATTTTATTTTATTTATTGCATTTATTTAGCACTGCATATTTATTGATAAACATTAGTCCATTATTTATTTATTTATTATTTACAAATTATTCCTTTATTTATAGCACTGTATTTATTGGTACATCCTATGTGCCAGGCACTGTGGTAAGTGCTTGACAACCTACCTTACCTTTCACATATCTCTTTAAGAGATAAAAACTATTATTATCCCCATTTCACAGAGGAGAACTGAGGCTCTGAACAATTACTCAATGAGTAAGTAGCAGAGCCAGAGTCAAAGTCTGTTCTAACTCAACTTCAAAGCCCGTGACTTCAGCGTCTTCTGAGCTCACAAACTGGTGGACCATGAGCAGCATCTACTGGCAGTTGTGTTCTATTTGGCCTTCTATGTTTATCAAAAAAGAGAATTAATTGCCAACATTTAAAAAAAGCAAGACCCTAGCCAGCATGGCTCAGTAGTTGAGTGTCAACCTATGAACCAGGAGGTCACAGTTCCATTCCTGGTCAGGGCACATGCCCAGGTTGCAGGCTCAGTCCCCGGTGTGGAGCATGCAGAACGTAGCTGATCAATGATTCTCATCATTGATGTTTCTCTCTCTCTCTCCCTCTCCCTTCCTCTCTGAAATCAATAAAAATATATTTTTTAAAAATAAAAAAGCAGGAAATTTCCCATATAAATTGGGATTTCCAGCCTCTTCTAAGATATTCAAAGACTTGGCCACCTGGGTTCCCACATGGCAATAATTGCCTGGAAGGAGAGCAGTTGCCCCTGTTAAACTGGATGTGAGTTCACTTTGCCATATGCTCCCCAGCTCCACAACAACCTGGTTCATTCATTTTCCTTGCCTCCCTGACCCTTGGAAGCATTTGAGTTTACAATTCCTGGGTCCATCCATACTTTCTAATAGCTGGAATTGCCTTGCATTGTAGTGAGCTCATCACTGGATGTGTGCAGACTGAGGCTAGCTGGACACTTGGTAGGGTGTTGGAAGGGGATTTCAAGAGGCAGTTGGGGAGCTGGATCAGATGGCACATATAATCCCTTCCAGCCCTGCAGTGACAAACATTTACTTAAGACTTTGCAGTATATATTGTTAAGAATTAACTTCCCCTCTGGTCTCAACTTACTACTTCAGCCTTTCCTTCCCCTTCCCCTTGGTTTCTAGGATCTATTTATATATATTTTAGTCACATGGTTATGCTGTATAAATTCTTATAAGCTTCCTCAAATCTTTTTTGGAACAAGGCATGAGGAACAAATAAATCCATACATAAATATTTACATAAAGGGCTTGGTTCCAGGTAAAGAAAAGAAATAAAAGAGAATTCTAAGTTGTAACTGCCAAGTTATCTCAGTGTCCCTGAGATGCTCGGGCTCAAGGAGATAAAGAGCAGAAGGACCTAAGAGTCTGGGAGGCAGCAGCTGTGAGCATGTGCCTAGCTGCTCCCAATCTACTGTCTCAGGAAAGGCAGCTCAAACTTTTATTTAAAATAAATTTTAAAATCATATAGCTAACTGTGCAGTTGCTTTTTCATTTTTATTTATTTATTAAATATATTTTTATTAATCTCAGAGAGGAAGGGAGAGAGAAAGAGAGATAGAAACATCAATGATGAGAATCATTGATCGGCTGCCTCCTGCATGCCCCTTTCTGTGGACCAAGTCTGTAACCCGGGCAAGTGCCCTTGACCGGAATCGGAACCTGGGACTCTTCAGTCCGAGCCAAACCAGCTAGGGCGGCAGTTTCTTTTCTAATGGCCACAGACTCCTTGACACACTTCCTAGGGAGGGAGAATTGATGTCCTCTTTCCTTAAATTTGAGTAGGCTGGTAGCAGATTTAACCAATAGAACATGGCAGACGTGATGATATGTGACTTCCGATATTGGGTCATAAAAACCATGCAGCTTTACCTGGTTCTCCTGGAATATCCTCTCTCCAGATGCTTCTCCAGGGACACTTCCTCTTGGAATACAGCTTCCATGCTGTAAGGAAGACCAAGCCACACTGAGAGTCAGGTGTTCCCGTCAATGGCCCTCTCTGAGCCCAGGTGCCACCAATGTAGTCACCTAAGCTATTTCCGTCTCCCAGTTTAGGTCCCAGACATCATGGAGCAAAGACAAATCAGTTCTACCATGTCCTGTCCAAATTCCCAGCTCATCAAATCTGTGAGCAGAATAAAAAATTGTTGTTTTACACTACTAAGTTTGGCGTGGTTTGCTATCAAGCACCTGAAAATTAGAACAGTGACCCAATGATTCAAACCATAAAGAAAATATAGTGTAAAAGTGGTTAGTTTCTTTTCACAACATTTCATTTCATTTCCCTCCCCAGAGGTAACAGCTTTAATTTTATCCTTTTAGACCTTTTTCTATACATTTACATCTGTATGTATAACAGAAATAAATGTTTTGTGGTTCTTTTTTTTTATTAAAGTGAGTTTCTAGAAAAAGGTATTAATAACTTTTTGCTATTAATAATATATCTCTGTGATCTCTTTAAATTTACAAAATAACTTGTATTGGTAATCCATGATGTGGTAGCCAGCTTCCAAGATGACCCTCAATGACCCCCACTGCATTCAAATCCTTGTATAGGCCTCTCTCACACTAAATCAGCAATGGCTTATGTGACTGAAAGGGCTCCTGAACCCAATTTCAAGTGGGGGGGGGGTGGGCTCTTTTACGCCAACAAGCAATTCTCAAATATCAGGAGGTATCCAAAAATTCAACTCAATTCTGACACTATCAATGCAGAGATAGATTCTACAGGTAAAAGGCCCAGTCCCACAAAATCGCCCTCCACTTCAGATTAGGTACTAACGGGAGGCTCCAATGACCCTCTCCTTAGGTTCAATTAATTTGCTAGGACAGTTCACAGAACTCAGGAAAACCTGTTTGCTCATTAGATTACCGATTTATTACAAAGGATATTAAAGGGCATGAATCAACAGCCAGATGAACTGAGGTCCCAAATAAAGGAGCTTTTGTCCCCATGGAGCTTGGGGCCCTGCAAGGTGGCACATGAAGCCATTCTGGTTCCCCAAACTAGAAGGGCTCTGAACTCCTTCCTTTTGGGTTCATTGTGGAGGCTTCATTACATAGGCATGATTGATTAACTCATTGACCATTGGTGATTGGTTCAACCTCTAACCTTTTCTCCCCTCTGTGGAATCAGGGGTGGGACCAAAAGTTCCAAACCTCTACTGACCATTGGTTCCCCTGGCAACAAGCCCCCATCCTAAGGCACTTTCCAAAAATCATCTTTCATTAATATGAACATGGAAGGGGGCTTGTTATGAATATCAAGACACCTGTTTCACCTTTAAGGCTCTGAAGGGATTTCAGGAACTGAGGACAAGAGACCAAATATTATATCAAAAGATGATACCATTGCCTGAGTGTCCACCCATGCATCAAGAGGTCACTGGTTCGATTCTGGGTCAGGGCACATGCCAGGGTTGCGGGCTTGATCCCCAGTAGGGACATGCAGGAGGCAACCAATTGATGTTTCTCTCCCATCAATGTTTCTATCTCTCCCTCCCTATTCCCTTCCTCTCTCTCTAAAAAAATCAATGAAAACATATTTTTTAAAAAGATGTTCCCATTGCTCTTATCCCTCAGGAAATTTCAGATATTTGGGGAACTCTGAGCCAGGAACTGTAGATGAAGATCAAATATACCTGAAAAATATTTTTTGATTATCTGAATGACCAAGTTTACATATTTTTGTAAATCACAATATCTCCGTGACCAATAGAATATGGCAGAAATGTTGGTTTGCCACTTTTGAGATTATGTTATAAAAGGTACTGGAGCCCTGCCGGTGTGACTCAATGGTTGAGTGTCGACCTATGAACCAGGAGGTCATGGTTCGATTCCTGCTCAGGGCACATGCACAGGTTGCAAGCCAATCCCCAGTGGGGGGCGTGCAGGATGCAGCCAATAGATGATTCTCTCTCATCATTGATGTTTCTATTTCTCTCTCCCTCCCCCTTCCTCTCTGAAATCAATAAAAAATATGTATTTTTTAAAAAGACACCGGAGGCTTAATGGATAGAGCATCGGCCTACGGACTGAAGGGTCCTGGGTTCGATTCCGGTCAAGGGCACATACCTTGGCTGCAGGCTTGATCCCCGGGCCAGGTCAGCCCATGCAGGAGGCAACCAATCGATGTGTCTCTTTCACACCCATATTTCTCTCTCTGTGTCTCTCTCCCTCCCTTCCATTCTCTCTCAAAATCAATGGAAAAATATCCTTGGGTAAGAATTAACAACAACAAAAAAGGCAATAGAGCTTCCATCTTGGCCTCTTGCTCTATCACTTGGATCCCTTGTTATGGGGGAAATAGCTGCCATATCAAGAGCTGCCCTGCGGAGATGCCTGCATGGGGAATAATTGAAGCCTCCTGCCAACAGCCATATAAATGAGCCATCTTGAAAGCAGACCCTCCAGCCCCAGTCAAGCCTTCAGATGACTGCAGCCCTGGCAAACATTGTAACTGTAACCTCGAGAAAGACACTGAGCCTGAATTACCCAGCTAAGCTGATTCCAGATTCATTTTTTTTTTTTTTCTTTTTTTTTTTTTTTTTTTTTTTTTTTTAAATTTCTTTATTGATTAAGGTGTCACATATTTGTCCTCATCCCCCCATTCCCATCCCACCCCTCTCCCCACGCATGCCCCAATCCCCTGTTGAACTTAACCGTTGGGTAGGCTTATATGCATGCATACAGGTCCTTTGGTTGAACTCTCCCCCTCCCCCCCACCCTCCCCCTACCCTCCCCTATCCTCCCTCTGAGGCCCGATAGTCCGATCAATGCCTCCTTGCTTCTGGTTCTGTTCTTGTTCCTCAGACTATGTTGTTCATCATTTCCCCTAGATGAGCGAGATCATATGTCACTAGATATATACTAATAAGCACTGAATGTGAGACGAGCAATAATAGTTATGCTGACAGGCAAATGAATCAGTCTGTGGCGAGCTTCCCCCTGGACCAACAGTTCTTTTGAGACCCAATTTCAATGTCCAGTAGTTCCTTATGTGTACATGTCAGCACTGACCCCCCAGCTCTGGATGGTGGACAAATGGCGGTAACGGAGGTCCGACTCCCTCTGGTTTGGTCTCGGCCGAACCCAGGGGCACGGCGTCACCCGGACTAAGGGGCACGTGGCCTCACCCATACCCAAGGGGCGCGTGGTCCACCCGGGCCTGGGACCCAGCCTCACCCGGATGGATCCAGGGGCACACGGCCTCACCCGGACCCAGGATCTGGCTTCACCCGTACCCAGGGACGCTTGGCCTCTCCCAGACCCAGGGGCACGTGGCCTCGCCCGGGCCTAGGTGCACGAGGCCTCACCCGGATCCAGGGACACATGGTCTCACCCGGACCCAGGGACGCTTAGCCTCTCCCAGACCCAGGGGCCCGAGGCCTCACCCGGGCCTAGGTGCACGAGGCCTCACCCGGATCCAGGGACACAAGGTCTCACCCGGACCCAGGGACGCTTGGCCTCTCCCAGACCCAGGGCCACTTGGGCTCACCCGGGCCTAGGTGCACGAGGCCTCACCCGGATCCAGGGACGCATAATCTCACCCGGACCCAGGGACGCTTGGCCTCTCCCAGACCCAGGGCCACTTGGGCTCACCCGGGCCTAGGTGCACGAGGCCTCACCCGGATCCAGGGACGCATGGTCTCACCCGGACCCAGGGACGCTTGGCCTCTCCCAGACCCAGGGCCACTTGGGCTCACCCGGGCCTAGGTGCACGAGGCCTCACCCGGATCCAGGGACGCATGGTCTCACCCGGACCCAGGGACGCTTGGCCTCTCCCAGACCCAGGGCCACTTGGGCTCACCCGGGCCTAGGTGCACGAGGCCTCACCCGGATCCAGGGACGCATGGTCTCACCCGGACCCAGGGACGCTTGGCCTCTCCCAGACCCAGGGCCACTTGGGCTCACCCGGGGCTAGGTGCACGAGGCCTCACCCGCATCCAGGGACGCATGGTCTCACCCGGACCCAGGGACGCTTGGCCTCTCCCAGACCCAGGGCCACTTGGGCTCACCCGGGCCTAGGTGCACGAGGCGTCACCCGGATCCAGGGACGCATGGTCTCACCCGGACCCAGGGACGCTTGGCCTCTCCCAGACCCAGGGCCACTTGGGCTCACCCGGGCCTAGGTGCACGAGGCCTCACCCGGATCCAGGGACGCATGGTCTCACCCGGACCCAGGGACGCTTGGCCTCTCCCAGACCCAGGGCCACTTGGGCTCACCCGGGCCTAGGTGCACGAGGCCTCACCCGGATCCAGGGACGCATGGTCTCTCCCGGACCCAGGGACGCTTGGCCTCTCCCAGACCCAGGGCCACTTGGGCTCACCCGGGCCTAGGTGCACGAGGCGTCACCCGGATCCAGGGACGCATGGTCTCACCCGGACCCAGGGACGCTTGGCCTCTCCCAGACCCAGGGCCACTTGGGCTCACCCGGGCCTAGGTGCACGAGGCGTCACCCGGATCCAGGGACGCATGGTCTCACCCGGACCCAGGGACGCTTGGCCTCTCCCAGACCCAGGGCCACTTGGGCTCACCCGGGCCTAGGTGCACGAGGCCTCCCCCGGATCCAGGGACACAAGGTCTCACCCGGACCCAGGGACGCTTGGCCTTTCCCAGACCCAGGGCCACTTGGGCTCACCCGGGCCTAGGTGCACGAGGCCTCACCCGGATCCAGGGACGCATGGTCTCACCCGGACCCAGGGACGCTTGGCCTCTCCCAGACCCAGGGCCACTTGGGCTCACCCGGGCCTAGGTGCACGAGGCCTCACCCGGATCCAGGGACGCATGGTCTCACCCGGACCCAGGGACGCTTGGCCTCTCCCAGACCCAGGGCCACATGGGCTCACCCGGGCCTAGGTGCACGAGGCCTCACCCGGATCCAGGGACGCATGGTCTCACCCGGACCCAGGGACGCTTGGCCTCTCCCAGACCCAGGGCCACTTGGGCTCACCCGTGCCTAGGTGCACGAGGCCTCACCCGGATCCAGGGACGCATGGTCTCACCCGGACCCAGGGACGCTTGGCCTCTCCCAGACCCAGGGCCACTTGGGCTCACCCGGGCCTAGGTGCACGAGGCCTCACCCGGATCCAGGGACGCATGGTCTCACCCGGACCCAGGGACGCTTGGCCTCTCCCAGACCCAGGGCCACTTGGGCTCACCCGGGCCTAGGTGCACGAGGCCTCATCCGGATCCAGGGACACATGGTCTCACCTGGACCCAGGGATGTGTGGCCTCTCCCAGACCCAGGGGCACGTGACCTCTCCCAGACCCAAGGGCACGTGTCCTCACCCGGGCCTAGGTGCGCGAGGCCTCAACTGGATTTATGGACACCTGGCCTCACTCGGACCCAGGGGAGCGCGGCCTCCCCCAGACCCAGGGGCGCTTGGCACCTCCCCAAGAGTCCCGCCTCTCCCCGCAGGCATCTGGGTCTCCCACGGGTCCCCAGAAGCTGGATTTCAGGGTGATGGAGAGCTAATCTCCCCTAGGTTTGGAACAAAAGCCCCTTTCCCCCGCCACCAACCAGACCCACGCCCCTCCACACCTCATCCCCTCCGATTTCGCTGGTTTCCTCTTCCCTCTTAGCTATAAATCTACCATTCAGCCATCTCTCCTGTAGTTCTGGATGGTAGAGGCTCTGTCCTCCATTCGTGCCCCTGAAATTGCTGTGCGCGGTGGAGTTCGCAGTTCCTTTGTTTAACTTAGCCGCCTTCTTGATTCTCCTCTGTCAAAATGGCTTAAAGGGCTTGAATGTAAGATGAGAACTCCTAAGAATCCTCCAAATCGGTGTTGGCGGCCTCCGGGGCCTCGAGGATCTCACTGCGCAGTTCGGCCAGGTCGGTGGCGCGGATGCGCCCCTCCTGCAGAAAGATGGTCTCTTCCTTTACAGAGAGCTGCTGTGCCGAGTCCGCGGCCGCCGCCACAGCAGCTGCTGCGGCGCCCACGAGCCCATGGCCCCGGCTGCGGTGCTGACTGAGAGGAGCAGCCGCCCGGTCTGGGGAGACGCGAGCAGCAGTCGCCACCCTCACTAGTCCATGTTCCAGTTGTATTTCCGAAACTGCCATGCGAGGCAACACATCAGCCTTCACCTCCGCCGTCATCTTTTTCGAATTCCCCAATTTGTTCTTCTTAATCCCTTGAATTCAGTCAACTCTACTGAGGTCTAGTGGCGCCGGGAGGTGCACGGAGAGGGCGCCCGGGCCTCCGTCCGGTGTACGGGGCGCGCGGCCCGCGGAACCAGGCGCGCGGGGGCCTCGCGGCGGGGATGTGCGCTGGTCGGCCGCCGGGCTCCGGGCGCCACTGCCGCGGCGGCGTCCCCAGCGCCCCGGGCCGGGCGGCCTGCGGGGGCGGCGCAGTTGCGAAACTGAGTGAGTATCTACAGTTAAGTCTTGATTGTTGTTGGTGTCACTAGGAGGAATTGTCCTCCAGGCCACTTGGCCGTGAGGACCCTCTTTGTCTATATAGGAAGAGTTGCTGTGCAGGAGACATGAGGCTCCTGTGTCTGTGTCCCTCTGTATTCCTTGCAAACACCTCTGAGAGAAACGCGCCCTGGAGTTTCGCCCGCTGCCTGGAACTGGGTTTCAATGTAGTTGGAATTGGGTCTCAGCGCAGTCTGGCGCCTTTGTCTCCTTCCCAGCAGGGCCATTCAGTGGCGCAGGCAACAGTCCGTCCTCTGCGCGCCCTCCCGTGCGCGCCTCTGGAGCCGCCGCTCCTCTGTGCCTCTGCCCCACAGGCCAAATTCATTCCCCCCGCATGCGCCTGGCTTCCCAGGGTTTCGCCCGGAACTGGGGTTCAGTGCAGTCGGAACTGGGGTTCAGCACGGTCCGGAGCCCTTGTCTCCTTCCCGCTAGGGCAGTACAGTGGCGCAGGCAACAGTCCGTCCTTTGCGCCCCTTCCTGCGCGCGCCTCTGGAGCTCTGCCTTCCGCCGCTCCTCTGTGCCTGCGCCCCACAGCCCAGATTCATTCCCCCAGCCTGCGCCTGGCTTCCCAGGGTTTCGCCCGGAACGGGGTTCAGTGCAATCGGAGCCGGCGCTCAGCGCAATCCGGAGCCTTTATCTCCTTCCTGCCAGTGAACGCCGGCCAGGCCGTCAGCCGCCCCTTCCTCTCCGGCTCCATCCTCCCCGCAGGCGCGCGTGCTCGTGTCTCCGCCCGTTTCTCCATACCTCAGGCTTTTGCGGCTCCCCCGACTGTCCCCGTGGCCTTCTCCTTCCCCCCAGCTGTGGGCATTTCAGTCCGCCAGCTTTCCTGTGGTTCTGGACGATGACCGTTCTGACCTCTAGTTGTATTTTTGAAATTGTTGTGCCCGGCTGCGGGTTAGGTGTTTAACCTATGGCGCCATCTTGGTTTCTCTCAGAAATTGCATGAGGTAATAAATGTTTGTTGTTTTCACCTTCTGAGTTTTGGGGATATTTATTCAAATACACATGATTTGAAATGAAAAAACAAATTTTTTAAAGAATACAGAAAAAGCAATAACTACAACAACAAAAAGCAAAGAAGAATATAGCAAAAGCTCTTTGTCACTCCTACCTCTAAACATGTGGTCCCCAGCCTCTACCAGGCAGCCAATAGATGATTCTCTCTCATCATTGATGTTTCTATTTCTCTCTCCCTCTCTCTTCTTCTCCGAAATCAACAAAAAATATGTATTTTAAAAAAATACACTGGAGGCTTGATTTACAAAAGCCCACCTGATTTACAAAAGCCCTTGGGAAATGTTAGATTGACTATCTGGGGTACAAAAGCAGCCAAGCCCTTGGCCCTCTCCTAGATCATCAGACCCAAGAGAGGCTGCAGCAGTAAGGCGTTCCCTTTCAGCAGCTGTAAAACTGCCCGTCTCTCTCCTCAGGACCTGGGCCACTGGCCTTTTTGAACCTAGATGCTACCTTTCCTTGCCAAAGCCTCAGTCACCCACAAGCATCCCCACATCCTGTCACCGGTCTGGGGGTGGGGGCTTCACCTCCTCACACACTAGTGGAAAACATTACCTGGCCTTTTTGTTTGGCCCATAGAAATCAGAAACCAACTACTCGCCTCTGAACACCTAGTCCCAGCCTAGTTCCTGGCCTTCCCTCCCATAGTACTCACCCTCCATCCTGCTCCAGCCCCGCACCCATCACCCCAGCCTTCCCAATCTGCTCTGATACCCCTCCAAAACATTGCTCATGCTACCCCTGTGCCCTGAATGCGGTCCCTTTAGAAAGCCCACTTTTTTTTAATTTAAATTTTTTATTGTTTAAAGTATTACGTATGTCTCCTTTTTCCCCCATTGACCTCTCCCCAGCCGCTCCCACCCCCTAGCACATGCCCTCACCTCCCTACTGTCTGTGTCCATTGGTTAGGCTTATGTGCATGCATACAAGTCCTTTGGTTGATCTCTTCCCCTTACCCCCACCCTCCCCTACCTTCCCTCTGAGGTTTGACGGTCTGATCGATGCTTCTCTGTCTCTGGATCTGTTTTTGTTCATCAGTTTATGTTGTTCACTTATTTGTTTTCTTTTGTCCGTTCTCTTGTGTCCCAGTCCCCCGGCTACCCATGGCAGAGGTGGTGGCAAGTGCCCACAGGAGCCTGAAATTATGAGGAAAGGGAACCTTCCTCTCTCAATGGAGGAGCTGTGGGATGGACCCCTTAATGCTTTGGCCCTGATGTGGTTGCAGTTGTGAGGAGATGCACATCAGAGTCAGGCAAATAAAGCCCCCGGGAACTGGAAAGTCCCTGGGAAATCTCGGTGAGGGGGAGTTTGGGAAAGCGACCCCACAAAGTTATTTACGGACTCCTGGGCTCAGCCCCGAGCAGCATATGAGTAGATGGACCCTACACAGCTCACCAGTCTCACAGAAATGAATAAGGAGGTAGGCCACTGTGAGAGTTCCGGGCTGACCCCTGGGTGACATGCACATGGGGCCGACACACATGGCATCCCAGAGGATTTGAAAACAGGATTGACATTGGAACCACAACCACAGCAGGCACACGGAGTTTGCAACCTGACCCCACTTTGCCAATGGCCTGCTGAGAGAAAAACATCAGTATTTCTCCACAGATTTAAATGAGACCCGAGCTCTTACCATAATATTAAAATGTCCAGGACAAATTACTTACAACACAAAGAAGCAGCTTCCATGGGAAAAGACAATGAAAAGACGCCAACACCAAGATGTTGGAATGATCTGAATAAGGCCTTAAGCAGCTGTTATAAAAATACTCTAAGGAGAGCCCTAGCTGGTTTGGCTCAGTGGATAGAACATCAGCCTGCGGACTGAAGGGTCCCAGGTTCGATTCCAGTCAAGGGCACATGCCTGGGTTGCAGGCTTGATCCTCAGTAGGGGGTGTGCAGGAGGCAGCCAATCGATGATTCTCTCTCATCATTGATGTTTCTATCTCTCCCTTCCTTTCTGAAGTCAATAAAAAATGTATGTATTTTTTAAAAATTTAAAATATTCTAAGGAGAGAATGGAAGTTAGTGTTTACTGGGTACAGAGTTTTAGTTTGGAAAGAAGAACAAGTTCTGGAGATGGATGTGGTGATGGTTGCACAACAATGTGAATGTACTTAGTGTATTTAGTACACTTAAAATTGTTTTAAATGGTAGATTTTATGCTATTATGTTTTACCACAATTTTAAAAAATACTCCAAGTAAGAATGAACAACCTGATCTTTCTCCAGCTTCTTCATAAATAGAAAATATACATATACCAAATGGAAATTTTAGAAGAGAAAAATACAATAATTGAAATTTTAAAAAACCTGAATGGAGGGGCTAAAGATTAAAATGGAACTGTCACAGGAAAGAATCTGTGAACTTGAAGAAAGATACATAGAAATTACCCAATCTGAACCACAGAGGGAAATCTATACTAATAAAAGGGTAATATGCTAATTAGACCGGGAGACCTTCAGGACGTCCTTCTGGACAAAGCCATGGTGGCGGGGCCGAGACAGAGGTGGTTAGGGGCGATCAGGCCAAGAGGGGAGGGAAGTTGGGGGTGATCAGGCAGGCGGCAGGGGGCAGTTGGGGGCAATCAGGCCAGCGGGGGGGGGGGGCAGTTGGGTGCAAGCAGGCCGGCAGGCAGAATGGTTAGGGGTGATCAGGCAGGCAAGCAGGTGAGCGGTTAGGAGCCAGTGGTCCCAGATTGCGAGAGGGATGTCCAACTGCCAATTTAGGCCCGATCCCACAAGCAGTCGGACATCCCCTGAGGGGTCCCAGATTGGAGAGCGTGGTGCAGGCCGGGCTGAGGGACACCTCCCGCCCCCGTGCACGAATTTCATAAGCTGTATGACCTTGAGTTAGTTGCTTCACCTTTCTGGGCCACTAGTATAAATAAAATAAGCAGGGTATAAGGGACCTGTGGCACAATATCAAAAGATCTGACATATATATCATCAGAGTAGCAGAAATTACAAGAGAAAGAATGCAGTGCACAAATGTTTATAGCAGTTCTATTCATAATTCCCCCAAATAGGAACTAACCCCTTCAATGGATAAACCCATAAACAAACTATGTATATCTACACAGGATTTTAAAAGGAATGGACTAGCCCTGGCTAGCATGACTCTGTGGTTAGAGTGTTGGTCTGCACACTGGAGAGTCTCAGGTTTGATTCCAGGTCAAGGGCAGGTACCTGGGTTGTGGGTTTGTTCCCCAACCCTGGTCAGTCAGGATGCTCGCAGGAGGCAACTGATGGACTTGTCTCTCTCACATCAATGTTTCTCTCTCATTCTCCCCCTCTCCCTTCTCTTACACTCTCTCTAAAAAAAAATCAATAGAAAAATATCCTCACTCCTTGGGTGAGGATTTAAAAAAAAAGAAAAAGGAAAGAAATGGACTATTGATACCTGCAACCACCTAGAGGAGTCTCAGTGACATTATTCTGCGTGAAAAAAAAAAAAGCCTATTTCAAAAGGTGACACACTCTATGATTCCATGACATTCTCAAAAAGACAAAACTATAGTGACAGATTGGTGACTACCACAGGTTAAGGGTGGGAAGAGAATGTCACTACAAAGGGAAACATGAGGGCTTTTGGAGGAGTGATGAAACTGTACTGCATCCTGTTTGTGGTGGTGGTTACGCAAATCTACCCATGTTAAAATTCATACAACTACACACACAAAAATTTACTATAAGTTAAAACAAGCAAACAATCTTTCCCCTCCTCTTCTTCTCTCCTCCTCCGCCTCCCGCCCCCCCCCATACTACCTTTACCCTTCTCTCTCCTGAACTTCAAGGGCTCTTCTTTTGCCACTGTAACTTATTTCCTGAGTCCATTTCTTCTACCACTCACTTCTATCTCTGTGACTTTCTTTCTTTCTTTTTTGTTAATCTTCATCCGAGGATATTTTTTCCCATTGATTTTTAGGGAGAGTGGAAGAGAGAGGGAGCAACACAGAGAGAGAAACATCCACATCAGAGAGACACATCGATTAGTTGTCTCCTGCATGCGCCCTGACCAGGACTGGGGATGGAGCCTGCAACTGAGGTACATGCCCTTGATTGGAATAGAACCTGAGACCCTTCCATCTCCAGGCTGATGCTCTATCCACTGAGCCAAACTGGCTAGGGACTCCGTGACTTTCTAAATAAAATTTCTCTTATTTTAAAAAAAAAAAAGTCTGGCCAGCGTGACTCAGTGGTTGACCATAGACCTATGAACCAGGAAGTCACAGTTTGATTCCCAGTCAGGGCACAGGCCTGGGTTGCAGGCTCTATCCCTAGTGTGGGGCGTGCAGGAGGCCGCTGATCAATGATTCTCTCTCATCATTGATGTTTCGATCTCTCTCTCCCTCTTTGAAATAAAAAACAACAACAAAAAAACACCAATCCCTCCTCTCCCCCCAAAAAAACCCACCAAGCAAACAAAAAGCTTGTGGTAGTCACTCTCCAAGATGGCTCACAGTGATTCTTACCTCCTTGTACTTATGCCCTTGTGTAGTCCCCTCTCACATAGAATAAGAATGGCCTGTGTGACCAATAGAAATGGCAGAAGTGAGGGTGTATGACTCCTGAGGCTAAGTCATAAAATGTATCACAGCTTGGTCTCTTGAATCACTCACACGGGGGGAAGCCAGCCATAAAGTTGAGAGGTCACCCCAAGCAATCCTGGGAGAGGAGCTGAGGCCTCTCACCAACAGACAACCCCAACTTGCCAGCCACCTTGGAAATGGAACCTCCAGCCACAGTTAAGCCTCCAGATGAGTACAGTCCTGGCCAATAACTGACTACAACCTTGTGAGAGACCAGAACTGCTCAGGCAAGCTGCTCCCATATTCCTGACCCACACAGAAGCTC
The DNA here is from genome assembly GCF_027574615.1 of Eptesicus fuscus. Classification (NCBI taxonomy): domain Eukaryota; kingdom Metazoa; phylum Chordata; class Mammalia; order Chiroptera; family Vespertilionidae; genus Eptesicus; species Eptesicus fuscus. The sequence continues at coordinate 32,758,746 of NC_072484.1, read as the reverse complement.
TGAGAAATACGCGGCTATTCTTGCTATAAGAAACTACATTTTGGGGTTACTTGTTATGCAGCAATAGGTAACTAAAATACCAAGATACAGATAGTATAAAATAGATAATATAAAACCTAAGTCAGATCATGTCACTCCCCTGCTCAAGACCTCCCCATGGCTTCTCACATCAATCTCATAAATGCCAGAGGCAAGGCCCGCTCTGATCTGGCTCCTGCTCCCTCTCATACTTCCCCCACTTCCCCTCCTCCCTGCCCCTCAAATACGATAGGCTAACTTCCACTCCAGCCCTTCTGTGCTTGCTGTTCCTTCTGCCTGGAATGCTCTTCCCCAGATATCCACCCAGCTTACTCACTCACCTCCTGCAGGCCTCTGCTCAAATGTCACCTGGACACAGAGGCCTTCTCTGACCACCCCAGTCAATCTCTTTCATAGCCTTTTTGTTTTTTAACCCTCACCTGAGGATATGTTTTATTGATTTTAGAGAGAGAGGAAAGGAGAGGAAGAGAGAGAGAGAAACATTGATATGAGAGAAAAACATTGATCGGTTGTCTCCCACATGCTCCCCAACCAGGCCAGGGGATTAAGCCCACAACCTAGGTATGTGCCCTGACTGGGAATCAAACCCTCGACCTTTTGGTGTATGGGACAACACTCTGACCAACCAAGCCATCCCGGCCAGGGCCAGTGGGCATTCTTATAAGCCAAGCAATGGGTTAGGTGCTGGAACAGGGAGATATATCAGACATGGTCCTTGTTCCTGGGAAGCTCTGATCTAGTTGGGGAAACCAAGAAGCAAATGTCTTCTGATTGGTGACATGAGAGGCAACACAACATGGGGCTGAGAACACCGACACTTGTCCTATACTTTCAGGGTTCCAGCCACTCATAAGCTGTATGACCTAGAGTTAGTTGCTTCACCTTTCTGTGCCTCAGAACCCTTATCTATAAAATGGAGTTAATAAGAAGGCAAACTCATAGGGTTATACTGTGACTTCATTGAGTTAGCTTACGTAAAGTGCCTTGAACAGTCTTGGCACATGGGAAACAATACATGTTGGTTATTATTACAATTTCAAGGTGCTGCAGGAGCTCAGAAGAGAAATTTTTAGAATAAGATCTTGAAACATTAATGAGGAAAGTCTTCACTATAGCATGGAGCTGTGAAGAGTAGAATATGAATAGTTTCTCTTTTACAGTAATTTCAATACTTGGCCCTCCCTTTGGATAGTCCCATGGTCTTGTTCTGTGGGTCTTCAGGGCCTGGCATAACAATAAGGCCGAGTGAGGGTCTCCCTAACTTAATCTTCATAATCCACATGCCATTATTTACTTATCATTGTTCTCTAAATCGACTCACTTTTTGTAACCTAAATTAAGAGGAAACTCTAAACCACATCTGTAAATGAAAATATGCAAATACAAAGTATCCAGAAATAAGTATAATGAAAGCAAAACTGATGTTTGACGCTGAGGTCTGCTCTCCTTAATGACATGCTGACACAGAACTGAGACTTTCTCTTTGGAATTGTTAGTAGGACTGAGTGAGGACACTGGAAAGCTCATTCTCTTCTCCTGCGAGTGCCCTGTACCTCTTGGACGCTGTTAGAGAAGGAAAACAGCTCCCATATTGGAGAGAATGAAGGTATGCTACCAAACTTTTTTTAAAAAATTCTTTATTATTTGAAGTATTACATATGCCTCCTTTTCCCCCCATTGACCTCTCCCTGGCCACTCCAAATCTTTTTTAAGAGGGGAGGATTTTTAGACTGGGGTGGGGTCTCCTCCCAGGCTTTCCCTCTGCCACCCTTGGGTGGGCACTGTTCCCCACTTCTGCTGAGTCACTGAATGTGGGGAAAGAGGTGGTTTCTGGAAAATGCCTTTTGTCCCTTCCCTTCCCACTGTTTACTTGGCTGGGCTTGGCATCCTAGGCTGATGCTCAATAAAGGATTAGATGTAAAAACAAATCAAACCTGCTTGCCCTTAAACAATGTTATTTCAAGGGAAAGATCCCAACCCTGAAATAAGCCAGGTTTCAAGTAAGAATCTGAATTAACTCTGACAATATAATCCATATTACATGATTTGCCTTTAGGCTGTGGGGTTTTTCCTATCAACTCCTCTAAGGATAGAGAAAAAATGGAGAAGGGATCTTTATTTCTGGGCCTGGGAATGCTTTTTTATTATTACTCTCTAAGCTTTTTTGAAGTGCACAGAACATGGAAATGAGATCTCAGCTCTTTCTTTTCCCCTCTATCCTGTCCTCCCTTTCTTACTCCCTTACTCTCCACCCTCTTCCATATTTTCGGAGGATCTGTGATGTATCAGGACAGTGCTTCCCAGGCTTGGTTCCTGTGAAAACCATTTCTGTTTAGTCCACAATCTGTCTCTATTGGAAGTTACTTAATTTTTAAAAAATGTAATTCCCATTGTTTTGCTTATAAAAATGTGGACCCATTCCTAAAACAATAAAACCAATTAAATCAAGGGTTTGACTATCTGGTTGTGTACTTCCCCCAATGCACAATAATCAGTCCATGTTGCACTGTGGGACACCTCCTAAAGCTATCCCATTGATCACATGTGATGGGAAGCTTCAGGGCTTGGGGCAGAGCAGGCCTTCCATCGGTGCTTTCTGGTTAACCCACAGTCTTCTGACCAGTATTGCTCAAGCTTTAGCTCCTGGAGAGCTTAAGATTCCTAGAAAGCTTCAGATTTCCAGAGCTTCTGATTCAGCAGGGCTGGGGGAGTAGGGTGGCTGGGAGTCTGCATTTCTTTTCTTTTCTTTTCTTTCTTTCCTTTTTTTTTTTTTTTAAGATTCTAGTATACATTTATTTTTCATAATAGACAAACTGGAATCAGAAATTTTGAGTAACTTGAGAAGACAAAGAGTTATTGAGAAGTGACCACAGGAAATTGAATCCAGACCCTTATAAATTTGAAATCCAATGTTAACCTCTTAAAATATCTAGTTATATTATTCATCACAGCAAAGTACCACTTCTATGGGAATTTGGTCTTGGGAATCTGCATTTCTAACAAGCTGTCCAGGTGATGTCCATATTGCTGGTCCGAGTACAGCTGAAGTAGGTCTCAGGCCACGGGGCATCAACCCACCAGATTCTGATTGTTCAGGTCTGGGTGAGTCCCTGGAATCTGCCTTATTAACCAGCGTTCCAAGGAACCTCTGGAGACCACCTTTGAGAAACACTGGGACCACCATTAGCACCTGGAATTCAGAGGTTAGGTAGAGAGGTGAGTGACCTGCCTCAAGGTCACTCTGCAAGTCAGGGACAACTCCTTCTCTCTGTTGCTTGGGTATTAAGCCTCAGCACATCCTGGACTTCCCTTTCTCTCCCACCCCGCATTCAGTGTGTCAGGGAACCCCACTGGCTCTTCCTTCAAAACATAGATTTCCTTTAAAATCTGGACTTGGGGCTGAGACTGTAAATGAAACAAGACTGTAAAATGTTTAGAATTGTTGAAAATGGGAGTTCATTTTATTATTAATTACTTTATTGATTAAGGTATCACATATTTGTCATCAAACCCTCCCTAGGAGTTCATTTTATAACCTATGATTTATATTTGATTTTTTCCATAATGAAAGTTTTTATATTTAAACCTATGAGCTAACAAAAGCACGTCTGGGAATTTATCTTTTTTTTTAAAAATATTTTATTGATTTTTCACAGAGAGGAAGGGAGAGGGATAGAGAGCTAGAAACATCGATGAGAGAGAAACATCGACCAGCTGCCTCCTGCGCACCCCCCACCAGGGGATGTGCACGCAACCAATGTACATGCCCTTGACCAGAATCGAACCTGGGACCCTCCAGTCCGCAGACCGACACTCTATCCACCAAGCCAAACCGGCTTCGGCGGAATTTATCTTTTTAAAAAATATTTTTTTTTATTGATTTCAGAGAGGAAGGAAGAGGAGAGAGAGAGAGAGAAACATCAATGATGAGCTTGGCTGGCATGGCTCAGTGGTTTAGCGTAGACCTATGAACCAGGAGGTCATGGTTCGATTCCCGGTCAGGGCACGATATACTTCTTCATTGTCTTCTTACTAGAATGAAAATTCCTTGAGAACAAAGACTCTATGTCTGATTCTCTGCTGAATCCCTAGAACCTAGCACAGAACCTGGCACATAGTAGTTGATCAATAAATACCTGTTACTAAAAGGATGTTGAATAACCACGCAAGGGAAGTATAAGCTTCCTGTGGCTTTCTGTTTCTCGGGTGATCTCCCCCAAACCCCCTGGCAGTGGCCAACCCGTGGCAGAAGCTCAAATGGGAGTCAAGTGCATCCTATGAACCAGGGGCAGCCGAGCATGTGGTTACCAGGACTGGCTTTGGGAGGTCAAATCCTGGCTTACAGCCACCACCTGTGTGGCCTTGGGAAAATTATGAGCATTTTCTGAGCATTCATTTTCCTTGTGCAGGAAGAGGATAATAACAGTTCCTACTTCCCAGGGCTGGCGTGGGGACTAAATCAGAGACTGCCCATAAACAAGCACAGTGCCTGGCACAGAGTAGGCGTGCGGCAAGAGGCAGTCAAATGAACGAACAGCCACAGATGAGCCTTTGTCTCTTTCACATTTACAATGTGCTCTGATTTGAGCCCTTTATCTGATTTAAGCCCTTCAACAACTCCATCAGTTTTATCACCATTTTATAGCTGAGAAAACTGGGTCAAAGAGGAATAAAGTGCTTGCCTAAGAACACACAACTGACTACAACTCTGGTGCCCTCTCCCCCAGAAATATAAGCTATTATCTCAGCCGATGCTAACCAATACGATTTAGATGGCCCTTCAGAGCCCAGACATGTGTCTCGTGTGAGGCAGTGATGGACAAATGAATCCAACAAATGAAATCAGCCTTCCCAACTAGCCGATGGAGGCAGGAGGACACACATGGGGTCTGTGTCTCTGAATGAGGCTCCTGAACAAGTCTGAATAGATAAACTACCTCTCAGAGTCCATCTAGCATGTAAAACATTTCACTATTTTCCCAAGAGCAAAAATACAAAAGCCCTCTCTGTATTGTCTCTCCTGCTTGGAGTTGGGCGGCAGCCCTAAGCAATAAATGTCACCTTTGGTGTTTGACACCCTTGCTGCCCTGCAACCTCTGACCAGTCTGCCCTGACAAAAACAACAAACAAACAAACAAACTCTTCCAAAGGTAACCCGAGGACAAAGCCCCTGACTGAAGATCTGGGCCTGGCTCTCATGAGAATATCCCAAGATGGTGAGAGATCTGCAGGTATTAATTAGACTTGAATTTTAGAACCAAAAGGCCCAAAAGTCAGACTCTCAGGAGTCATGGGAGCACAGCATCTGGGAGACAAAGAAACTTATAAATATAACACTTTAAGTCTCATGGGATCAGAGATAACATTGGATAGGAAGGGACAAAAGTTGCTTCGAAAGAGGGACTCCCATGCATCCCTGGTTTGGGGCATCTTCTGTCTGGTCAGAGGCTTAGCAAACACTCCCTTGTGAGAATATGGTCTGAGGGCTCCAGCTGCAGGAGAAAGGCTGGGAGTGCAGACCTTGGATACCAACTTGATGGCAAAATTCTACAACCAGGCCCCTGAGGCAAGAGAGCAGGAGAGGGGATGGCAGCCTTCAGAAGGATCCCACCAGGCTAGACAGCCCAGCGATGTGTTATAAGAACCTGATGGTGCCAGGTTTGTGGCAGGCCACCAACTACCAAGAGACTGAGACCAATGCCATGATGGCTTAGTGAGATGGTGTGGGCTCCGTGCAAGGAATGTGCCCTGTGAGCAGCACTCAGCCGTCTGTGGAACTCTGTGTGGCCCCATGACTGAGAACTTGTATTTGCCAAGTGTTTACAATGGAGGAGAGTGTTCATAGCCCAAACCTTGGAAAGGGGTCAAGAAGTGGGGTCGACAGTGACTCTGGTGAGGCAGTGGGGATGAGTCTGAGGGCCACTCTGGGGGTCATATGGAAAAGTGGTGAACACCCCCACCCTACCCCTGGCCTCATCTACATTCAGTTAAGGTCACTTTAAGTACCTATGTTAATGAACTTCATTGATTTTTTTTAAATGAGAGAGAGTTGTAGGGTAGTCATGACCTTGTATCAAAACTAGGCTGCTGAGTGAAACCGGACAATCAATGGGTCTGGGCTGCCTGTCACTACTTGAGCCAATTAAGCAGAGACAGGGTTGAATCATATATGAGCGTTTATTCCAATACTGCCGGCAGTATGAGAGAGCAGCAGGTCATCCACAAGAATCTGCTCTCTATCTCTCCCTCCCCCATAAACCAGCTGCTTATATTGGGTAGAAGGACAAAGGTTACATGGGGAAGTAGGCAAAAGGGATAAGAATAGGTATGCAAAACGGGTAGTTTACAGGTAATGTGGGCGGGGGGTTTGCAAAGACCTGGGGGCTTGTAAAGGGCTGGCACCTCTGGTTAATCTTTCCATGATAAGAGGTAGCTCCCAGATGTGGAGGATGGGATGAATTTCGAGGTGAGCTCCCAGGTCCCGCGTGCAACTCCCAGCCAGGTGGGAATGTACTTTCTTTAATCAGAACAAAACAATGATGGTTAACAGAGCATGATTAATCTATATATAAAAAAGCCTAAGTGACCGAATGACCGTTTGACCAGTTGCTATGACGTGCACTGACCATCAGGGGACAGACACTCAACGCAGGAGCTGCCCCCGGTGGTCAGTGCACTCCCACAGTGGTAGCGCCACTCAGCTGACTGACGGATGCCAGATGCCAGGCTCAAGGCTGGTGAGTGCAGCTGCTGCGGCAGTGCGCTGCCGAGCAATGGTGGTGGCAGGTGCAGCGGGGCTGGGATGAGCGGGAGCTGCCCGGGGGCCCAGCCCAGGCTCGGGTTCCTCCCTGGCTGCCTGCTGCTTTGAGAGGGAGAAGGCCAGGCTGAGGGACTCCACTGGTGCACGAATCCATGCACCGGGCCTCTAGGATTTCTTATAATTATAGCTGGTCTGCAATATTCTATTTCTGCCCCTAATAAGAGCAGGGTAGACCAAAGGCAGTGGTTGGACTGTTTTGCTGGTGTGAGAAACTCCCAGAAGCACGGGAGCAGGGAAGATGGTCTGGCTCTTAGGAACTTGGAAGTCCTGTACCCTGGGGAGATGGACCATCTTCCGCCCCAGGAAGTCCCTGGTACTTTTCTCTATCCTTGGCAGCTGCTTCTCTTTTTGGCCTGCTCCTTTGAGGTCAATCCTGGGAGCAGCTCTGGGTGCCAGGCCTGGCTGGAGGGACCAGCTGGGCTGGTGATGTGCTCCAGCCTAGATCAGAACTCGTCCCGAAACTGTGGGGGCCAGTCCATGCCAAAGAAAGAGGATGGCTTCCCCGTGAGGTCTCGTTCCCGTTTCACGAACGCGGAGAAGGAGGAGACACAGTTGCCAATAAAGTGGTCAGCTTGGCCAAGGATGTACAGGTCGATCTGGGCCACCTCAGGCTGCAGGCTCACCACTTTCACCTGCAGGAGGAAGGGTAGGGCATTTTAGCCAGGGTGAAGGCCAAGGTGGCCAGCTCAGCCAAGGCCTGCAGCCATATTCCCAGTATTCTTCCCGTGTTGAAGTTACAGACACAACAGGAGGTGCAGAGAGGATTAAGAGGCAGGGCCGGCATCTAAGAGAAGTGTTGCCCAGCAACTGCCCTGGCCTATCCCCACATGGAATAGCAGCCCCAGCACTCTTTTCCCACTGCCAGCCTTAGCTCCAAACACACCACTCATTCACACTCACCTCCACTTGCTATTTTCCTTTGCCTGGAATACCTTTTCTCTGCCCATTGAAATCCCTACCATACTCTCAAGTCTCAGCTCAAGTTCTACCTTTCTCATGAAGCCCTAGACTGACAGGCCTGGCTTCCCTCACCAAACTGTGATCTAACCAAGGAGCACTCCACCCATCCACTTATGTTGCCCGATGTCTCTAGAGCCTAAAATCTTACCCAATTTATTCCCAAGATATTCCCCAAAGGTGAACCCTTCTCTTGATGGAATACCACTTGCTGGCCAGCCACCATCCTCTCTTACCTCTTCACTGGTCTCCTCACTGCCTCTCCTCCTGGCCTCCTTACCACAGTGCAGCCAGAGAAAATCTTTTTAGATACCTCTAACCCCATCATGTCCACCTCAAATGGTGCCCTATTGTTCTTCGGGTAAAGGTGGCAAATCTTTTTTAAAAATATGTTTTTATTGATTTCAGAGAGGAAGGGAGAAGGAGAGAGAGATAGAAACATCAATGATGAGAGAGAATCATTGATTGGCTGCCTCTTGCACACCCCACATGGGGATCGAGCCTGCAACCCGGGCACATGCCCTCACCGGAAATCAAACCATGACCTTCTAGTTCATAGGTCAACGCTCAACCACTGAGCCATGTTGGCCAGGCAAGATGGCAAATCTTGATTGTGGCCAACAAAGCCTTGTTTAGGCTCCCTTTCCACTTCCTCTCATACCTCCAGCCACTACAATCCAGGCGCCCACCTTCCTCAGGACCTTTACATATGCTCTTCCTCCCATTTGGGGTGCTTCTCTTTGCTTGGTTAACTCCTACTTAACCTTCACTCTGAAGCGCAAGTCTCGCCTCCCTGGGGAAGTCCTCCCTCGCCCCCCAGTCTAGGCAAGGGTCCTCTGTTCTACGCCCTGACAGAACCATGTTCCTTTACTTTGGGGTGCATGTCTGTTTGCAGTTTTCACTTCTTAGTGAGTCTCTGATTAATGTCAGCCTCTTGCACCTGATGGGGGCTGGGCTGTGTCAGTTTGCTTGTCACCGCTGACTGGGCAAGTGAATGAATGAGACTCTCCCACTCCCCTACCCATGGCATGTATTATAGTTCTCTGCAAAGTTTCTTTTCTTGAGTCTAGACTCTGAGCCCTGGAGGGTCACATCACCTCTTATTTATCAGTAACTCCAGCTCAGCACTGGCCAGGCTTAACGGAGAAGCAAGACTGTCCAAGAGAAAGGGGAGCTGAGGAGTAGGGAAGGGCAAGAACAATGGTGCAGAAACAGGAAACAGAAAATGGCAAAAGGCTCAAGGCATAACAAGTACATTATCTAAAAACTCACAAAAAACTCCCTGGGACTCTCCACATGCTTCAATTTAGTACTGAGATGGCAGTGTGGGCAGAGCTGGGCGGAAAGTGCTTTGCTGTCACACAGAGATTTCTAATATAACAAAAATCATCATCTTGCTATTTGGATGGTAGCAAAGAAAGAATATGAGTTTAATCATGGCTCAAAAACCCCTGAACAATTCCATCCACGCCCTGAAACTTATCCCCTCTGTGTCACACCCATAATTAGCTCTGGCACCTCTTGGGTAAATTCTATCCCTTCCTGGGACTTTGGTTTCCTCAGCGATAAAGCACAGGGGTTGGGTTAGAGGTGCTTCGAGGTCTCCCAGCTCTAATATTCTTCTATAAAGTGGGTGGGTGGGAGACCAGAATGCACTGACTCAGCACTTTTTTTGTTTGTTTTCTTAATCCTCACACGAGGATATTTTTCCATTGATTTTTAGAGAGTGAGAGAGGGAAAGACAGAGAGAAACATGGATGTGAGAGAAACACATGGACTGGTTGCCTCCTGCATGCACCCGAACAGGGCCCAGGCCGGGGAGGAGCCTGCAACCAAGGTAGGTGCCCTTAACTGGAATCGAACCCAGGACCCTTTGGTCCATAGGCTGACACTTTATCCACTGAGCCAAACCAGCCAGGGCTGACTCAGCACTTTTGTATCTGAGTAAAAGCCTGTGTCTGGGGTAAAAGAGAGAAAGGGAACGAGGGCACTTATTGCTAGAAAGTGAGGGCAGCCTAGCTGGTTTGGCTCAGTGGATAGAGCATTGGCCCGGGTTTGATTCCGGTCAAAGGTATTAGTATATGCCTGGGTTTGGGCTCGGTCCCCAGTAGGGGGCGTGCAGAGGCAGCCAATCAATGATTCTCTCTCATCATTGATGTTTCTATCTCTCTCTCTCTCCCCCTCTCCCTTCCTCTCTGAAATCAATTGAAAAATATATATCTATTCTAATAAAAGCCTAGGTGGTCCTTGCGCCCTCACGTTACGCCCTCACGTCATCACAAGATGGCTACCCTCACATCGTCACAAGATGGCCGCCACAAGATGGCTGGCAGGGGAGGGCAGTTGGGGGCAATCAGATCGGCAGGGGAGCAGTTAGGTGTCAATCAGGCCATCAAGGGAGTGGTTAGGGGGCGATCAGGCTGGCAGGCAGAAGCAGTTAGGAGCAATTAGGCAAGCAGGCAAGCGAGCGGTTAGGAGCCAGCAGTCCTGAATTGAAAGAGGGATGTCCAACTGCCAGTTTAGGCCTGATCCCTGTGGGACATCCCCTGAGGGGTCCCAGATTGGAGAGGGTACAGGCCAGGTTGAGGGACACCCCTCCACCCCCCGTCCACGAATTTCATGCACCGGGCCTCTAGTATATATATATATTAAAAAAGTGAGGTGGTTCATTGCCTTTTAAGATCTGCTCAAGCACTTAGGGCTTTCATTCATTCAGCGTAGTCTTACTGAATGCTTACTAATAATTCAGTCATTTAATGATACACGGTCTTCATGCATACAGTACCAAGCACATACATTCTACTGCTTATTCACATACTGAATACCTACTATTCACAGCTTTTAAAGTATTAACTAAGCACAAAAGACCTTCTCTTTATGCATCAACCCCCAACTTCTACCAATGACAGCTAACTTAACTGAGTGCTTATTTGGTACCAGACAGGTTTAATTTCTTTACATCTGATCTTCGCAGATGAGATAGGTACTACTCTTAGTCCCCACTTATAGACAAGGAAACAGAAGCACAGAAAGGCAGTACCTTGTGTAAGGCTGCACAGTGAGCAGAGCCCAAGTTCTCTGGCTCCAGAGTCCAGGCTTTTTTTTTTTTTTTATTAAGATTTTTCAGAGAGACAGACAAACATCAATGTGACAGCGAAACATAATTCAGCTGCCTCCTGCATGCCCCCAGCCAAGGATTGAGCCCACTGCCCGGGCTTGTGCCCTGACTGGCAATCGAACTAGCAACCTTTTGGTGCATGAGATGACAGCCAACCAATTGAGCCACACTGGCCAAGGCAAGTCCATGCTCTTGGTTCCTCTGCTACACTGGACCTCTACTGGGGCCCATTCTTTACATCCTTATTCAGCAAACATTTAACAACTGTCTACTATGTGTTAGGCACTCTCCTAGACACTGGTGATGGCAAGGCGGGGTCTCAGCCCTGGAGGAGGTCAAAGCACTTGGCTAGACACCAAGGAATAGGACAGTCTTGGATCCTGCCTTCAAGGAGCCTGGATGTCCAAGCAAAAGTCTGGTGGCAGGAGGACACGAAGCATGTATGGGGAACAGTGGGAACACTGGGCACTTTCCCAGATTCCCTTCCTGCTGCACTCCCACAGGGTCCACGCATACCTTCCCTTTGAAGAGCTGCTGGATCTCTGGCACATAACTCTCAGAATCCGTGGCGATGTAGACAGACCGGGCGTTTTGAGTCCACACCCAGAGCTCCACGGCCCGCTTGATTTCCTTCAGGTCTGGGAGGCACATAGTCATGGTGAGAGGGGTCGCTGAGTTGCGGTTATAGCCCACACACTGCGGAGAGGCCATGAAGTGGGAGTCCGCAGTCCCATCCTTCAGCATGGCACAGGCATTCTTCTACGGGGTGGGGTCAGGGGGGCAGAGTTAGAAACAGCAACCGGCCTGGAACCCCAGAAGCCAAAGGTGGTAAGTAGAAAAAGGCAGGCTCAACTATGTTTTTTTTAAAGCATCGAGGGAAGAGGGAAATGCATCAAAACAGTAACAGTTGTTTCTGGGTTGTGGGATATTGGCTTTTTATAAAGTTGGTTTTTCTTTGTGGTTTTTTTTTCTTTTTCTTTTTTACTGGTTTTACTGCATTATCTGGGACTTCCAGTCGAATTCTGAACCAGGGTGGTGATAATGGGCAGCCTTATCTGATTTCTGACTTCAGTGGGAACAGTTCTGATAGCTCCCATGAAGTACGTGTTTGCTGTGGGTTTCAGAGAGATAGCCTTTATCAAGTTAAGGTGGGTCCCTTCTATTCCTGCTTGGTTAAGAGTTTTTTTAAATCATAAATGAGTGTTGACTTTTCTCAAATGCTTTCTTGGCCTCTGTTGAGATGATTATATGATTTTTCTTCTTTGGGTGTTAATATAGTTAATATATAATTGCATTCCTAGGATAAATTTTACTTGTGTTGCATGGATTTTACTTGCTGATCTCTTACTTAGGATCTGTGCATCTATGCTCATAAGTGAGAATGGGCTATATACTCTTCTGAGTCGACTTTATCTGAGTTTAGTGTTTGTGCTATGCTGGCTTTATAAAAAAATAGTATCTTCTATCTTTTTGTGTTCTAAGAAAGTACAGATGAGAACTATCTGTTCTTGAAGGTTTGCCTGAAACTACTCATAACGTGTTCTGGGTCTGGCTTCTTTTCTTTGGGAAGTGGGGCAGGAAGAGAGTCTAGTGGGTAAATGTGTAATTACCTTCTCAATTAGCTCTGAATGAATTTTCATCTAATTTCTATGTTTTTCAAGTCTTCAATAATGAGTATTTCTAACACATATACATATATTTATCTGCTTACATAAATTAAGGAGGCTATATTACTCCTGTTATTTTCACACAGAGGATAATCTGATGAGGCTTCTGCACATTTAAGCAGCCTCCAAATTCAGAGGATGACATCTTCATTTCTTGGGAGCCCCACCCAATCTCCAGAACTTGTTTTTTAACAAGTAGACTACTGACTAAACACTGAGCTGGGACAGAGGACTACTGGACTATGAGTCTGAGCTCTCTGGCTTGCTGCCTGACCCAGAGTCTCGCTTGATACTTCAGTTTATCCATCTGCAAAACCAGGATAAAAATGGCAACTTAGAACAAGAGCTGGCAAGCAAGCTCTTTGGAGCCACATGTTTGACCTGTCGATGGCAGGATCATGAGATAAAGTGGGAACTCTCATGTGGGGACTCTATGGTCTTGGCTGGGACTTGGTGCAATGGGTTCAGTGTTCAAACCCCAAGGCATGGGCCCTGCTCAGGGACATGTCCAACCCATCCAGGAGAGGAAGGAGAAAGTTACCCAGTCGGAGCCAATGCGTAGGTGAATAGCGACGTAGGGCCGGATGAGGTGGGTGCGGATCAGGGCCTCTCCTGTCTTCACCATCTCATTAGACCATACCACGTACTTCTGCAGCGGCCTATGCTCTTCCCGGACGGGGAACTGGGCTGGGGCCCCTGGCAGGGCCAGCACTGGATGTTCCTTTGGAGAAAATCTAAGACCCAAGACACAATGAGGGGAAGTCAGACAGAAGGCACAGAGAGCCTGGCTATCACCCCCACGGGAAAGGGATGGTGTTGCACCATGTCCTAGAGACTCTGTTCAGAGGCCCCTTTAACATGCAAGAAGCATGAGAGGTTGTGAAACCCCAACGGGCTGATAAGAAACTGCGGCGGCGGCGGCAACAGGCACAAAATGCAATACTGTCCCGCCGCCTGGAATTTACAACCTTCTTTGCTTGTTTAACAATTAAAAATTTCCAGTAGAGCATTCCAATCTTTTGTATATCATGCTGGCTTCCAATCTGTGGTGTGGTAATTCACTCCAGGGTGTGGTGTCTGGACGGAGCCTTGCCCTTGTACCCACATGGCGGGATTGGGATGTGCAGCTGCTTCCAGAGGGCAATGCACAGGCCACACTCACAGGGAATATGTACCCTGAATAAGCTCATTCACTCAACACTTCACACATATTTACTGATTGCCTACTATGTGCTGGAGCCCAGGGGAGAACAAGACAGGCATGGTCCTTGCCCTCATGGAAAGCACCAGAGTTCTACAGATGCCCATCATCAGACCTCCCTCAAAGGCTCTTCTCCCCCCTGTACACGACGCACCTAGTAACTACTTCAACCCGTCTTTTCTGCTGGACTCACGCTTCTGAAGGGAATGCTCCATGTGCTCAGAGCAGTGTCTGGAACACATAAGAGCTCTACTAAGACTTGCTGACTGAATGGATGAGGAGCAAACCTGTGTTCCCCTCCTGAGCTAAGCCCAGACCTGTCCCAGCAACATGAAACACTCTGCTATCCCATAAACTGTCACATGCCAGATCTCTGCAGCTTCTTCCCTCTGCCTGTAATGCCTTCCTTCACTAGCCAAAATCCTGTTCTTAAAATTATGAAATAGGCACAGCACTCTGGAAAAGGGTTTGGCAGTTTCTTATAAAACTAGACATGCAACTACTATACAACCCAGAAATGAAAACCTATGTTCACACAGGAACCAGCAGATGAATGTTCAGAACAGCTTTATTCATAAAAGCCAAAAACTGGAAACTTAGATGTTGTTCAGTAAGTGAATGCTTAAACACACTGTGCTGCATCCAACCAAAGGAACACTATAGTGATAAAAAGGAACAAACTATTGATTCAGGCAACAACTTGGACGGATCTCAAGGGAATTACGCTGAGTGAAAAAAGCCAATCCCAAAAGAATACATACTGTATGACTCCATTTATATAACATTTTAAAAATGACAAAATGGAGAAGAGAACAGAAATAAAGACTAGATTAGTGGTTGCCGGGGGCTAGGGTGTGTGTGCATGTGTTTATGAATATTTAGGGAGGTAGGTATTGTTATAAACTGGCCACACAATGATCTTATGTAGAGCTGTTTGATATCTTGATTGTGGTGGTGGATACATGAGCCTACACTCATGATAAAATTGAATAGAACTAAATACACACACACACACACACACACACACACACACAGAAGTGAGTAGAAAATGAGAAATCTGAATAAGATGGGTGGATTGTGTCAATGTCAACATCCTGGTTATAATACTGTACTATATATAGTTCTGCCAAAATTTATCATTGGAGGAAATGGGCAAAGGGTACATGGGATCCCTCTATATTATTTCTTATAACTACATATGAATCTACAATTACCTCAATAAAAATTTCACTTAAAAATTACAAAATATTTCAAACAATACAGGAAAAAACAGAAAATAATCCATATACCTAGAACCCAAATTAGCAGCTATTAATACTTTGCTTCAGATTAAGGATATACATACACCTAAATAAAAGCTCTATTTTATCATGTCTTTCCCTTCTTATTCTTCCCAGAAGATAATGTGGTTTTATGCATGATTACACTTTTACTACTGATATAAAAAGGTATTATATTGTGTGCTTTTTATGAAGTGTAATGGTAAAAGCACGAGCTGTTGAACCTGATGGCCTTGTTCTAGAATGCTGACTATGTCACTCGTTAACTTGAGCAGGTGACTTAACCAAGTTAGAGCTGATAATAGAGCTGATAATAGTGCCTACATCATAGGGCTGTTCAGACGATTAAATGGATTAATACAAGCGAAGCATTTAAAACAGTGCTTGGCACATAGAAAATTGTAAGAAAATTCTGACTATCATCATCATCATCATATCACCACATTGCAGGTAACCTATTTCAACTTTTTCAAACTTCAACTTTATGTTTTAGAGATTTGGCCATATTGATCATGTGATCCTGTTAACTTCTCTTGAAGTTTTCTATTTTGCACGAATGAACTGTGAGGTACCCATCTAGTCCCCTCCGGCTGGACAGGGAGGTTGCTCCCATCTTTCACTCCTATAACAGTGCTGCGATGAACATGCTACTTTCTTCATGCCCAACCCAAACACCTCAAATACCAAACTTCCAAGACTTGTCGCCACTCCCAGGCTTCGGTTCCCTGTTCCCTCTTCTCCTTTGATGCCTTTTGCATACTGATGTGCTCAACGACCATTTTACCTGCTCTACCATCAGCCCATGAGGACAGGGGCACAAGCAGTCTGATTCACCATGATTCCCACACACTCTCCTCCAGGGCCAGTGCTGAGGAAGTAACACACAAGTGTTCATTGACAGCCTGGCGCTATATAACACTCGTCTTGTCAATAAGTATTGAATAGCTCATGTAATTTATTATGCATATCACTTTCACACCATTGTAAAGTAAAAAAATCCTAAGTCAAACCATTGTAACTAGAGACCATACATACATGTGAATCC